>NC_135765.1:21099027-21450488 GCF_052425735.1 Oculina patagonica
CTTCACTATGCCCACAGTTGTGTACTCCCCATCCGCTGTGACTGCATTCTGATATTGATTTCCCATCTCCGGCACAGTTTACGTTATCCAGCCATATCTGGCCTGTTCCTTGTCCAAATGCTGCACAACAATGTGCTGCCACAGCTCCATCGTATCCAAGCTGACGACAAACTACTTCAGCGTCCTGTAAGTCCCAGCCGTCATCACAAATTGTTCCCCATGTACCACCGTACAGCACTTCAACGCGACCAACAAATGACGAATTTCCAGCAATTACTAAGCGAACTGTTGATTGTAATTAAACAGAAAGGTTGGTGCTCTCAGTGCTTTATAACAACAGTTTACTCTCTTGAAAACTACAAATTTCGTTTTAATTGTAAACATCATTTTATTTGTTAGGTTAGGGTTAAGTTAATTGGTAAATGTAGAGCTACTCTGTAGAAATGTTACCAATAAACCGTTATTATTATTATTATTATTATTATTATTATTATTGTTATTATTATTATGCAAATCCCTCTTTGTCGATTGATTGACAAAAACTCGCCTTCCTCGCAGCGCCGAAATTAAAGAGATGTCCGCGGAGACTTGAATTTTTTTATGTACTTTATGTTAAGCCAGTGAGCAGCACTTCTGCGAACTTCTTGACTTGTAAAACTTGTTTTTATTTCCTCCTACGCGCCTCGTGTGTCTAGTGCACACTTTATCAGAGAGTTTTACAATACAACCAAGTATTCCTTGTATAAACCTGACAACAAACTGGATTTTACATTTCGCAAAAACACGCCTACGGATCTGCGTATACAAACTACGCTGCTATGCGTCTAGGAAAAAGGCGAATAAATTTAAAAAGATGTGACGTATTTTAAGCGTGTTATAATAACTAGTCGGAGCTCAATGTTTTAACTAAAAGTGTGGGCCCCGAAACATTCCAGACTTAGTTACGCAAATAAATAGAAAAACAAATAAATATCAAGAATGGTCAATAATGTTAAAAAAACCCTAGCCCTTTCGGATATATGACCCTTCTTCTGTGTGGAAGAAAACTGTGAATATAACGAAGTCGTGAAATTCCGTGCATAAAATAAAGTCAGAGGTTAAGGTGGCCCGCGGGGATTTATCGCGTTTTTGAAAAGGACAATATTTGGCGACTTCTTAGAATATTTAGTCTTACAGTAGAACCCTAAAATAATACTGATTCCTCTGCAGTATTTCGAACTTTCCTGCGTTTCACAAAAATTGTAACTTGCTGGAACTATTAAATAATGTTTTGCAAATAATTCACCAAATGGGTCTTTTCGCGAAATAAAAGAATTCGAATTATCGGTCCTGTCGGGGAATTCTCGATAATCAGGGACAGTGATTCTTAAAATCCCTTCAGTTCTGTTTCAAGTTAAATTTGTCGATTAAACCCGTTAATGGTCATCATTTTTACATCGATTTTTGACGATTTCTCAGAAACATATAGAGAGTAAAGCAGACTCGAAACGAGTTGTGTCAGTGGTGCAGCCCTGTATTTTTGGCGCGAAACTCTTTAATTGTTCAGCTAGCGACACAATTTGGGATAAATTATTCTGCTGTCAACCAATTAGATGGCGAGTATTTTAGAAAGCAGTATTGTAAGTTAAAAACTCAGAGCTAAATCGCTCAAGCGTGTGACAGCTCGTAAGATCACAGTTCTTGCACTTGAGTCCTACGAATGTGTTACAAATTTCGTCCCAAATGTTCATGTTCCAGTTGACATTTCACAACACGCTAGATTCGGCTTTCGAAAAGGTCGCGACAATGGGCTCTTAGCAGCTAACGATCACAAAGTAACAACTCGCTTGAGAGCAAGCAATGCACTGGGACATCCAAAACAAAGTGACTTTAATCAGACATGCTCATTTTGAATGTCCCAGAGCGTAGCTTGTCCTCCAGCATGTCGGAGTTTGTACCATGTGACCGTTAGCTGCCAAAAGACCCATTTATAAGAAGTTTTACTTACGTTACATTACATGTTACGTCATTTTCATGGTCTATAGCCTCATTCGTAGCTCTCGACCAATGAACGCGCAAAAATTCTCTCGGTTATTATATAAAAAGATATCTACGAACGAAGATAAAAGCAAGACAATAAGGAATATTATTAGCCTTTATCTCCCATGTCATCTCATTGCATCAAAAGTAAAGCATTGCTAAAGTTTATACAACGATAAAAATCAGGCAACGGTGAACCACAATGCTTTTTTTACTGGTCTTATATTTTACAAGTATCGTAACGAGTGAAGTTTCTATAGTTCCTTAGCCTGCGAATACAGCCGCCTCTCATTCGCGTCCCACAACGAAGAGCGAAACACGAAGAGAGACGTCTGCGATTCACGGCCAGAAATTCCAAACTGATGACGTAAATCTGTCCAGAATCCGGACAGGAGCGCTGATTGGTCAGCTAGTTAATTTACATAATGTTTCATTACACGAACGGTAAAAAACCGGATGTTATTGCGGACTAAAAGTTGACCGGGGGAAGGATCGTGAAACTACACCGA
The DNA here is from genome assembly GCF_052425735.1 of Oculina patagonica. Taxonomy (NCBI): domain Eukaryota; kingdom Metazoa; phylum Cnidaria; class Anthozoa; order Scleractinia; family Oculinidae; genus Oculina; species Oculina patagonica. The sequence continues at coordinate 21,101,556 of NC_135765.1, forward strand.
AGCTATACCTTAGAATTTCTATAATATCTATAATTCATATGTAATTGGGAAACAAAAAGAAACTGCTTTATAACAAGATGAACGACCTCAAAGATGTACAGAAAGGACGCGCCACAGCGGCCCATAAAAATAGATCAATTTTGTCACCTTACTTTTATTGTTGACATAAAGGCAGCCGGCAAAACAAACAAGTAACAAAAATGTGAAATACAGATAAACCTGAACGACCTGAACCATCCACAACCAAGGAATAAATGCTACAGAAAAACAGAATTTTAATTTGACAAACAGCGGGGAAAGAAGAAACTAACTCAGAAGAATTATAATGATCGTTGCGGTATCGGTATTTACGGCCCAACACCTCCGAAAGTTGCGCTCAAGTTCCAAAACAATGTCATATAGGGACTCGTATAGGGATTTCTAATTTTCGCGATGAAGTTGTCCGGTGTAAATGACCCCTAAATGTGTCCTTGACTGCCTTGAAAGTGTTTGTGATCAAGCAAGTAATGTGCGGCTGAAAACAAAAAAAGATAATTATGCAAGACCAACTGCGTGTGGTGTGGGAAATCTAATTTGTGCTTAACGTCATCAGTATGGAATTTCTGGCCGTGAATCGCAGACGTCTCTCTTCGTTGCGGGACGCGAATGAGAGGCGGCTGTATTCGCAGGCTAATAGTTCCTCTTTTAATCACAGTTTTTTACCACCAGGCGGGGGGATATAGCGGGTTTGGAAAAGAAATAATCGGAATGTATAAATTAAATTCAGTTATAGATTTTCCTTATTAATACACTTAGTTATTATTCTACGGTAATTAGAAAAAAGGAAGCCTCCGAATTAAAAACCATTAGACGGCGCTAATATAACATCAATTGACAGAATCAAATAATGACACGTGGAAACCTCAGAGAGCTAAATTTCGAAATGTAATACATGGTTATCTTCTTGAAAACACTCTCACTCACTCATCCTCTTCGCTCCTCTAACTGGAGCATAAGGCTACCCGGAAACGTCCTCCATCCTTCACGGTCTTTTGCTCGCTGTTCCGCCTCATTCCAGCTAGTCCAGCCCAGGTCTTTACGCTCACCTTCCACAGTTATTCTCCACGAAATCTTGGGTCTTCCTCGCTGTCTCTTGCCTTCAGGGGTCCAGGTGAGAGCAACTCGGCAATTGTTGTCTTTTTCCCTCCTCAAGATATGACCTATCCATCTCCATTGCCTGACCTTCACGCTTTTTGAGATGGGTCTCTCCTTAGTTCTTTCATAGAGATCACAGTTAGAGATGGTGTGTGGCCAGAATATTCCGAGGATTCTTCTTAGACATTTTCGGTGGAAAACGTCAAGATATTTGTTGATGTAATCCTCCACATCTCAGCGCCGTGCAGGACAACAGAGGTCACACAGCTCTTGAGGATATTCGGCTTGGTGTGCTTGCTGTACATCTTTGATCTCCAGACAAGATTGACGGTGGCATACGCCCTTCTTGCAATTGGCAGCCTTCGTTTGATGTCTTCATGTGATCCACCTTCCCCCTTGGACTGTGGCTCCTAGGTAGATAAAGGAGCTGACTTTTTCAACGTCTTGTCCATTGATGGAAATTGGGTTGGCAACCTTCGTGTTTGTTCGTAGCACCTTTGTCTTGATGGTGTTGATGCAAAGACCGGTATACCTCGAGACCTGATGGAGGCGGTTGAACTTCTCTTGGAGATCTTTGTGCCGGCTTGAGAGAAGAGCTATGTCGTCAGCATAGTCAAGATCCTCAAGGACTGTTGTAAACTTCCATCTCAAACCCCTTCTTGCATTGTTGGTGTTTTGCATTATCCGGTCAATGATGATGTTGAAAAGAAAACCAAACATTACACAGCCCTGCTTGACACCTGACCCTACAGGAAACCAGTCTGATATCTGCCCGCGTTCAACAACACAACAGGTGCTTCCATCATAAAGCTCTCGTATGATGTTCACGAAGTTTTCAGGAATACCATAATGCTTAAGGATGTTCCAAAGCCTGTGACGTCTTACACTATCGAAGGCCTTCTTGAAGTCGATGAAACAAATGTTCAGTTGTTCCTCTACCTCTTCGGTAGGCAGCCTGTTCCTGCCGCAATCTCTTCTCTACTCCTTCCTGTATCCTAGACAGCAGCAGTCGGCAGAAGACCTTGTAAGGTACTGATAGTAAGGATATCCCACGGTAATTATTGCAGATAGATGGATCGCCTTTCTTGGACATTTTGGCCAGGAGAGATTTTTTCCAGATGGAGCTTTACACTGGTCAAGAGTTTGGTTGCAGATGTTCAGAAGCTGGTACAAGGCAATTGTGGGGCTGGCATTCAGCATTTCTGCACTGATGTTATCCGCACCGGGAGCTTTACCATTCTTCAGTCCAGATATGACTCGTCTCACTTCTTCGATTGTGAAGGGGCTCGTATCCATCTCTATGGGTTCTTCGCAGATGTCGAGCTGGCAACCTTCAGGAAAGCCAGTTTCTTCGCAAGCCACATTCAAGACTTCGTAGAAATGTTCTTTCACCCTTTCAAGCACTTCTTCCTCTATGGTGATGACTGTGCCATCCTTAGCCCGTATCCCAGTGCTTGGCTTCTTGAGGTAACCGCTTAGTAGTTTGGTCTTCATGTAGAGCTCTTTCAGGTTATTCTGGTGCGCTGCCATTTCCGCCTCTTCTGCGATTCTTTCCAGGGTCATCCTTTTGTCTGTCTGCCCTCGCTCTTTTCTTCACTTCCTTGTCCTTCCTCTGGTAAATTCGGCAGTTTAAACGGCAATGCGTAATTCCGTACAGAGGTTGATCAGGTGCTGTACCTTTCTACTGCTCTAATTCCCGAGTACTGTAAATTATTTTTTATCAAATGAATGGAAAAACAGAAAAAGGAAAACAAACAAAGGGGTGTTATCATCCCTTTTTCAAAGATTGATAAAAATCTTTTTTAGGTTCACTCAGTTTTACTTTTAAACTTCATCATTCGTCGAGTGCCACGACAAAAATAAATTTGTCTATCAGAATATTCATATTTACCTTCATGAGCTCTGCATACTGCATCAGCTTTATAACCACTTATACAGCTGTGATTCCTCCATCCACCAACACAAGAAAAAAGCGAGTTTTCATTTCCAGTACATTGCACATTGCTCATCAATATCAAGTCACTCTGGTTAATAGCTGAACTTTTGCCAGGCACGGACGATGCTCCTGTATAAGTCATCATTCGACAAACCACATCCGCGTCTCTTTTGTCCCACTGGTCATCACACACCCAGCCCCAGGTGTTGTTATAGTAAACTTGTACTGCACCTTCCCTGACAGATGGCCCTCCAACAAGACGAGCTGCGAAAACATACAAATGATTGACATTGTAGTTGTTTAAAGTCAACTGAAGAGCAGACAAATGACAAATCGAAGGGATGAAAGCTATCTTCAAATGTCGGCCTCAAAAGGCATTTCTATAATATAGTTTCGTTATTTCCTTGGATGTTCCATTGTCATTAAATATGTCACACGATCCTTAAATACACAGACAATCAGTAATGTTTCCATGATTGTAGATCAAATGACAAGGTGGTTACGCTTAATTTAATCGTTCACTTAACTAACTTTTACTTTACCTCGCGGTTTGCAATGTACGCCAGCATCTTTATAGTGCTTACAGCTGTTGACTCCCCATCCGCGGTGACTGCATTCTGATATTGATGCCTCATTTCCTACACATCTTATGTGACTCAGCCATATCTGGCCTGTTCCTTGTCCAAATGCTGCCCGCTGAGGTGCTGTCACAGCTCCATCGTATCCAAGCTGACGACAAACTACTTCAGCGTCCTGTAAGTCCCAGCTGTGGTCACAAATTGTTCCCCATGTACCATTGTACAGCACTTCAACACGACCAAATGATGACAAACTTCCAGCATTTACTAAGCGAACTGTTGATTGCAATAAAACAAAAAGACAGGCGGTTTGAAACCGCTTTCAAACAAGAGTGTTCTTTCTTAAAAATACAAAATCTCTTACCCAGTGTGGCTGAAGATGGTAGACTTCTGGTCTGAGCTGCCGTGTTTGGTAACACTGTTTGATAAAAGGAAAACGAACACCATGACATATTTTAGCTAATTTCAATTTCATCATAACTTAAACTAAAAAAAGCAACGGGTTGATTAGATTGGTCATTATAAGCCTTAATAGTACTATGGTAAGCCTAAACAGTGCTCTTTCTTTTTTTCTTATCTTTTTTTGAGGGGGAGGGGGGCGGGAGAAACAGTTACAGTAAACAATACAACGCACACATAAGCGTTTTACAGGAACACATATAGAAAGGTAGATACATGAGATTACAATTGATTTTACGTACAGTGCATGTGTTTACTATCATATTAAGCTACAAGGAGAAAAACAAGTTACGACAAACAATTTCGTAATTGAAAAAAAAAAAAAACACAGCATCAAAAAGGTTTCATTGAACTCAGTAAGGGTGCGTTTCTTTGGGAAAATCCAAAATTGGATCATTGATCTCAGATCACACGGATACTTTGCTCCCAAAGAAACAAAGAATCCGAAAACGGATTTTTTGCCATGACAGCCCCGTAAACACATTTAGCACAGAACCTAAAATAGCAGCACTAATTTATTTTTCGTCGAATGTATCCTAGCTAAAATAATTTAAGCATACAAAATCTTTTACAAAAACCACACGTCGAAGTAGCTCTTCTTTAACGTTAAGCACAATGTGGCGAGAAAGCATCTGAGAGCGAAGAATGATTGCGAAATGATCAGTGCAAATTTCACTCGTGACAATTTCAAAAGGATACAACTTCCGTAGGCACACAGTGGCTGTTCTGGAAAACCTGTATCTCGTTTAAAATGATACTACATACCTATCTGAAGCTACCGTTTTCTTTTATCGTGAAATATTTTTGCATTTTGATCGAAATAACCGCCTAAAACTTTCCGTATGCAGTGTTTACAAAGAGCGAACCTGTATTTTCACTGCAAAGACCGCTGGGCCAAGGTACTTTTTTCGAATCCTTTCCCAAAGAAACGCTTGAATCCTAAAAATCCGGATTCGGATATGATCTGATGTATCCACTCGAAGTGTGGATTCTTCAGATCATTGATCCAAGATTAATCCATTTTCGGATATAGGTAAAGAAACGCAAAATCCGTTTTTGGATCAAGAATCCGGATTAGGATTTTTCCCAAAGAAACGCACCCTAAGACTGTTATTTTGTATAGTATTTCTCTTTGTATATTAACTTTTTCCCTTAAGAGTGCTATAAACTATTGAAACATATTTTTCGTCGTGTAAGCATTTGCAGTACATGGAGTACTTCGCAATAATGCATCAGTCAATTCCAAGACCGCCCATCCCACTCCCCCCGGGCATACCCCGGGCATTTGACTCGAGGTTAGCTCCGTATAGCCGGGTAATTGACGCAAAACTTCGCCCACCCGGTGGGGCATTTGACCATCGATGAAACAAGGGTCAGCAGTCACATGCTAAAGCATTTCTGGATTTGTTGTCAGAAGACAATTCTTCACGTTTTAAATATCTATAAGGTATTCCCAAGAAACCCTTCGCAGATAACGTATAAGCAGTGCTAGAAAGAGCGATTTCAAGCTACACGGAGCGAAAGTAAACATCGATGTTTTCGTCGTCTTTTGTATTTTTTTCATTTTGTCTTAAAATCCGAAAAGTGTGGGGAATTTGACGCTCTGTGAAGCCCTGACTGGTGGGGCATTTAATTTGACTGTCTAAACTGCCAACATAGCGGGGAATTTGACCAAAATTTTTCGAAAAAGTCAAATGCCCGGGTGTTTGCCCGGGGGGGACATGGGCGGTTTTGGAATTGACTGATACATAACTGAAGAAGCGTGTTCCAAAAAGATAAAGTTGAAGGCCAATGTAAGAACATGTGATCTAAATAATGTCTGTCAGTGAGACATTGAGGGCATATATCTTTATCCGATACAGTAAAAACCCGCGTGTAAGAACCTAGAAATTAAGAACCTCCTGGCAGAAATTTGCTTCCTTAATACCCCAAAAGGTTCTTATATGTGGGGTTAAACTATTTTATTTATAATACAATAACTGTATTTTATCAAAAAGGATGTCTTTTGAGATCAAGAATTGCACAGGGAAGCTAAAAAATGCCAGTAAGTACCCCAAAATATAAGAACCTGTTTTGCCAAACTCTAAAAAAGCAGGTTCTTACACGCGGGTTTTTACTGTACTTTGGCCTTTAAAGGGCTAACTTTTGTTAGAAGAATGTTATGAATAATCTTGTATTGAAACAATGATATCTTAATGCCATTTTCATCTGGAAGAGTAATTTATAAACTCTGTTTATGTTTGCTTGGTTAAAACCGTACCTTACAATTTTACCTTCAGCGGTGGGGGTAAAAATGCGTTTCTTAACATGACGGAGTAGACCTTTTTGGTAGAGATTTGGTTTGTTTTAGTTTTATTTTCCGGCATTCGCCAAGTAGTTCTTTTTATTGCTAATTTCCAATTAGTCGGAATAGAATTTATCAATCCCAAATATAAAGTGAAAGGTGTTTCAAGATGAAATGTTTCGGAGAATTGTTTAAAAGAAAGGAAATTACCGTCGTTTTTAAGAGGGAATATTTTTTTCGAACCAGTTTTTATAAAAAGGGGTTTTTACCTTCGATTTTTATGTTGCGGTTGTTGTTCCAGATTATTTCGTTTTGTGGAGATGTGTCGTTTTGAAAGGCTTGTTTTGTGCTTTGCCAAATTTTTAAAGACTTTGCAATAGAAACTTGGTAGGCGGTTAAGTTGCAGAGAATTGATATCATAATTGCAGCGCGTCAGAAAAGACAGTCCACCATAATTTTGCAACGCCATCTCAGGGATATTCTCCCAGGATGCATCAGTTCTGGTTTGCAAACGTGGTATACAGGCAAGCTTTATTCATAATTACAAAATCAGTTATCTTAAGTCCGCCGTGTTTTTTTCTCACCAGTGATAGTTGATTTTTTATCTTTGCGGGTGTTCATCCCAAATAAAGTTAAAAATTAATTTCTCGATTTCTTTGATAAATTTTTCTGGGATTAAAAGAACAGACGCATTGTAGATTAATTTAGAAAGTCCGGAAGTTTTCACAATGTTATTCCGTAAGGTGTTAAGGCCTGGCTAAACTAGGAAACATTGTTGCCGAAACATTGTTCCTTGTCATGTTTCCTAGGTGGCTAAATTAGCGGGGAGCAAGTAAAATGTTTTGCTGCCCGAGTGGCTAAACTTGGCAACAATGTTCCGGGAACAAACTTTCACGCATGCGCATGGACTAGTCAACAATGTTTCCAGGGTGGCTAAACTGGGCAACATATGTTTCGGGAGCAAAATTTGTGTCCGGGAAGCAAAAATGTTTTTGACTTTTTTGTTTCCGTGAAGCGAAATTTGTTTCCAAAACATTTGTTTCCCGAGTGGCAAAACTGGAAAACATTTGCGTCCGCAACAATGTTTCCTAGTTTAGCCAGGCCTTTACTGCGCACTTGTTCTGCTCATCACGCAATGCATCGAGCACACTGGACGCGCGCGCTTTTGATTAATTTGCTCGCTCAAAATGACGAATTCAACTACGCGACCAAGCGCGCGACTAAAAATCAAGAAAGATTTCTGCTGCGACGAAATCCAGTTTATGGACATATACTAAGCCAGGTACAGCGGAAAAGCAACATTTTAGTTATCATTGGCCTCTAAAAATGGCTCACATTAACAGTTAAAAACAAATCGCTAAGCGTTCAAACGTAACTGGCAAACTGCTAACTACATATGGCTTGCGCGTGCGAGATGCAAATATTTTACTCGCTAGGGAGGGAAAAGTAAAAATGTAACAGACCCCAAAAACAATTCGATAGAGCTTGAAAAGAACTCGTATAACTTTTAAATAAGGGGGTTACCACTACTTTTTATTAACTGGGCGTTTAGTCCAGTTCATAGATTCGGTAGCTCATTATACAATTTATACCTCATTCTCCCTGTTGTTTCGTTAATGAGGGTTTTGTTTTTTGCGTATATTTTGAAGGAAAAGGAGAGACGTCATGTTATGTTGTGTAGAATTAGGAGGAACGCTAGGAATGAGTTGGATGACAGGGGAGGAAGCAGGTGAATGCGAAGTTTTCGGGACGAAAAGATTGAAAAAGTTGTTCAAAAAACGCCATTTTGAATAATAGCGGACATATTTGACCGGTGAAGACTAGAGGAATCGTGGACTCTGGGGACGAGAATGGCGAGTCGCAGCCTGAATGAGGCCTTCCAAGGGGGTTTCTGATGTCGCTTCGTCGCTCGTTTCCAACACACCTGTCGCCTATTTGGTGAGGGAAACGTTGTCGCTGTCGCAAATATACACCTTTTCAGTGCTAGTTTCTGTCGGCTGTCGGTGCTCTAGAACAAGATTGTCGCTACATTTTTAGCGATTTTGGAGCAATGTCGCCTGTCGCCAAAACCCCTTGGAAGGCCTCCTGAATGTGCGTTTGGAATCCAAATGAACCGAAAAGGAATTTTGTAAGGATGACAAGAAGAATTTCTTGTGAGAGGAGGTTGAATTAGGCTGTGCACTGAAGGCAGACGGTTATGAGAGACGAGTTCAGGTATGACATGTGTTTATAATAGAATGTAGTTTGCGCGTTCCTATGTTTATTGACCTTTATTGCCAGCTTTCGCTTTGATTTTGGACCGGCGATCCGATTAAAACAACTTGAACTGTTTAGTGAAGTAAGAATACTCAAAGCATTATGGTCGTTGATCGGGTTATTGTTTTTGGTTCTTTAAGAGCATTTTATCGGCATTGCATTATGTATATTTTTGGAAGAAATGCGTGGTTTACGTTTTTGGCTGTGTTTGCTAGATCTGGTTTTGTTTGGCCAGAAAATTACTGAAATAAGCTTCAGTAACATATTTCTTTTACCCTTTGTTCGCTTTTTGGAGGCAAAGTTATTTTGGCTACTGTGTGCAACATTGAAGGTGATATAAAGATAAAGAGGGTTAATTGTTACCGATATCCGTTTGCTTCAAATCTGTTTATAAGCTCGGGGAACTTGCTACAAAACGGAAATAATTTTTGAAACTGCATGAAGCTGATATTGCATGGCTAAAAATAGTTGCCTAAGTTCATGTTGGTGCATGCTCCCATTATAGTCGCTACATATAGATCTGCTACGAAATGGAATGAAGTTGTTTAAAATCCGATAGCCTATTGAATATTGGTCATACACCGATACAAGCAATTTGTTCTTTAAAAAGAAAAAACCTGGCGGTTTGCTGCTGTGGGAGAGTTTTAGGGCCTGTTTACATGATTCATGAATGACTCATTCCGGAACAAGTTAATCCCATCCCGATATATTTCACTCTATCTGTTTACATGATACCAAGACAAAAGTCAAGTCATTCCCGAATGAGTTCATTCCGGTTTTTAAATGAATTTGATTCCGAGATGAAACCGCATCTTGTGAAACCACATGCAGAGATCACAGTTTGAACTCAGAGCAAAAAAATGTAAATTATAGCGTTTACTGTTTAGCCCGAAGAAGCAGCCCTATGGTCAAATTGCTTGTTAAAATTGCAGATATGGCCATCATGAGCATTAAAAATAACATGTTTGCGCAAAACATGCGTCAACTTGTGATCTTGAGTGAAAACTACGCACATGAAAACGACTTTGGTTGAGCTGGTCGATTATGTCATGTGGAATGTATGCAGTCAACGAACTTCATTGTGAACTTGTTCCGAAATATAAGTCATTCTGGAACTATATGTAAACAGGCCCTCATGTGCAAGCAGCAAGGCGTGTGAGGCATGGCAGCGAGGTATATGAGGCAAAAATCCCTACTCCAAATGAAAATGTTAATCAGAGTGCTATATTTAAGCTAACTGATCTGCTATTTAGCTGGCTTAATAGAATGGATCGCACACCTTGCTGCCTCGCACTTTTGTGACGACCTGCTGTATGACCCCTTATAATAGACTGTCTTTACTAACCCGGTGGAAGTCGTCGTTCAAAATATGGGTATAACAGAACTGTAAATTGTAGATCACTACAGCAAGGTTTTTTGGTGTTGTGTTCATGTGTATACATAGTACTCGTGTGTGGAAAAATTCACTGCATTTAGTGGGTTTCTTGTTTAGTGTTGTTTTGTTTGTATGCACTGTGACCAGTGATTTTTTTTCCTCCCTTCCCCTCAGCCATTAGCAGGCCATTCACTTGTTATGCAAGTGAAAGAAAGTAAAATCCCAGGTACCTGGGAGAAAAGTGAGTGGGGGGACTCCCCTGCCTCTTATGTTCTCCCACCATGGAACTCCTTTGTAAAATACTTATACCAATCAAGTGTAAAGGTGGATGACGATAACTTGCAGGACTGTCATTAAGTTTTTATGCAGCCAAACATTGCAGTTATCACCCGTAGCATTTCATTCTGAATGCAACTTGTAAAGTAACACCAATCAAAATGTTTACCTGTAACATTGAGTGAGCTCATGATTAGCCGTAACAGGTGTTACGGGTTACAGCCCTTAATGACAGCCCTGGATAAGGGATGATAACATTGTTGGTAGCTGTAAAATGAATTCTTTATCTTACCTTCTCAATTGTGATGCTTTCAAGATATTTACTATACTTAATCATTTGTTTTTTTAAAGGTGTTATTTGGACTTGTGAAAATTTAAAAAGAATATTTGACAGGTGAACTCATGTAAAAATGCAAGGTGAGATTGTGTGAGTCCTTCTTGGGTTGCTGTATGTTCATCCCACGTGGGATGCTGCCTAAAGGATTCAAAAATGACCTGGGTGGGGTGTCACCTAGGATCCTGCTAATTACTCCAGGTGGGATCCCACTCGAGATACCTGCTGCTAATTCCACATGGAATTTTAGCTGTGCATTGATCCCAGGGGGGATCCCACCTGGGATCCTAACTAGTTCTAGGCAGGATCTCAGTTGGAATCCCATCTAATTCTAGGTCTCTACGCATATTATCTGAAGTGGTAATTCCACATGATCAGGCAAAAAAGATATATTAATTAGCTGTCTTAGATAAGAACAGAATCAACACACTGTAGTGTTGTCAATTGAGTTTGATATATTCAATGAAGTCATCTCATTCATCATAAATACATTGTAATTCCATTCATGTGGCCACCAATGAGCCACAAGGTGACAGTATTAAAGCTAGGTGTTCTTTAAACAAGAAAATGACTGGTACTGAGCATTTGCTCAGGTCAACTTGAAGGGGCTTTATAATTATTATAGGTAGGTGATTGTATTAATGGGGTGGTGGTAATGGACTTGGCCCATTATTATTACTGAAAATTACTGAAAAGTTTTTTCAATAACTCAATTTTGTTTTTGTTTATTTAAGGAGTTATAATAGTTTCAACAACTGATGGAAACAAAGTGGTGCAAGGAACACTGCTGCTATCATCTGCATACCTAAATCTGGAAAGGCTGTATTAGCTCACATGAAGGGAGAAAAAGGTTGCTTTTTATGTGAAGATAAAGGCGATGGGGTTGGCAATGGCTTACAGAGATTTTGGCTTTACAGCACAGGCATGTTGCTCCACATGATACCCATGGAAAAGTTGTTATCCGGAACGTTATTTAAAATGGAGAACAGGTACGGCCTCGTACCCAGACGCCTCTCTCTTGTTTGGGGACATGGGCGCGCAAGGGCTTTGCGCTCGCTTTGTTCTCGCTTCGTCGGAGAAAGAAAATCGAGGCGCCTGAGGAGGAGGCAGGAACAGGTAAGTGTTACTAGCAGTTATTGTATGCTGTTACTAACCAGTTAATTATTTTCAATACAAGTTTTTTTAACTTTTTCATGTATCCAACACTTATTAATTAACATGATATATTTTCTGGTATATTTTATTTATTAATATTATTATTGCTGTCAATCATATGGAGGTGATATCCTGAAGGGAGAGATGAAATGGAAGTGAAGTTCACCATTAGTTAGTCCGTCTGATCAAAACCAGTGAAGTTGATAATGACATGCCTTGACCACCTTATAAATAATTATACTGAATATTTTCAAGTGCTGAATCGATTTTTTGTATTGAGGTCAATGGGATAAATGGTGCTTCTGTGTCTTTGCTGTTTAAATAATTTGACCTTGTGGTGTGTTAACTACAATTGTCAAGGTCATTAAAAATTTTAATTATTGAATATCAAGTTAATAAATCATTAAAATGATTTATAAACTTGATATTCAAGCTTCAGAATACAGAAATTAGCCTCTCTGATCTACTAGTATTGAAAGGTGTCTTAGTTAATTACTTGCTTCACTACAGTATGCAAATGACAGCTATCACAATTCTTGTGAGTGAGCAGATAACATCAAAACAGCTAATAATGATTAATAAATGCATTTATATGGCAGATTTTCCATATGTATTATGTTCAAATAAGCCGATGAACTGTTGGACAATTTCTACAGATTGACGGCAGTACTTATGGTTAGATATGAATTGGTTGATGCTTTGGCATACACTTTTCATGTCAGTGCACCTGCATAACTCATAAGTGCACAGCTAATAGTATTTCTGAAATGATTCAATTTAGCACCCGGGGGGCTTATTTACTTTTGGCACCTCATGGAAGGGCGCTTATTGAGACAGGGCACTTATTTAATTTTTTGAGAAAAAACCAAACGTTCAAAACAAAACTTAAATATATATTAAAATAACTAACAATAACAGAAACTGTCAGTAACAAATTGTTGAAAGTTCAGTTACTTTTAAAAGAATTGTTTATTTTAGCAGTAAATATATACATGTTCGGTACGGTGAATGTTCGTGAGTTTATCTATTCGACATTGATGACATTTTCGTCCCCAGAGGCCGCAATCCTTTTGGGAACGAGAATGCATCGATGACTTCAATAGGGGTGGTTATCCACAATAGGGGGGGGGGGGGTGTTATTAGAATAGAGGCTCATAACAATGGGTCACTTATTAGAATAGAGGCTCTTATTGGAATAGGGGCGCTTATTGACAAAAACACATTCAAAGGGGGGCGCTTATTCGGAAGGGGGCGCTTATTGGAAGGAGGGCGCTAAATTGAATCATTACGGTAACCAATATTGTTTGGCTTTTTCACTGCCACTGGAAGTGTGGAACTAAACTAATACACCAAAATGTTGCATAGAGAAAGTGCTTTACTCACTCTATTATTTAGCAGTATATCAGCGTGAACTGTTGCATTTTTGCCCGGTCACATGTGCCGAATTTAATTGCAAGGCTGTTTTATGTTATAATTTATTTCTCAATTGTGTTTACAGAAAATGTCAATACTTCCTCCACAGAAGGGATTGGGAATTCCTGGTGATGGGAGGGGTCTCAAAGGCCAAAACGGTAAGGAAAAGTATGAAGCTAAATTGGATTTCCGGAGGGTTCCCTCAGGTTGGGGGTGGGGGGGGGGGGTGGGGGGGGATCTTAGGAAAAATTCCTTCTGTGAGGGAGTTATGGATCATTTTTCTTCAGTTAAGCAAAATATTATTTTCTGATAAAAAAAATAGGGCGTCAGATGTCAATATTTCTAACTGCTGGAAACAATATGATGTTCAACTTGAAGCAAAAAGCGATAACAATTGTTTGAATTCTTTGTTAGACCATGTGTAGGGGTGGGTAAGGTGGGGTGTAAACTCCGTTGAAGGGTACATGTAGGTGCTGAGGTAATTGGCCCTTTGAGAGCTAAAGATGCACACAGTGTCCCTTTCCCATTCCCCAAAGATCACTTGGTTTCCTGTTGTCTCTGGTGGGGTAATAGAAGGGATTTTTTTGTCTCAATCATGAATTATCAACAACAAACATCGGGGATGATGTGGTGCAACTTCTACAACAATAAAATAAAGAACTTTTGATTTTGTATCTTTTTTTCTCACTTAATGATTAATAATAATGTTACAAAAAATTCCTTTAATAAAGAAAAGTGGAAAACAGACGTTATAGTAAAAAACGTTCGGTTTTTATTTGTACATATTATAGCCTTTTAACCTTTTTTAAAAAAAATACGTCTTAGCGAACATTATGTTGAGTAAAATTTGTATAAGTAATTGTGGGTACTTGCAGTGATTCTATAAAGTTAGCCTTTTAATAGTAAGTTAAAAGGATTAGGCTCGAGATGGGATTTAAAGTTGGAACCTGGTCTTACCAATGCAGTACTGTATGATGCTTTTAGATACCACTGAACCAACATTGATAATTTTGCATCCCTTGATAATTTTGATAATGGTAGAGCATCAGAGTAAATACTAATATCGAAAAGTTTCAGGTACATGTATGAAGCTGATGTCAAGTGCGATTTTTGTTGTAGGTTTGTTTGGAATCTTATGTTAGGCCGCTTCAGACTTGAAATTGATAAAGCTCTTTGGTAGTGATTGCTGGCTGAGAAGGCTATAGGCTAACGGAGTTTCTCATTCCTAAAATCTGCAATTTTAATTAAGTTATGCACAGAGCTGTGGTATAAAAAGACAGTAAACGCCAAGAAAAATACATTTTTGCACCGTGTTTTCCAGCATGATAAATAGATCAAGTTATGTTGATTTGGACTCGAAGTTATTGATATTTTTGTTACTATGGGGGCCACCCATGGAGGGGAGGGCGGCAGCACATTGTGTTGTTTCGAACAAAATTTTTCTTGTAAAAGAAAAGATGGTAAATTTTCTTGTTGTGTGTGGAAGCATTTCATCTGTTCGCTAAAATCTGCTTTTGTTCACGTGTTGCCAGTTATGTTTTCCTCTTGTTTGTATATCCCCAAAGGCTATTTCGATTAAAGGCAAACGTCAGTTTACCATTTTTAACCAAGCCAAAGTTGCAAAGTGCCCAGCCGTCGCGACTGACAAATACAGCATTTCCTCCGCGAAAATAATAAAAAAAATGCTTGAACTGAAAGACGTTTGCATTCTTCCATGATATGTTTGAACAACAATGCCCAGGATAAACCTTCTACTCATACTAACTTCATGCAAAAAAGTCGATATCTCGAAGAGATCTTTGATTTATTTCAAAAAATTTAACTTCCCTTCAGGTAAACAACCAACTGGCAAAGTTTGGTTGGAAATCTATGAGCAGTTCTATTTCAAGGGAATTACCTTAAGGTCTCTATTCAGAATTCTTGCAATACATAGTTCCATTGTGAAGGCCTTACTTACAATTTTAGTGGCATTTTGTGGAAGTGCCGGGAGTAGACAAATGGTGACACCAAAAAATTTCCATACAGATAGCGCATCCAATTTTTTAATAAGCGCCACATTTTTGTGTTGGTCCCCTTTTTTATTCTATTTTACTGTACCTTTTATTGGGATTACACGCCTCCCATGCCTCACTGCCTCGCCTCGCATACCCCGCTGCCTCACATATTTGGAATACTCTAACGCATTTATCCTTCAACAACACCATTCCATTCCTTAACTCTAGGTCTCTATATCTCCAACATAATTCTCAGACACTTAACTATTGTTAACAAAATCAATTTGCTATCCAGTCCTTGATAACCAAAATATTAAATGTCAGCCAGTTTCATCTTAAAGAAATTTACTAGCCTCCTACAAACTCCGCTGTATCTATCTATCTATCTATCATCCCTCTATCTATCTATCTATCTATCTATCTATCTATCTATCTATCTATCTATCTATCTATCTATCTATCTATCTATCTATCTATCTATCTATCTATCTATCTATCTATCTATCTATCTATCTATCTATCTATCTATCTATCTATCATCTATCTAAACTCAACTTATCTTCTTATCTTCGTTCTAAAACTTAAAAGGATCTTTCTCTCATTTTATTCAGTTGCAGAGCAAGAAAATACATGGTTCACAACAAGTCAAGTACACAAGAATTAAAGGCAACAGCTAACGAAATGGATCCACAAGAAAGAACCATCTCACAATTATCAAGAAGGATTATAGTTCAAACAAAACCAATGGATTCTGACTCAACTTTATCAGCTGATCTGACGTTTCACCTCTACAGAGTAATGCATCACACTCGCGAAGCAACTAAAATATAAAACAAAGTAAACAAAAAGCCAAAGAACAAACTGCCGTGCAGTTATTAATACTTCACATCTGTAGAGGAATTACACTTCTTGCTTCAGTCCATTTGCCTTCTGCTTTAAAATAAAAATGTTCTTAATCGACACACGAACTATACGCAATCGCGTACTTCTGTTTCAGGGATAAAAGTCTTCAGTTTGTAAATTCTGCTACTCACTTGAAGTTAACTAGAGCCATGTGATTTGTCTAACAACGTCACGGCCCAAACGTCACTCGACTTACATAATGAAATACACTTTTTATTTATTTAAAATGAATAAATCTCAATGAACTGTACTCACAGCTGGTGATTACCATGAAAAGCAATGATTGTACTCTGTATATAACATATTACTTATATATTGCTATTTCCATAATATTTCACACTCTAGCCATTAACTGTGCCTGACAACAATCCATGATAATAATCCATCTTCCCCATAAATTTTTTACAAACCTAAAAAAAACCGTCTCTCTCCCAGCAAGTCACACAACCGCACGTTTTGTCCTTCGTCTAAACCAGCCAACGATTACCTACATAAAGCTCGCAACCACACTCACCATCAAGCAAACCAAAAGTAACTTTTCCATTTCTTCTGTATGACTTGCACAACCGTCTTTACTCCTTTGAAACAACTCCTTATATTAATCGAATATACAGAATAACCACGGCCAAAAAACCTACCATTTTCACGTTGTACCGACATACATGTATATATAGACCTGTATAATACACTAAGAACTTCACGACGTCACGAATAACTTGACAAAGCGTCGATGAAAATGACTTAGAAAATTTAAAACAGTTTTTCAAACTTTCTCTAACCGCACCTTACCGGCAACCGAAACGTCCTTTCTATACAAAAATATACGAAATGACTTCCGTCCAAAAAGAATCGCCTTTTCAGACTGAAGATAACTAATATCATCAAAATTTCGCCACAGGACGAACACGAAAGCATTCAGAAAAATCACAATTATACCTTTACAATTATCTTTCAAAGTGTCTTAAACCGATACACTGAAAGGCCAATTCATTTCAACACAAACAATGTGATATCTCTAATGTGGACGTCATTTCCCGCCCAGTTTTAAGCTTCTTTAAGCTTCTTGTTTTATAAAATGAAAGTGGCAAGTCTATAGAGAACATGTTTAATTTGTGATTAAGTGAAAAAAAATTAGGCCGATTTTCTGGCCGTGCAAGTGAGAGCTGTTAGAGTCAAAAATTGTTCAAACGCAATTATTTTGTTAATAAAATCGTGGATCACGCAGTTTCAAATACATTATTTGTTAGTTATTTTAAAGATTGTTATATTTAATGTTGATTTTGCTCATAAAAAATCAATTTCAAATGGAATTGCAAGAAAATTGTATTATATTTTACGTTTTTTTTAATGCCACGTCAGCACTTTTTTCCAGTTTTCAAACCTAATTATCTCGAATATTTGCGTGGCTACCCCCAAGTTTCTTTTTAAATTTTAATAGCCCTTGGTAACATCTACATCTCTTGCATTGTCCAGAAAAAATAACTTCGTTATTAGTAGGCACCGTCCTTAAATTTCTTCTTTTTCAACTGTTAAGCGTCTTGTTTCGGATTTTCTCTGCAAAGTTTACCTCGTAAGTTTTAATTTTGTCATACGAAAGGAAAATACCAAGAGATTTTATTGTGTCCCGAGTAGTGTACCCCCAGCAGAATTACTACCAATTTTGAGCAGCCATCCACTAAAAGTGAGTAGCTAGAATAAATTAATTTTAGATGACGTCATAATGGGGGTGTGGCTTATGTCTAAAATGCGCGCGGTAATTTATGCAGCATAATTTATGCCTTGACGTCACGACACGATAAGTCTACTTGATTGACAGATTGACAGAGTAGGGAACATAGTCTGCTTGAGAGCACTTGTTCCACTGCGGATCGAAGTGAGAGAATTTTATAAGAAGCTCCGTTTTTAAATTACTTAAGATATATTTCCTTTAGCTTACTAGAGGTTTTTGAAGCTCAAATAGATTGAATAAATATTCACGATCGAGCAGACAGAGGCTTAACCATGCATTGTTCTCATACAAAGCCGGCGAACGCCCTTCAGTGACCACGGATATAAACATTAGGATTTTAGCGGAACCGAATCGCCTATTATGTACAGAACGAGTCGCGTGAAGAAATATTAAAAATAATTGGTTGCACGCACGGATTGTAAGTAAAAAACCCTTTTATTTCAATAGTTCAATTTAACGAATTACAATGATTTTCAGTGATTTTAAAAGTAAACACTGCGTTTTGAGCGGCGCGAAACTTAGAAACTGAACACACAAATTGTAGCAAAACTTTATTTACTTCGGTCGTTCGACACAGCGTATCACAATGATGAAATTTAATAATCGTCTTCATGTCCCTTGGAATATTTGTAAGGGTGAGGTTCTGTGTAAACGCCGTGATTGTCTAGAAGGCCTCTTCGGTTTATCATCCAAATAATTTACTAACCGAATTTGCGGGCGTTTACGCTTTTTAGGTGGGGACATTTCCACTGTGGGAGGAGGGGTCAAGATCGATGGAGGAGGGGAGGGGGGTAACGGAGTGGAGGTTGCCATGGAAGTAATTTCTTGTGGTTCTGGTGCTTGAACTGGAGTGGCTGGTACTGTCGCCAGTTCTGGAGTTGGTACTGTTGGTAAATTCTCTGTGGTAGATATTTGTTTCTTCTCTTGGGGTTCGGCCCACTTTGTTGCCTCAGGTATAGAAATAAGCTGGTGTTTGTATGTCAGAAACCTGTTTTGTAGCTGCATATAATGCCTAGCTTTTTCGTCTTCTCCAAGGTCATTACGGAATAGAAGGCCATCTATATTATTCTGCAAGCGTTGCATCTCCGGAATTACTGGCGCAGCCATCAGGTTTTGGTGCTTGAGATGTTGCAGGAGTTCTTTAGAAACGCAACCTTCTTCTTCCCCGTTATCGAATCGTTCTTTACCGGGTAATACATTTGTTCGCAATCTGCAACTGTCTTGTGTGGTTGGCTTAAGGTCAATAAACAGATAACCAAACGGTCTCCGCACCGCTTCTTCGTACTGTTTATAAACCAAGCAGTTTCTCCAGGATACATTTGTTTCGCTAGGGTTAAAATCTGTAGCTTGTCGCGGGGATTCTTGAAAAGGACCAAGTAATGGCTGTTTAAGCTGATGCTTCTGTTACCTTTGCCTTGATGGAATAGGTTTTGCACAATGTATACGACACTCAAGTTTCGATGATGCGAACCCGTTGTGAACAGGTTCACGATCCGATTATCACTCCCAGCTTCAATCATTTGGTCATCAATGACAATCAAGTTTCGTATATTAACATCAAAGAAGGAATCTTGTTCAAGAGTTGAGGGTATACCCTTGATGAATTCAATTCCGGGTATCGTCAACAATAACTCGCGATAGGCAGGTTGCCATTGAGAATAACACCAAACAATTCTCTCTGGAGGTGGGTGGATTGTCTTGTGAGCCTGTTGCAATAAAGATTTGACCCACACCGCCTTCTCAAACCAGTCATTCCCGCCACCATACAGGTAAACGGATGCCCCAGGTGAAACCGCTGACACTTTTCTGGAGAAACCGACAAAGCTTGAAACGGAGGGACACCGGAAGTGCTATGTTTACTGCTCATGTGTCTTTGCATTCTATCTTTCCTAGAAAAATTATTTTGACAAATTGAACAGGGCCAACTCATGTCAACTGAACGAAAGGTTTACACGAACTGACAAAATGTGTAATGTTTCACAATTATATATTACATATAAACCGTTATTCTATTGTTTAACTCCACCACCACCACCACCACAATTCTATTGTTTAACTCCACCACCACCACCAATAAAAGGATATATCTTACTAACATTAGTTCATTCTATGATTTTGTCTCGTGTAGTAAAGAACAATCGAGGTTTTTTTTCGACTCTTAGCCGACTGTCCTTTTTATCAGCGTCACTTTCTTCTAAAGACGGCCTCGCCACAACAGATGCACGCATTAGTGCAACTTATTTATAACGTTCTCACGGAAAACATACCGATCCCTGAAGAAGAGAGGCGTAAATTGATGCCATATAAGGATGCTCTAGTCAACCTCGCTGAACCCAATGTTCCCTTCAAGACAAAGAAGCAAATTCTTGTACAAGAGGGTGGAGGCTTTATTCAAGAATTGCTGACCCCTATTATAAGTAGTTTGAGCTTCTTATGTTATAAAAGCAAAGCCGCATCCTAAAATTTGTATCTTGCTTTTAACAAGTGCTTATCGATATGAAGAGAAACGTAAACTGGGATGATGAAGAGGAGGAAAGTGGAAAAGAAGACAATATATCCTCTGATGATGAGAGTGACAGCGAAGAACCCCGTATAAAAGATGTCTTAAACAATCTTTCCAAAGCCGTTTCAAGAAAATATGCTTCTGAAATGCTGCATAGTATGGCCACCTCCAAAGATATCTTGTTTTGGACTCCCCGCGGACAATTACTCCGAAATCAACGTATAATACCAGTAACAAACATCTCAGAGCTGGTTGAGTATGTTCTACTTTCTCATAACGATGATGTAGCCAAACCCCGTGCACTCAATACTTTCCTGGAGGGACTGGCAGAGCTTGGGGTTAATAAGCGTTTGATAAAGAATAAGAAAATTCTAAGCGATATATTACAAAAAGAACAAGCCTATCGCGATAAAGAGGAAGAGGTTGACGACGGTTACTCGACTGACAGTAACGAAGAGGAGGAAACAGCTTCTGAGGAGGGTATTGGAGCTGAGGAATCTCAAGAGAGCGACAGCGACAACGATGAAGAAACTAAGAATAGCGATTCTGATAGTTCAGCCTTAAGTCACGCAAAAGCTCATAATCCATGTCAACAATGCGAAGGTCTGAATGTATATGATACTGCGGTCATGAAATGTCCTAAGTGTTTTTGGGAAGATAACTGTAAAATTTGCCCTATATGCGAGCACGAGATTCCGCTATACCGAAAGCACGAAAAACACAGTTTGCGTCGATGTTATGATTGTGGAGCAATCATACACAAGAACGAAGAGACTTCTAAAACTACATACTATCCCCCTAGAAATGACGAGGACGAAGACGATTATTAAATTTCATCATTGTGATACGCTGTGTCGAACGACCGAAGTAAATAAAGTTTTGCTACAATTTGTGTGTTCAGTGTCTAAGTTTCGCGCCGCTCAAAACGCAGTGTTTACTTTTAAAATCACTGAAAATCATTGTAATTCGTTAAATTGAACTATTGAAATAATAAATAAAGGGTTTTTTTTACTTACAATCCGTGTGTGCAACCAATTATTTTTAATATTTCTTCACGCGACTCGTTCTGTACATAATAGGCGATTCGGTTCCGCTAAAATCCTAATGTTTATATCCGTGGTCACTGAAGGGAGTTCGCCGGCTTTGTATGAGAACAATGCATGGTTAAGCCTCTGTCTGCTCGATCGTGAATATTTATTCAATCTATTTGAGCTTCAAAAACCTCTAGTAAGCTAAAGGAAATATATCTTAAGTAATTTAAAAACGGAGCTTCTTATAAAATTCTCTCACTTCGATCCGCAGTGGAACAAGTGCTCTCAAGTAGACTATGTTCCCTACTCTGTCAATCTATCAATCAAGTAGACTTATCGTGTCGTGACGTCAAGGCATAAATTATGCTGCATAAATTCCCGCGCGCATTTTATTTTAATTTATTTCACCTCACTAAAGATTCCCGCGCATTTTAGATAAGCCACACACCCCATTATGACGTCATCCAAAATTAATTTATTCTAGCTGCTCACTTTTAGTGGACGGCTGCTCAAAAATGGTAGTAATTCTGCTGGGGGTATACTACTGTCCCGCGGCCAGCGAAAGCCGAAGGGAGTTTCGGTTTTATTTTTCCATCGACCAAGCCACATTCTCCGAGCTTTGAGCAGCTTAACCGATTATGCAAATGAGCTGAGTGCCCCTTGAATGTGCACTCGGCTCAATAGACCTTTTTCGCTTAGGCGTTTTGTTGCCCCATAACAGACCATGTGATGATACTCTTGAGAATTCTTGCTTGCAAATTTTCAAATAGTCGCGTTTATATGAATGAATAAATTTTATGTGGATAAAAGGTAAATTCTCTAGAGAACATCACGTGGTCTGTAATGGGAAAACAAACCGCCCAAGCGAAAAAGGTCTATTGCATGTTATTTAGCACCTCGCAGAATCACAAGAACCGAAATGTTATTTTAATTAGTTGTGCACCCTAAGAAATATCTTTGCTGACAGATGGTTACAATGCATTGCAAGGGTAAAAAGGTAATTTTAGCTCCTCAATAAGTGGAGAGACGACTAAATAATTTCTATTTGACTGCCAATACAGCTTGCGGTATTTTTTCGCGAGAGGATAAAGTTTAAAGGGCGAAGTCTTGAAGACAAACCAAACATCGGCGCTTTTAAACGCTGTAAGGAAACATCACAAGTTCAAGGAATTTAAACTCGTAAAGCCGTCCAGTTTATAAATCTCCGTAGCCACAAAACGCAAACAAATTTTAAATACGCTTCTACAACAACAAATGTTTTTAATCAAAGAACTGAAACCATCCCCAAACAAACAATGCGATTCCATCCGAGCGAAATTATTTGTTTAGGTCGGTTTTTAATTTTTTTTAATTATTATAATTGTTTTCGTAGTTTTAAATCTTTTTTAACATTTTAACCTCATAAATATTTTGTCACTTATTTTAACATATTTTATTGCATTTCAGCGTTCGTGACATTTTTGCCTTTTTACTATATATTTAATTTATGCTAATTTTATATATTTTTATTCCCACTTGAAAATGACCTCGGAGAGGTCGAAACGTCGTGGTTTTGTAGCGTTAAATTTTATAACCAAATTACTTTTACAGGTCAACTGTTAACATCAGGTACTGCTACCCCAGACCGTACAGATTTGTTTAAAGCAATATTTTCGCAAGTTAGTAAACTGCAACCATCAGTTATTGCTATCCCAGACGGTACAGGTTCGATTAAAGCAATATTTTTGATGAATAGCCTTGTCGGCGGTAAAAACAAAATATATGGGACAGACTTACCTGGAATCCGCCCGACTCATGATCGATTTCAATAATAAAATGATCCATGATGCGTGAACTCAAATGAACAAACTCGACTGAAACATGTTATGTTTTTCTTGTTGCATGCAAGCCGCTTTCAGGAACGCGAGCTTCTGCAGCTCAGAGCCACCGAAGATAAAATAAATCATTTCGCACTCCTCGGAAAAGTATGGCCACGAGGAGGACAACCGGTACGTGCGATCGAGCATAGTTGTTAGTAAGCTCCGTTCGCGCGTACCGGTTGTCCTCCTCGTGGCCATACTTTTCCGAGGAGTGTGAACGTTTGAAATCCTTGTTGTCACGTCTGGATTACCCCCATCATCTTATCAACTCCACCATCAATAGCTTTGTGAAGTCGAGAGTTGCAGGCCAGCAGCCATTGCAGGCTTCGGGAAAAATGGCGGGAAATGACGTGACCCGAGTAGTCATACCCTTCAAGGACCAAGTTTCTGCAAACATTGTAAAGACGCAGTTGAAAGACCTTAACATTAAACTCCAAACAACAGTCCAGCCCGTATTTGTCAGTCGGAAAATTGGCCAGGACCTTCAAGAATGTGAGACCAAACCACAGCTTGTTAACCAGCAGTGCGTAGTGTACCAGTTTAAGTGTAACCTGTAGTGATACAGGGAGCTACGTTGGCTACACGCGCGGGCATTTGCATGCCCGCGTGGATGGCCACAAAAGCACGTCATCTTCCGGTACGCAAGCACTATGACAACGACCACGCGGGTGCTGTCCCTGAGGACCTCCTCAGTTGTTTCAAAGTACTAAAGAAATGCAAGAACAAATTTGACTGTCTTGTTAACGAGATGCTTTTACATCAAGCAATTAACACCGAGTCTGAACGTGCTAACGGATTCAATCCGTGCTAAAGTATTTGTATAGCCACCACCCATTATGCAAATGTTTATCTCTTTGAACCTCGCATTTAATTAATTTTTCTCAATTTATCCTTGATAATGGCGTCATGATGTCGCCGATACGTCGGGAAATAATATCGTTTGTGTTTACCTGTTTGTGTATAACTTAATCACTGTTAACAAGTTTTGTGAGAGTACAGATGTACGCTGACGCCACTTCTATTCGCTTGAAAAAAGTTTGCTTTGAAAATAACTGCGCGAATTCGTGGGGAAATAAATGAATTTCTTAATTATAAAACAAATAAAGAAGCCTCGACTGTGCTCTGTTCTGTTGTAAAGCACTTGGGAAGCGACTAGAGCACTCAAGAAGTAGGGAGAAACACTCGCCCTCGGCTCGCGTTTCACCCAACACTTCTTTCGTGCTCTAGCCTCTTTCTGCGTGCTTTACAACAGAACAGAGCACGGTCGAGGCTTCTTTATTTGTTAATTAGTGACGTAATGCATGACGATATTAATTACAATGCACACAATATCGACTAATATTTAAACGATGCAGTTTTGAATGGGCTTATAAACGGGGGCTTATATCCAGGGGCTAAAATCGGAATAAAAAAAAACGTTTCGTAATGAGCTACAACAGTGTTGATCGAAAAACATTTTTGTCTCGTGACGTCATGACGTTGTCATGACGACACGAGATAATACTACAGGGGAGAAGGTGCATTCCATGCGTGTTTGCTTTCTGAGGACGACATGTCAAAATTTTCTTTTTTTAGTAAATGCCGAAAAATGCGATCATCAGATTCAAACAAAACAAATGCTGAAAATAAATTTTTCAACAATGACACGAGCATGGGACAAAGAAAAATTCTGAGTCCCCGACGGGAATCAAACCCATGGCCTCCCAGATACCGGTTGGGTATACCAGATACCGGTATCTGGGAGGACATGGCTTCGATTCCCGTCAGGGACTCAGAATTTTTCTTTGTCCCATGCTAGTAGGCCTTTCTCGATTATGCTAGCATTTTTTTCGGCATTTTTTGGGTAAACGAGCATTTTTTTTCGTTTTTTCTTGAAAAAGAATTGCTAGCATTTTCTGTAATTTTTCATGACTGTGATCCAAATTTTAGCACTCAGAACTCAGAAGGATAAATAATCCTAAAGTTTCACAATTTTGATTACTTAATTTGATTGTTTTCTGTCTGTTTCGACTGTTTGCGCGTTGTGTTACTTGTGTACTTGTGTTACTTGTGTGTGTACACCAACGGAAAAAAGGTATCGGTCACAGAAAGTTGAATGGTGGCACAGGCAGGAGGAGCAACTTCCTCGTTGGGCTACGGCGGTAAAGCAAGTCCTACTCATACAGCCTTCTTCTGTAGCCGCAGAAAGGGTGTTTTCAATCCTGAAGGCCCATTCAATGAGCAGCAAGATTGTGCTCTCGTCGATTACATTCGAGCCAGTGTGATAAGACAAAATTGTGCTAGTCTAGGTTGTGTGTACCCAGCGCATGGTAGTGCCTCGAATATGACTGTTTAGTTGCTGTTGGCTGGAAAAGTTTGAATTCTGACCCAAGTTTTATAAACAAACAATTATTAAGTATCACCTGCTGTTGATATGAGCATATAATGTAAGAGTTGTACGTTTTGTTTGAAATAAAACAAAGCATTCTTTGGAATTCAAGTGGCATTTTTTAAAGAAATCAGGCATTATTTTAGCATTTTTTTTGGCTTTATGCGAGAATTTCTAGTAGCATTAAATGCCAGTTTTACAAGCATAATCGAGAAAGGCCTACATGCTAGTGTCTTGGTTGAAAAATTCATTTTCATTATTTATCACCGAGCTTAAAATTTACCATCTTTGTTATTTACAAAACAGATGCTGTTTGCACTGACAGCTGCGTTAATTTTTAAGCTTTTTGTTTGTTTTTCTTAGTGATAAAAGCGATCACACGAGATTCCCACCATTCTAGTCATATTAGTCAATCAGTAGTCTAGTCAATCAGATAATAGCTACCGTTTCGTGAGAACAATGTGTTTTATGATTTTGGTACAGCAATAGGGGAAAAAGCATGTCTTAAACAGGATTGCTCCGTACAGAACTGTAGGTATGTCGACCGACAATACGTCAGGAAAACCTTTTTTTGCCGTTTCCATTTTTGATTAAATCCGATTTCAAAGATGTAATAGACCGTAGTAGTCGAACAACATGTGTGCCTTTACTTTAGTTTTGATTTAGTTGACTAGCTAGCTTGGGCAAGTTAGAATTTGTGCTGATTAAACTAGTTCAAAACAACTGGTAGATCCCGTGGACATTATTTTCCTTGTGTGTCTTCAATTTGAGTATTACCCTAAACCATTTTGGAAAACAGTTCAAAATTTCCCCAATCACGAAGACACACGCGAAAGGTCAACCATGAAACTTTGCTTGGTAGTATACGTGGGTTTATTGAAAAGTGAGGCTGAAAACGTTCTTATCAGTCACAAACACAAAACAACAAAGGAGAATCTGTGACTTTGTTGACCTTTTTTAGATATTTAAGAACTACCTGTGACAGATAAATGCTTAATGAATCAAAGTGCAGTACAGCGTTTTCCCACAGTTAAGTATCTGTCTGTATTCTTTTTCTGCTGTTATCGGAGTCCTATAAGTATAACTGTTCAACGGCTACATGCTGGAGTGTACTTTGAATGTAAGTCAAGCCTACTTTCGGCTGCTTGGAAAAATCGCTTTTGATAAGGTGTCGGAAACAAGTCGCGTGACAATAATAAGTACAAACATTATCCGCCTGACATCATGATAGCAACGATCAATTAGTAGGAATCAAGATGGACGCTTAATTCAGTACCGTGATAGCGATCGGAATGGATGCCATTAAGGCATCGATTTCAAAACTTTGTTTTTGATAAGCATGTAATCTTATATATATATTTTAGTTGGATTTTGAGCCTTTCGCGTGAGAACCTTTTGTAGTTGGAATAAATCTTTGTTTTTATCTTTAACTGTGAAATCGTGAAGTTCAGCAAAAGCATTCACGACAAAGGTTTCTGAATTGACAAGTGAATCAAGAGTTTCGTATATCGTGTTGTGAATGTCACAACGTTTATCGAGCGACAAAAGTAGCTTTAGTTTTAGTTCAAATTTTAGGGGTGAGGAGTCTAAATGTTTCTTTATGTTAGATGCACGCTTTTTAATTTCGATATCTTTACAAGCAATAAATAGACGTGAAAAGCGGTCTATTTTCAAATAAATTAAACTCTGAAAAGAGTCACGAGACACTAAGCCCAGAGGGCTTTTGATTAGTAACTGGTTCTTACTGCAAATTCGGAAACAAATACGTGAGGCACAGCATTGTATGGACAATCTTCGTTATGACGCAAGATCAGGGGGGAAAGGTGTCTCTAAGGAAAATGTTGGTTCTGGAGTCTGGACCTCTGTTGTGGCGTACTCACGATTAATCCCGCTTTTCTGATCAAGTCGAGGAAATCGCTCTCTCGTTGCCATGTGTCGTCATACTAGCAGTGATGAGTCGGGAATAAACAACTGGAAACCGAATAGAGTCATCTCCCCCCCCCCCCCCCTGCGCAAAGGAATATCTACCTAAAGGATACCATGCATTTCGAGTTCTAATAACCCGCAATCTTTTCTAATTTTCTGTTTGAAGTAGGACAATGTTATGGGAGAGTGCTTTATATTAAGGAAATAAAGGAAACAATAGTTGGGGGAGACTTACATCCGAAGGGCTTATAATTGGAGGTATTTGTTTGGTCTACGGGTAAGCTACAGGTAGACCCGAAGGTAGATCGGCCTATCAACCGGAGGGCTTATAACCAGGATTTTACGGTAGTCCATTTCTCTTACCTCCTGATAGAAAGATGAATACGATCATCAGCATGTTTGCAGCAAAACGTGAACTTGATGACTGCGCGCACGTTTTGATTTCCATCTGAAAAACAGCTTCCTGCTAGTGTGGGGAAACTTCCCTGCATCAATTTGCTGACAACAAGACGGAACACAATTAAAGTCTGGAATTAAAAAAGTATCGATACAGTGTAGTTCTTAAATTTCTGTTAAAGGAAACGATCTAACTGTTGCTTAATTATAACTTCACTCTCTAATGGCAACTGGCAGAGAATAAACAGCATCTTTTTTTACCTTGTACAGCGACCTGAAAATGTTGCGTGTCTGACCTGAAAGGGTCGATAGTGATACTGGAATGTAACACTAAGAATCGGTTTTGACAAGTTGCTGTCCTCATTTTCAAGACAGGTATGTAATTAATTAACAGACCTGTCAATTCTTATAATTCAGATGCTTGACGCTTGCACGCGATCTAGCGACAAAGGCTCTGTATCGGCTTACACCCCTTTTTAGAAGAAATTTTGAAATGACATTTGTATTTATATCAGTTCGAGAAAAAAAATGCAAACCCCTTGGTGTTTGGCCGGTAGCTAGGTGTAAGAATAATAGTTCCTTGGACTCTGCTTTGTTTTATTGTTTGCGTATGTTCAGTGGGTTAATCCGGTAAGAGCTCCCGTGGTCGGTGGTGTGATATATCGACTGTTCTGTTTCCTTGTATTGTATTCATTTTATACCGTATAATATCAATAAAACAATGAAATTCAAGTTGTTGCTTTATTACAGTTGTTCCAATATGTCTCCGCGTCGTTTTTACGGGTCTTGTGTTTGATTCTGTCCATCAGGTATCTATCCTGGGTGACCAGGTGATATCTAGGGTTTTTGATTTTTTGCGGCGAGGCCACTTTGCCGCTCACAAAAGCTTCTTTGGTGCAAAAAAAAGGGAAAAATTTGGCACCCAGGGTAACAGCTATCCTTCACTGCATCACTCTTTTTTCAAAATCTCGCTTGTGGTGCCGTCAATCTTTCCGTCTGTTGATTCTTCGGAATTTCTAGCCCTCCTTGTACAACACCACCATGCAAAAATTAGAAACCACGTGGCACGTGAAATTTCCCTTGGAAAATGTCTAACTACGATGCTGTCTGAGCGGCCTGCAAAGCTACATATTGAAAAATAGGTCACCAAGGGTGACATGAGTCTAATGCCGTATGGCATAGTGATACAGATTGCGCGGTTTTCGTAAGCCGGTTAAAATTGGTTAGAGGTTTGTGTTCGTGAGTTTAATTTAAAATGCTTATAGCAAGCTAGGGGCATCGTGGATGATTATGGATGAAAACGAAACAGTCATAAATGTTATATGCTTCACAAAATTTAAAGTATGAACAGGAGTTGATGTTACTTCTTCCGTATTGTCCGTAAAAGCAGAAACGATTAAACATTTGGACAAGATTGCGTGACGATTTACAAAAAGTATGTTCATTACAACAAGGGTTGAAGAACTTCACATCGTTTTCTTTCAGATTTTTCACTATTTTGATGATGACTCTTGAAACAGATTTTGCAATAAAAGCACTTGAAATAGTGACTGTTACTCCATTGTACTGTAAGCACTTAGTGACAGATTTTCCTAAAAACGGGTGTAAATGCTCACGTCAATATAATGATGACCTTTTGAACGCTGGAAACTAGGCAATTATTATCGAGCTACCATACACAGGAGCGAAGACTGTTTATCATGATGTACAAATTTCGCGAATCATCACTTCCATATCAATGTAACCATTTTATGATTTTTCTAGCTGTAAGAAGAACTTAAGATCTCTGAGAGTCGTAAAAGCATGAAATTCGATTTCAGTGTATGGCAAATTAAAGGCCGGGACAGTGTAATACTGCAAAGCGGCCAAACAAACGCATTTTGATTTAGTCGCGTAACTTGATTTACATTTATCCATGTACATCTTTTATTTTTGAAGGTTTTTGTTTGCACTGTAAAGAAAAAATTGGTCAAAATTCGAATGACTTAAATACAAAAACCGAGGTAAAGTTTTCTATTTTTTAAAACAAAATAAATATTTGGTCGCATTGTGTAAATAAACACGAGTCGCCGTCGAAATATTTTTTCTCGAAGACGTCTTGCTTTTTAAGCAAGACGAAAACACAAGTGCTTAACTGAACTGAAAACGAAGATTTATTTTCACAAAAAGCTTACAAATGTCTTAACTGGAAAATTATTTCGTCCTGTTCAAGTGTTGAATAATCGTGACTTGAGAAAGAACTTTTAATTATGCGTGGGAACACGTGTCGCTGATTGGCTGTTTTTAATTGAAACTAATCGTGCGTGTCCGTACGGAGTCCGTTCTTGCAGCTGATCATTGTTTTCTACATTACAGCGAACGATTATCGATCCCGAACCATTCCCTTGGGATTGCTAACAGCTTTTTTCATATAACAAAGAGTCTAATGCGCATGCGCAAAGCGCACGCAAGCATTAGACTCAACAACAGAAAAAAATCGCGAACATTTGACACTCCAATTCTACCTATCTCAAAATCTCGAAATTTAATTCTAGCGAAATATGGACCTTGATTTTTTCGCGAAATAATTGAGAAAAGCGAAGCTTACGCCGATCTTTTGGACCACATCCAGATTTGACGTTCTCGGGGCTTGGCAAGTCTGCATAAGTAACTTCAAATCTGCTTTAGTAATTCCAACCTTTAAGTCAATAAGTTGTCGATTAATAATAAGGAGAAAATTTGTTCTGAAGGTTAGCAATTCGATATCGGAACCGTGAGAGTTGGCAGGTCTGTAAATTTTTGCTATACAGTACTGCTGTTAAAATAAGAAAACTGAAAGATCGTACACGGTTTGCTTGCTTGAACTTTTAATAGTCGTTAAAATAAGGTCAGCATCTTGCCAAAGCTGATTTCTGCTGCAAAGAGATTGGTCATATGAATGACAATGTGCAGGTGGATGAGATCTATGTTGTGTTGGCATCTGAATAAAAACAGCTGAAATGTGTTAGAAATGAGTTCAATAATTGATTGCCAGAATCCCATTTCCCAGCCTTTTGGTTTCCCAAATTTTCCCATATTTAAGCAATTAAAGCTTCTTCCTGTTTCTGATCTACTTTATATCAGAAATAATAATAATTTGGCCCTTCCCTACCTAAGTCAATTATTTACTAAGAGGTCACAGTCTCACAGCTTTCTTACCAGAAATAGAGACAGCCTTCAACTGTCTAAATGCAAAACTGCTTTGGCGCAACAATCGTTTGTATTCCGCGGAGTTACTATTTGTAATTCTCTTTTAGACTCCTTGGAAACGTTTTATTGTACTTAATATAGAATTGTAGTTATAGTAACTTTTTATTGTAATTTTGTTTAATTTTTACTACGTAAATTATATCAACATTTTCCTATTTTAAAATCTTGTAAATCGAGTATGAAGATCCCATTGGGGAGCTCAATAAACTTTATTCTTCTTCTTCTATTCTTTATCGCGGTTCCATTTTTTTTTTTTTTTGTGATACCCAGTCCCAGTGACCCAAATCCCATTTTCATAGTGAAAATTTGCCCATATCTCGATCAGTTCCCAATTTACCCATGGCCATACAGGACGCGCTTGTCGCGCAAGTTGTGCGCCAGGCTTGTTTGAGTCTCACATTTGACGACAATCTTTGTTTTGGATTTTTTTTCTTCTAAATTTGGAAGCGCGATTGTTGTCCGATGACAAGATATTTATGTCATTTTACTCTCAGACATATAAATACGTTCAAGTAAGTGTGTCGAGATAAATTCAAGACGCACATCTTTTGTACTAGACATCCAATGTTCATTTTGTAAAATCCCTGCTCTCGTTTAAGATCCGTGACTGACAAGGCGTTCGGTGCGTTCGGACAGAAACGGAATAACATTGCCATCATTTTTCCTAGTGTTAGTCTTGAACAGTCCACTGTGTATAATACCTGCACTGCCCAGGGTTACAAAACAAGGCGTCTTGTCGGAAACAGGGCAGCAAAATGAATTGATTTTGTCTCCAATCTCAGGCAGCCCAAGCTCAGATTTATGAGTACAGGCAACAGTAGTGCCCGGCGCTGGAAATTTATAATCAGATGTATCTTACTTGTAAGTTCGCATAAAATTACACAAATCACTTCACTCCAGCCGTAAGCTGAGATGATTTTTTCAAGCGTCAAAAAGGTCAGGAAACGACACGACAGTGAGGTAGGTTCATTTATTGGATTCTTTGTGAATTTACAAGTAAATTATCTGCTCTTTATTTAAAACTGATGCATTATCATGCAATTCCTTATAAATTTCCAACGGTTACTACTGTTGGCTTTAGTAACTGCTGTTACTTTGTAAACATCTGAAAGAAATTGACATTAAGAATCATAAATGCTCAGTCTAATTTTGTTATACCAATGCATGTTGATATATTTTAAAAGTAAATTTTATGTAAATTATATGTATTGTAATTTTAATCTTAGATTTTATTACTGGACATCTTGTTAAGACCAGCATTTTTATAAATGCTGATAGATTTCTTTCCAGGTTAAATAAAGCTTTTATTATTATTTTTATTATTACTTTCGTCCTTTACCATCATTATCATGGCTTCCAGAAAAGGAATATTTTCAGTAATTTTTCGTTTGTTTTTTCATTCATTGTATTTTTTTCCTTGTTACTGTAAAAAAGCCCCCCTAGCCCCTCCCTCTGAGCGGTCCCTGGGCTTGAGATCGAAGCAATAACGTAGCTTATTTATGTATAAGGCAGAATTGTTGTATTTGGATGTATAAGCCGAACGAACAAAGAAATTATTTTTTAAAAAAGTGCTATAGAAATTTACTTAATTTCTAGAACCGTGTATCATTTTGAATGCAATTTTTTCTACAACGGCAAAAAAAATATATACGACAAAAACATACCTGAGTCACCTCAATCTCGAGCCCAGAGTGACCCCCGGCTCCGCGATCCGTCAGCGGTTGGTCAGCGGTAGGGTCGCCGGGACTCACTCTGGGAAACTGAATTTTAATTCAGTTGCCTACTGGTCCTCACAGAACAATAGAAATCAACACGGAAGTCTGAAAATCTTTCCCGGAAGTAAACCAAACCGGAAACCCTAGAAAAACTTTTTTGTTTTCCATGATCAAATGTTCAGAAGTATCACCTTAATTTTGTAAAACACCTAAGAACTCGTGATATGGCGCTACATAAATGAAGTATTATCTAATTCTACCTTTATTTTTGAACTCAAAAGATATCATGAATAAAAAAGGACTTCCTTTAAACGTCAATTCCGAACGGAGTTTTAAAACAACAACGACGGCGTCACCAAGGACAAGGTCAATTGAAAATTCAATTTATAGTTGACTTACAAATCTCGCTAGAACTACTGTTTTCATTCAAATCTCCGTTTCGGTTGAAAAACTGAATATCGCAGACATTGCTTGATTCAAAATAACAACTAATAACGCAGAATTTGAATATTACGCGTTGTTGTTTTGCTGAAGAAAAAAAATTGTACAATTGTGTGCACGTGAATTTTGTGCACTTGCTGAGTCGCCGAAATGCTAATTACACCTTTGGAATAGCGTTAACGCCTTTATAAATATTACCGCCATTCGACGAGGAAAAAATATTTTCTCAAAAACATGCAATTTATCCTAAAAAGATGAACTGTCAGCGAGAAGCCTCTGAAATATAGGAAAGTCGCCAAACAAAAATATTTATCAACGGTACAATAGCTTGTCCGTGCATTGTGCATTATGTAAATTTCTTAGCCGTCGTCTGCAAAACAACAACGGAGACACGCACGCAGTCTTCACAGACGGAATCCTGGAAGGCTAACAAGACAAATATAGCAGTATGCTCAAGAAAGAGACTAAAGGAAATCAAAACACAAGACGCTTTTTTGTTAACTGCAGAACATCTGTGTTACTTTTGTTGCTTCGACAAACACCAGTTCTGTCGATACTGTGTTAGAAATAGTTCAACTTTCTCGATTTACTTCCGTTCTGGGAAATTTACTTCCGCTTAGACCTAAGAGCATGCGCAATAAAAACCGGAAGACCAAGGTTCTAGCACAGGGCACAGAGGAGTCAAGTTTGTCCGCAATTCAAAATCTCTACCGTGCAAAACGACCTTCAAAAGCTTTTCAAAGCGATCGTGTGAGCCCTACGTGATACAACGCCGTCATGCGATACTTGTTTGCAGATCGTCTGGTGATATCGTATTCTGACAATACGATATCGATATATCACCAGACCAGACGATCTGTAAACAAGTATCGCATGACGGCGTTGTATCACATAGGGCTCACACGATCGCTTTGAAAAGCTTTTGAAGGTCGTTTTGCACGGTAGAGATTTTGAATTGCGGACTTGACTCCTCTGTGCCCTGTGGAGTCCGTCCCGACTCACCGACTAGACGGACTCTGGGCTCGAGATTGCTGAGTAAGCCGATTAGCCAACAGAGGCCTGGAGCCAACTCACTTTTGGCTAGCTCCCATTTCTCCTCGTAATTTAATATGGCGGCTGCTTCTGTACGGAGGGTAGTGAAGACTGTTCACATCTCTTCTGCTATTCCTGGCCTAGTCAGCGATCTTTCGAAACGGTGCCCACATGTAAAATTCATCAATGTTCCTGTTGGATGCAATGGAGGTAGTTTAACGAAATAGAGTATTATGTGTTAACTAATACATGTAATTGTATTGTTGTAATTATTGTGTGTTCGTAATAATAAAAAAAAAAATGATAAAAAAAGCTTAGGGACCGGTCATTATTTATGTAGAGGGGGGGAGGGAAAAATATTTTGGAAAGATCAAAATTTCAGTAAGCACCCCCCTATGTAACTGTGGCTATGTAAGTAGCAAGTGCCCCCCCCTTCTTTATTCAATATTTATGAGGCGACCCCCCCCCCCTCACCCATATCTCATTTCATGCATGTTACATACAATCATTAATAATCTTGCACACTAGTTCTGATGCAGAAAGGCTGGAACACTTAATAGTCAACGGTGAACCAAGGCCTCTTTGCTATGGATGCTCTTCCAGCAAATAAATAGGGCACGTTTTGGACAAGTTATGTGTATTAAGTAAACATACAACTTTTATTAACTCCTTAACTTTGGAAAAGTGATAGATTTTACAAATTATGCTTTCATGGTGAACACAAATGTAATAGCCATGCAAAATATAAGCTTAATTCTTTTCCAATGATTTTCCTAAAGTTGTAAAAGGACTTCTTTCTTGTTGTTATATCATGCTTAATTACTTCTTCCAGGGCTATTGCAGTGAAAATCATTTTGTTAAAAGAAAATAATTTCAGTCAAACCAAATATTAAAGCAGTTAGGTCTGGATTCTTTATTAACTAAAATTTGAGATAACAATGAAGTTTAGAGTGCAAAAAGTATTTCTGTTAAATACAAATCACTAAGTTGTACATAACAGTGGAGTTTAAACAGAAGAAACCAAAAGAGTAATCATAAAATTGTACAATTTAGTATTACTGTTCCACATATAGTGTTGCAATGTTGCCAATGGACACCTCTTAAAATATACCTCAAACTGCTGACCCCCCCCCCTCCCCTAATCTTCTTTATAAAAATTTTTAGCTCCCCCTCTTGCTAATCTAAAATAGCCTTGACCCCCTCTTGGTTTCCCCACCCCCCTCTACATAAATAATGACCGGTCCCTTACTTAAGTTTCCGTTGCATTGGAACGTCCCATTTTCAGAGGTACAGCTATACTTGTCATCTTATCGGGCATTACAAATCAATTGATCAGGAAGGCTAAACTTGAGAATAACCTGCCAATGAAACATTTTATTTTCTATTTACCTCGTCTCCATGGAAATGCCATTGGCAGAAAAGTGAGCGAGGTGGAAAACTGATGAGTTCTTACTGACTTAAAAATTTGAAATTAAACTGAAGATTGTACTGGTACTGTACGAATAGCCACTGCGTAAAAATTTGAAAACCAGTTACGTTTTGTCTATTCTTCATGCGACATGAGATTATATTACAGCCAACTATTTATGCTGGGAAACAAACAGAAGAAGAGAAACAAGAATTGATGTTATTGTTGCAAATTTTTGCCATTTGACTTTGAGCTATTATGAAACCAGAATAATCAGGATGAAACAATCACCAACTTGTCGGAGAACATTGTTTACATTAATTCATGCTGTGACACCAAAAGGGCAATATATCAGTGAGTAAATTACGTTTCTGAAAAAAAGAGTTTTTAAAGCTTATTTTACAAATAAAATCACTGCTTACCGTACATGGTCTAATAAATTCCAGGAGCATCTATTGAATTATAAGGGTGCTAGCGAGGGCATTTTGAAATAGATATGAGGCATTTATTAGAGAGAGGCATTTATTGCACTATAACTGTAACAACGTCAAAAAACAAAATAGTTGGCTCGCAGAGTGAGAAAAACAGAGTTTGTGAGTGGGAGATTATTCTAATTTGAGCTAATGCAAAGCCTAGAGATGTCGTAATGAACTGGTTTATTCGTTTGTCTCACGATAGAATGGCTTTAAGATGCTGATCGCGACATTTCGACTGCAATACTGCTAGTCTTCATAAGGCGAGGAAGTCGATTGTCTTTGTGTCGCCATTTATGCATGTTGGTTCGCTGCTATTGATGCATTTCGATCCTCATTGTTATTGTGACTAATTAAACAATAGAGTGTTTCTGGCGAGGCACACTTCTTTACAAAAAAAATCATAGGCAGGCACCATCGATCCGGGCATTTTTTTGTTCGGCGGGCACTATTTTAACAATAGAGTGTTTCTGTCGAGGAACTATCGGCTGATAGTTGCCCTGCGGAAATTTGATGTTCTTAAAACAAATATTAGCCAGAGAAGCATAGCTTCGAGGGCTAATATGCTAGTTTAAAGAACATCAAATTTCCAAGGGGCAACTATCAGACCGATAGTTCCAAGACAGAAACACTCTATTGTCTTTATTGTTCACCACTAAATTTTCTTCGCACGCACATACAAAAATGAGCATTGTGAATTATTTTTACTTTTCAGGATAAAAAACTCGATTGAAAGCCGAAATTTAACAAACAAAACCAGACAAGAAACCCACTAAATGCAATGAATTTGGTTGCGTTTTTTTTGTCTGCAGGCACGCTTGTTTACAAAAAAAAGTCACGGGCGGGCATTATCGATCGGGGCATTTTTCTTCGGCAGGCTCTATGGGCTGAAAGTGCCCTCTGGTAGACAAACACTATCGTGTCACACGATCAATTTAAACCAATTAGAATCAGAGAAAATTTAGAGGTGAACTATAACAGATGTTATTATTCAACAAATGCGCGCGCTGCCCATAAATGGTCAAAATGTTATTGATATCTGTCATCCGTATATAACAGATATCCTGCGTTATAGGTAGGTTGCAAAGATTTGTCCAAAGCCTTGTAAAGCATTACATAATTTAAGTTTTTCAATATGCAAAATGTGTTTCGTTGACAATTTGTTGAATAATAAAACAATTATCCTGCTCAATCTTGCGGAATATCATCTGATTTTAGCCCACTCGGCCTACGGCCTCGTCGGCTAAGTATCAGGCAATATTCTGCGCGATTTCGCAGGATAATTGTTAAATATTCTCTCAGATGTCCGCTTTGTAGTTAAACAGCTGTTAAGTTTTTTTATCATAGATATCCATGCTTCAGGAATTTCAATTCTGCTGTCTCTATTGATGTTATTAGGATGAAATCTTATTTGGATAGCCTCTTTGACCCTCCGTTTGTATTGGTGAGAGTCACAATCAATAAACTTGACTTGATTCCACAAAGGAAATTGCCCCGTTTCCTTTGAGAAGTCGTTCATAGTTCAATATCGATATCTTCAACATCATCGGAGTCAACGATGTTGGCATCCTTTACCTTCCAGCGTCCAAGTCAAGCAAGAAACTAAATTGCATAGTTTTACTCTGTGGAGCATTTACCTGTTTTTTGAGGCAATTATTGGGGGGGCGGGGAGCATCTAATACCAACTTCACACCTCTGGGGAGGCATTTATTAGATATGCATGAGGTGTTTATTTGAGAGTGTGCATTTATTAGGTCATTTATGGTATACTATTACCACAGGGAACCCGAACGCTGTATTGGCAAAGTTAATAATGAAAATAAAGATATGTTTGTTACCTGTGCTCCTGTGTCTTTCTTTGTCCTTAAAATGGTTGTGCTCTTGTGTCTTTCTTTGTCCTTAAAATGGTATTTGAATGGGTGCGAAAACGGTTTGAGCAAGCCTTGTCTGACGCTCCGTAAATAACGACGCAGTTAACACGTCTCGTATTTCCATTCATGTTATTAACTATTAATTCTCAACGGGAGAGCGAGAGAGAGAGAGAGAGAGAAAGGAGCAAGGGATGAAACTAAAATCAGAGCTGATTTATTTCGAGGCATAATTTTCTTATTATTGAACAAAAAGTGCTATTACCTCACACCTAGCTTGATTTAAGGCCAAATGAATAGATGATGTTTGATTTGTTTGTTCGGATACCCGTTTTCCTGCTTAATTTTGGGTTGATTTTACAAGCGTCTTTTCGTTAGCTCTGTGACTTCACTTGACCTGACCGGAAGTGATATACGAGATTATCTCCCCAGGAGTGTTAATGGTTAATATGGAAAGAAATAGTTAATAACATGAATGGAAATACGAGACGTGTTAACTGCGTCGTTATTTACGGAGCGTCAGACAAGGCTTGCTCAAACCGTTTTCGCACCCATTCAAATACCATTTTAAGGACAAAGAAAGACACAAGAGCACAACCATTTTAAGGACAAAGAAAGACACAGGAGCACAGGTAACAAACATATCTTTATTTTCATTATTAACTTTGCCAATACAGCGTTCGGGTTCCCTGTGCTATTACCTCAAATCTTTGCATTGGTGTCTCACATGACAGAGTTCTGTAGAGGGCTTAATTGCTGTGATGCTGTTTTTGTTATCTAGAGATTGAGAAGCTGCAAGAAGCTAAAGTGATAGTGTCAGATGCAGACACTGCACCCAGACACCTGTCCAGACTACCTGAGCTGAAATGGATGCAGGTGACCTGGGCAGGAGTAGAAGAAGTTGTTAAGCATGTCACACCTCAGCAAAAGAGCTCTTTGATGCTTACAAGGTTTGGTGGAGTCTTTGGTCCTGCCATGGCTCAGTATGTTGTTGGTCACATTATTTCATGGGAGAGGGAGTTCCGAAAACAGTGGCGTGATCAACAGGAATGCAAATGGTATGCAGTTTGATTTACCATCACTTTTCAATTAACCACCTACTGACAGAAGAAATTGTCTTTTATTGATGTTGATTGTATCGCACTCTAGTTCTCTTATATTAACTGTCACTATTTCATTATGTGATAACAATGCTCCCATACAATCTCTTACAATGAAGCATGACTAATTATTAACTATGAGATTCTATGCAACCTTACCAAACTCTACTGACTAGTGCTCATATATTGACTTTTGCTATTTCATAATGTGATAACAATGCTCACATACTGAGCTTGGGCTACTTGTAGATTCTATATTTACCTTTTAAACAATTAAAATGGTTCATTTAAAACATTAAGCTTTACTTCATTTATTTACTTCACGATGTCATTTGTTGCAAAATTTTTGCTAACCAGCCAAATACTTTGCCAATCTGTATGCCGAGATTCATTACCCATTTACATTTGTAAAAATGTTTTTTTGCTTTCAGACATTTAGTAACCGTAAGTTTTTACCAGTTAAATGGATAAGCATCAGTGTATGGGTTGTAGCGAAAACTAAGACCCCCTGAAAACTAAGGCCTAAGACCTAATACCCAAAGCGTCAAACGCTGTCCTTCAATTACACTCGATCACACTTGGCCTAAGTCTATTTAAGAAAGGCGTAAAAGCGCCTTATTTGCGCTATAAGCGATGTCTTAACACCATGGCTGGCGGACGCCAGGTCAAAAGTTCACAACGGCACACTCTAATTGGTTGGTTTTCATTGTTCTAGCTAGAATAAGAACGGCAGGGGGCACATGTTGCGAGGCGAACTGTCAGACTGTTGCTAGGGGGGTGTGACATTCTTTTGACGGGAAAAACAGAGAGGTTGTCAAGTCTGTACAATCCATCTGATCTTTATATTTTTCCAGGATTCAGACCAAAAACGATAAAACAATAGCCGCTATGCTAGCTTGTTTTCCTGGCAAAACTTGTATTAAATCCCACTCAAAGACGAAGGAATTAATATACCGGTAATTTTTTTTGGAATCAATAAGAAACGTAGCCTGTGTACAGCTGTCCTGCTCCGCTCAAAGCTGAGCAGGACGGCTGTACACAGGCTATAAGAAACGATAATCAAACAAAAGTGAACAATGTGAATATAGGTACTAAGTTCGGTCTGTGATCATAAAGATAAACAAAGGGCAAAAATTAATAAAATAAGGGGGTCTTAGTTTTCGCTACAACCTCAGTGTGTTAGTGTATGTCACATCATCCATTTTGCAGACTTTATGGAACAGGCTATACAAGTTCCACAACAAGTAAAGAATGGGATTTCCTTAACAGAATGTTAAAACATAAAATGTTGTACAAGTACACATTTCTTTCTTTCGTTGCTTGTTTATTAGTTTATTCACTTATTTATTTATTTATTTATTTATTTATTTATTACAAGTTTATGGTTAATTTCTAGACTGTTGAGGCAGATACTTACCTAAAACCAAAAACTGTTTGAAAATAAGCAGGTACAGTCAACTCTCACCTTGCGGACACCCCACTATTGCGGACACTCGCTATTACGGACAAAATCCAGATCCCAGGCGAATAAGGTTTGACTGGAAACGACTCCCGCTATTACGGACTCTCGCTAAAACGGACACTAAACGACCCCCCAAGCGTGTCCGCTATAAAGAGAGTTGACTGTAGTTGGAGATAACCAAGTTCAC
The DNA here is from genome assembly GCF_052425735.1 of Oculina patagonica. NCBI lineage: Eukaryota > Metazoa > Cnidaria > Anthozoa > Scleractinia > Oculinidae > Oculina > Oculina patagonica. The sequence continues at coordinate 21,142,379 of NC_135765.1, forward strand.
AATAGCAGAATTATTTTTACAGTAAATGACTGAAAAGATATGACTAAATCCAAGGAGTCAGCTCAAAATACAAAAAAATGGACACCAAAGGGGCAGAGCTTCATGTCTGTGTTATGGGTTCCTAGGTAGGTTTCTCTAGGACCAACTGTCAGTGAGCTGTCCATACTGATCATGGAGATGTCCATAAATGTGTGGCTGTACATGTACATATAATATAAATCATTAATTGACTAAACTATTTTTTAAGTGGGCATATACATGATGAGTATCTCACACCTTTGTCAGCAGCTGAGAAAAGTTTTTTATTTTTGAATGCAAGTTTTGCATTCTAAAGGGTTGGGGGCCTTGGTAACCGGTAAGTTAGCAGACTTTCTGTAACAGGGTCATGAATATATATCTTCTCTTAAGGGTTAAGAAGAAAGAAAAGAAATAGTTTTGAGAATTAACAGAAATTGATCACCAAAGGGAAAAAATATTGCCCTGATGCTACATCCAATTCTCCTGTTAAAATAACATTTAAAGAAATCAAGGAGAATTTAGACCCTTCTCCTTCTCTTGTTTTAGGGGAGGAAGGGGGGAAAAAGTTTCCCTTCCATTTTGTTTTGTGCCTAAACTTTTCATTGGAATTCTGGGACTTGGAGATATAGGACTGAGTGTGGCTAAGGGATGTAAAGCTCTTGGAATGACTGTCTGGGGTGTTGGACGAAAAGAAAAGTCTGACAGACAAGATTTTGTTGACCACTACACGACTTTGTCAAGACTCCCTGAAGTTCTCCAGTCATGTGATTATGTTTGTAATTTATTACCAAGTACACCTGTTACTAAATATCTCTTATCTGGAAATGTGCTAGAGAGTGGAAAAGGCAATAGCCCTGTTTTTATTAATATTGGTCGAGGGGATGTCATAGATGAAAAAAGTCTTGTTCATGCATTGAATGAAGGCTGGATATCTGGTGCTGTACTGGATGTGTTTGAGGTTGAGCCACTACCAAAGGAAAGTGCTTTGTGGAAGATGCCCCAAGTTGTTATCACACCTCATGTGGCTGGAGTTTCATTTCCTGAAGATGTAAGTTTCAACCTTAAAATATCAGGGATGGCTGGTTCATCAACAAGCCCAGCTGGCTTTTCTGGCCTTGGCAGCTCTATTTAACTCTACCCAAGTCTTTGTTTTCACGTGAAATTTCAGCCGGATTTAAGTTTTCTTTCAGCCGGTGAAATTAGCCAGCAGCTGGCCCTTAGCGACATCCCTGAAATATTAATGTCCCTAATTACCTACTATTACTACACATTCCTTTTAATGTTACTTCTGCAAATTTGGTGATACATCAAGACAAACATAGTGATGTTTTCTTTTTGTGCTAGGTATGCTTATCTGCTTGACCTTTTGCATGACGTTGCATAATGAATTGTTATAGTAAATACTGTTATATGTTAATCTTCAGCGAACTACCAGGGTATGTGTATTTCTGATGGTTTATTCTTATCATTTTAAACTGAAAATAGCATCACAATGACTCCTTCAAATTTTTTAGCTGATCTTCACTTCCATATAGAAATATATTTTTGTGTTTGTTTGTTTAATGTAAATATTTGTTTTTTTTTCTTAGGTTGGAAAGTTGTTTGCTGAGAACCTTTCCTTGTATGAGGCTGGTGAAAAACTCAAATTTTGTGTGGATGTAGAACAGGGATATTAACTCAAACTGCGTAGAACTTCAAGCCTTCATGTGCAGTGATTTCCATAACACATGACAAGAAGTGCCTGTTGCTGTTGATCCAATTCGTCGGACTATCATAAGGCCATAACAGTTTTGACGTGCAGTGTATTTACAAAATATATTAATGAGATAGGTTTGATTTAGGTTTACACTTGATAGTGCTATGGTCCTTTAAAATGATATAATGACAGGTATACATGTATACTAGCAACTTTTGAGCAACTTTTCATTGGCATTTTGAGCAACTTTTTGTTGTTCTAGCAACCTCACATTTTGCCTTTTTGAGCAATTTTTTGAGTAAAATATAGGTTTAGAGCACATATCAAGCACAAAAAAGTCAACGATTTCATAGAAAACTTCAATATATGTGATTTTCTTGAATGTTTATCAACTTTCAAACACAACCTGTCACTTGACAAGGTTTTTTTAGTTTCGTTAAACTTAAGAGTATCCCTAAATTTCGCCCATATTTGCGAGCAACTATTTGAAGCTAAGTTTCAAGCTACATTGTATTTTTATTGACCAACGTTCTTATTATTGACCAACCATCTATTATTGACCAACGTTTTTATTGACCAAATTTTCGTTCTTCACAATAATAATTATTATTATTGTGAAGAACGAAAAATAAAGCTTTTATCAACGTTTATATAATAAAAAATTAATAAATTTAGGTAGTAACTTTTGAAATTTCGGCAACAACGTTTTAGATTTTTGGCAATTTTTTTGCAATTTTTTGGCATTCCAGTTAGCAACTTTACAGCATTTTACGAGCACAACCGAGACCGGCCTAGACACTGGTATAATTCAATTATTATTAAAATTATTTTGACTTCTTGTTGACTCCAGTCTGCCCTAATAAACGTGAAAAGAACTGATGCCTTTTGCAGTAACTGAACACATGCTTTTCTTCATTTCTTATTTTCTTTTGCCACACTTCAATTATTTTGAGTGGTGTTATTAACCGTGGAAAGAAAGCGAAGGGCGGGATCCCAAAAGGTGGTCTTTGATCGCGTTTATGAGCTGCCCAGATTAAAGAAGTTTTCAGATTAGATTGTCATTAAATATTTTTCCAGGCAAAAAAGTGGCGACTATTGTAAGGTGGTCGTATTGACTGGGTGGTCAAGATTAGATGTCTGTATACTGTTTGCCTATGTGAAATATTCATTGACGATTCATTTATAGTCAATTGAAGTAAGTAGAGCCATCAGCAATGGAGCGGCAGCGGGAAAATAACTAGGAATTTGCCCTCCCCCCGCTGGCCCAACTTCAATAGATATTGTTTTTGACGACCCAAATAATGGCTGTGAATGAGACTAGTAGTGGTTAACAGAGATGGTTTTTTAATTTGGTGCATCAAATGCATTTTGGATGAAGTACATTATTTGTCAGCTTTCACTCACTCACAACGCTCATCTTTTTTATAACTCTCAATTTCGACATGTAAAAGGTAAAAGAAAACGGAAACAAGATAAATTTATGCTATTATTGCTGTACCACTGTATTTTTATTGTAAAATCATGTGACAACCGCCTGTTGGAGTATACTCGCGCAATGTGAACAGGTATAAAACTAATTACTTGCCTGGATCCAAACTGTACCTCATCCTGCACGGATAAATCTTTAGTTCCGTGCGAAAAAAACGTAAAATATCCCGTGACTAGATTTTTTAGTCTATACACGAGTTCCTTTTGGCGAGAAAATATTGCATGCAACAAAATCAGAAATTGTACAACTTTGACACTTACGTGTACCTGATTCATAGTCACTTTTTTCCGTCCGCTTTTACAGAGTTCTCCCCAGTTTTGCTTTTGGCGGGAAAACTTGGAAGCCGCGTTGCCCGACCGTGTTGCCTAGAGAACCTAGGCCAAGCGACCCGGCCAAGCCTCTCTCCTCTCTTTCGTGTTTCGTACGGGCTGGGGAGATTTTTTTCGCCTTCCTTCCTCCCCCCGTGTTTTTCGCCTTCCCCCACTAAAGGAGCCTAGAGAGAGGCCAAGCCGTATGCGTACAGCAGGGTCGTAACGGCAGGTATATGGGATCAGGAATCATAGCTTCGGGATCGGGATCATGGACCCGGGATCCCGGGTCACAAGTCATGGCATGTCATGGGAATATGGGATCCGGATCAGCCAATCAGATGGGATCAGAATGGAATCAGGGATCAAATGTTGGCACATTTTGGGGATCAGAAATCAAAATTTAGAGCTGGAATTTGGGATCAGCGATGAAAAACTATACCTGGTTACGACCCTGGTACAGGAACTAGGGTAGGCAATAAGCCGTGATGAAACCCCGGATCTACCCGGAAAACTCTCCAGAACACGCCGCACGAACGAATTTTATAGCTAGAGTTTAATTGCCAACGAGACAGCCGAGCCAAGAGGCGAGGCTGTCGAGGCGGCAGAATCATAGAGCCGTGTGCGTAAGTTCTGCGTAAGGGACTTTTTTTTGACCATATTTGGGTGTAAGTAAACCCCATATTTGGGTTGTATTGTTCTTCCCAACTGGTTCCCAGTCTCTCACTCCATGCTAGAGAGCAAATGTCCAAAATGGCGTCAACGCGGCTCGCTGTTAAAATTTTCAATGTGGTCATTCATCCCTTTACCGATCAATACACCTTTAGGGAATTATAAATCGAAAGAGAATACCCTACAGAATATTCGACCGCCGAAAAAATGAACATCAAGGTCTTCAAAGCGATGAAATAATGTTTCGACTTTGGGAGTCCTTTGATTTACGATCGAAGAGAGACATGAAAATTAAAAGCGGACTGTTGACTTCAAGTAGAGTTTTCTTGACTTATGAGAATGCTGAAGTCGGGTAAATGCTACCTTTTAGTGTCGATTGTTTTTATAGTAATTGTTTGACCGATGATTTATTCCAAATCAAATACCGTTTATATATTATTTGGCACGCATTTTCGCTCCGCGTAGGAATAACATCAATACAAAGCGACGCTCACTAAAGCATAACAGCTCTTATAAAACGGCATCGACGCAAGCATAAGCACAAGCACAAGCACAAGGATCAAAATTTGTCCTTTTCTTGTGCTTGCGTTCGTGTGAAAACAAACATCGCATAAGCACAAGAAAAGTGTTTACGTCTAGCCGTGTCTAGCCAATTGAAGTACTAGTTCCAGCATTTGAACAAAGTCGCAGAGGCCGCGGTTGATTTTGATAAACGTTTTTCGAGAATGTTCGGAGAAGTGTAGACAAAAAAACAAAAAGGCCCAGGCGCGGACTTGAGTAGCGAAAAAAACGGAGACGAATGCTTTCTTTAAAAATATTTATATTCCCAAATGTTTCGTTTTTCTCCTTTATTAGTCGCTTTCACTTTCTTCGTCACACGAGTAGAGGAGAGATAGTTTCTGCCACAATATTTGCAGGGAGAACGGAGTCGAGAACGAAGCCTTCTAACTTGTAAACATCATATTCTTATGCTAACGTGCTTGTGCTTATGTCGACGTTCGTTTTCACTTGGCACGAACTATTTATGCTGCTTGCGTTTGTGCTTGCGCTTGTGCTTGCGTCGCTAGTGAAAACCAGGCTTAAAATTACTGCATGTCATACGCACAAGAAAGTCAAACGTTTTTTGCTTCTAACAGCAAATGTAATGTTAACTTGAATAAAAGTTTTGTTTCCAAATAATCCTTGACCGTTCAAGTGTTGTTTTCTGTTCAAATTTTTCAAGTTTTGCGTAACTGACACTTCGAATTCGCATGCGAGACTGAAATCTGACCCGTGCATTACTGTCTCTGATTACTGAAAATTATATTTAAAAAAGCATCTTAGCAGTTTTGATTTTGGGACTTGATTTATAAGAAGTTCTTGAAATGCAACTATCACTTTTGTGGACGGAAACATTTTAACCATCGTTTGTTGTATTTAAAAACCAGTGCCGATTAAACCTCATTTATTGCCTACATTTTGTGACATTTTAACGTTGAAAAGAAAGATTTGTCAAGAGTTATCAATCTGTCAAACCCGTAGCCTGCTACGCAGGCTATCAAGCCTGTGTCATTTATGAACGCCAGAGAAATAGCATTTTATTCGCATATTACCTAAAATACAATTTACCATATTTTGGTCAATTCAAATATAGTTCTATCAAAAACCATTCAATATCTTTTCTTATGAACAAACATGAGTATTTCGCTCGTTGGCACTTACCGATAGGTACAACTAGTTTAATTTCTGAATGAGGTGCCGAAAATACAACAGTCGCGTGATCGTGAAGTTTGCGAGTTTCCATCGATTCGGCACAGGATGAAAAATTAGACTTAAAAATATTTGAGTGACACTGTAGCCTGCGTAGCTGGCGGGATTCGCGACCGAGTGCAAGTGTTTATTAACGGCGAACGGAAGACCCGAGCTTTCTCGCGCCACGCTAATAATCCCGCCAGCTACGCAGGTTAGCGACACCGTTTCTTGACAACTTTTGTTTGGATACATTGCGGTCCTATATTTAGGGAGAGGATTGTGGGATATTGACAATGATGACGTTTCCAAAATGGCGGAAGGTGGCAGTATTGATGATGTTGGATGGTAAAGTCATCAAAATATTTTGTTTATAGTGGTTTTGAAGCCTTATCTTGATCGCAAATCGTACTCTTAGTCTCTCTTAAAACTGGAAAAATCTTAAATGACCTCTTTCAGGCATACGGACTTAGTTTTGGCGCTTTCAAAACAGAAGGATATCGACAGATTGCGAGAGCTATGTCGGGGACGAAGAATCCCAGCGGAAAATAGAGCAGACGTTTGGAAGGTACTGATCAAATCTTCTATGGTTAAAATTACAGAACTACTCAGGTGTAAATATATATTGAGAAGAGATCTGTTTGCTTTTTAAGGTCTGTCTTAATGTGGTCGGCAAACCAGATGCGTTGTCAAGTTGGGATGGATTACTGGACCTCAATGAACAGGAAATTATTCGGGACGACTGTCGAAAACAAGCGAGTGAGTAGCTTATAATTGTTAATTTTTCACAGCTATTTTACGTTACTTTGTAAGAGCAGACCAAAGCAGTGATTTGTGCTAAGTAGTGGAGCGATTAGCTTTTATCATGTGCTTGAATAGATAATTAAAGACAAGGTTACAAACAAATTGCGTTGAATTGATTTGTTTAGTACACTGCTGGGAACAAAACTCTGCTATGAGATGAAGTAGTTTTCATTTCTCATATCAAATTTTATCATTCGTGTGTTATTTTTAGTTATTATTCTGTTTATGTGGTATCTAATTAGCAATCTTTGGAGCCAAGAGGCGTGAAGTTCGACATGATCATGGAGTCTCTAGCTTTGTAATACCGTGGCCTCATTTATAATTTATGATGAAAAGTTAGAAAGCCTTAGAACGCAATATAGTTCTTAAATATATAGCCACTGAAAAGTTTCTGTGCTTTTTATACCGTACTCCTGCATTTATTACTTTTAACATTATTAGTAAAAATCGTAATCATAATCTTTCAATCTGCTTGACTTTTTACTGCTTCCAGGTTTTTATGCATACAATTAATTCCTTTGTTGTGTTTTGTTTTTATTTGAGAGGCTTTCCTTTTGTGGTTAATTTTGTTTTGTACTGTACTTGAATCTAAACTTAAAGAGCAAGATACTGTATTTTAATTCAAAGAAGATCTGCAGCAACTTGTATAATAATTTTAGTCGTAATATATTATCACTCCAGAATCTGACAGTACCTTAAGGTCGGGACACACTAGGCGACAAATCACTGCAACGAGTCGCAGGGACAAGTTACTGAAACATGTTGCCTGGTGTGACATGGTGCATTTTTGCGACAATGTTTGTCGCTGCGACTGAATTTTGTTACTGCAATCAGTCATGGTATGAATTCGTGCGACTGATCACAGCGACAAAATGAGCGTGTGAACACTTCTGCGACAAGTCGCTGTGACAAAATACAAATTAACCAATGAGAGAGTGTCATGTATTTTTCCTGTATTGAATTGGAAAACTAGTTCACATTCCGCCCGGGGGGGGGGGGGGGACTCCCATATGAAAGTGACGGGGATGCTCGTCGTCTCACTTAGGGGTATAAATTTCGGACTTTGGGTCTCGCTTATCTTTTAGGGGTCTAAAAAAGCTTGAGCCACGCCCAAATTGGTCTCTTTTAGGGGATCTTTTAAAAATTTCCGACGAGCATCCCCGTCCCTTTAATATGGGAGTCCCCCCCCCCTGGGACATTCCGTGTGTGTGCACTGAACAAGCACCTTGTCGCAACAACTTGTTTTGAAGCACTACACCAATAAGGTACTGTGTCCACCCACAAGTTGATATTTATTTCAACATTATTTTTTCCAGCTAAACTTCGGCTGCCAGAAGATGAAGCTGAGGAGGTGGCAAGAGACATGGAAGGCATTATAACATTCTACTGCAAGTCTCGTAATGAGAAATATAATTCTACTAGCGGCCTAACAGAGGTGCTTGCACCTTTTATGATGCTTGAGCTTCCCATGAATGATGTATACAACTGTTTTTATGCAATGCTTTACAAATATATCCCCAGGTAACAACTTGATTGTGATGCTTTATCTTCATTCCATTTTACAGTCCTTTGTGATCCATGCTTTATATACTACTATAATATTATTCTGCTTACTGTATTTTTCTTCTATGCTAGTTCCAAGAATGAAAAAAAAAATACAAGCAACGTCATCATGGGGATGACTTTTTTTGTTCTCTTAACCTTTATACTTGATGAAAATTGTTATAAATTAATTTACACTGATTGTATTCTTTTACAAATTGATAATGTAATTGGTTTTTAATTGCTGACTGTTTACTAAACTAGAAATTGTACCACAATATTGTGCACGCATTGTCCTTGAGAGGGAAACTTATTCTTGATTTTTGGCTTTAATACCTCAAACTGTTCTGAGGGGGGAGGAACAGGAGAGTAAATCTCCCTCCTCCCTACTTTTTGCGCCAATTTCTCCCTCCTCCCTATTTTTTTGAGCCAAAATTTCTCCAGGCTCCTTCCTAATTTTTTTGGCCATTTCTCCCTCCTCCCTATTCTGTACCTCCCCCCTCTGTTCTGAATTGATATTGATTTACAGTGTATGCGATGATGTATTAATAATCACTTGTTTGCATCAGACATTTCAAACAGCTTATTTTGTATGTCTCCCCACCTTATTAAAGCCCTTATTATTTGTGTATTTTTTTTTCTGGCTTGGATTCTTGGCTTTGCGATGTTAGTACCATGTCTTGACTATGTCTCCAACTCAAATATTTATTGTACCCACAGGGCTGCAAATAATTTTTTTCACTTGAAAGGACATATGCCCTACTTAGACACCATCTTGGTTGAACAAAACAAAATTGTGGTCAGACATCACCAAAAACAAAGGGTTACCGGTAAATTTTATTCATTGTTGCCGTAAAATGTTTTACGATAAAAAAAGACCACAATTGGGAATTCGTCGGACATGAGCAAAGCTTGGTCAGCCAATGTCCGATGACCGACTGTTATTTGCAGCCCTGTACCCAGGGTACAATTGAACCATAATGTAAACATGCATGGAGGTGTTGATGATACATACTGTAGACTGGAACAAAGTTTGCTTACTAGAATTAAATGTATTTTTGCAGAGATTGTGTACGAGATGGGAAGCCGTTTCATCTTTTTAGACTTCTTCTGCAGTACCATGATCCTGAACTGTGCTCTTTCTTAGAATCAAAGAAACTCTGGCCTGACATGTACTGTCAGAGATGGGTAAGTTTATAAAAGACATTCATTCAAGTTTAAAAACATCATGTATGGTTTGCATTATTTTGTTTCATGTATTGGTTCTAAGAGATTGCACGAAGAACTGTATTGTTGCATCTTTCTTAGTTCTGTTAATACTTTTACATAGACAATGAAATGTATAACTTGATACTAATAAATATTCTATTCTCTTCAAGTTACGAAGCCTCTTCATGGTTGCATGTGAAACAGAAGTGTTAAGAACCATATGGGATTTGTACCTTCTGGAAGCTGACCCTTTTTTGGTCTTCTTCCTCATGCTTGTAATGGTCATTAATGGCAGGTAAGATGTCATAAGTACCTCTTGTACAATGCATTAGGCATACATGTACTTGTAGGTAGCACTTGGGACAAGTGTGCTGAATGCTGCAAGTAAAGATCAGTTTCAGTCAACACCACAAATGATGAGGGCAGCGCTAAAAAATGTGGCATTCCCTCATCCTTTTTATTCCAACTTGCCTGATGGGTAAGGGTCTGTGCAAGTCATCTGTTCACTATTAAATAATAGAAATGTAAACTAAGATAAGCATGCAACAGCCCTGGGCACACAAAGTTTGAGAGCTGCATGTCTGAAGGCCAAGGTGGAATTCAGGTTGTTTTTGAGCCCTGGACCAGAGAAGGCAAATATAGTACTATGGTAAGATGAGGCCTTCCAAAGGGGGTAGCAGTGTCACAATGTTTCATGTTTCTGAGAACCCATGTCACCTAGCCAACAGCTGTAAATGTCGCTGGCGTTTCCCCCAATTGTGTTGCTGTCGCATTGTGTTGCTGTCGCATTTCAGTGCTGTAATGATGTTGCTTGTCGCTGTTAAAATGTTCCTGTGTCCCCAGTATTCAGGTTCATGTCACTTTTACCACTTGGAAGGCCTCCTAGATCCTGTCTTGGAGCAGATTACTTCAGAAAAATAAATGGCATTTTGATGAAAGAAAGACAGTGAACCAGAACATGATATTTCAAGCTGTTTGATCTCCATTTCACAAATAGAACCAGACAAAGAGTCGAGCCCTTTTCTCTCATTAGACAGTGTTGCTAAGCAACAGTGGTTTCTGCTACTGATAAAGCCACTGCACCCCCCCCCCCCCCTCCCACACACACACATTGGAAGCAGATAAATTATCATTAACTCTTGCTTTTAAAAATATTGTTTTAGAGACATGCTGCTTGAGATGGAACATGAGAATAAAACTGAACTACTAGGTGAGGAACAATGATCGTATTTATGTATAGTGCTGTTCAAAGGATCATTTATAGTGCAGATAATTTGGGCTACAACTTTGTTGCATGTGACAAGGCTGCCACATACAGTTGAATCCCGATAACTCGAACCCTCAGTAACTCTAACTCCTGCTAACTCGAACCTTTTTCAATTTCTCTTCAGGTCATTTTCTCACCAATTTTACCCTCGATAACTCGAACTCACCATATCTCGAACCTTTTTCGATTTCCCTTGAAGGTTCCAGTTATCGGGATTCAACTGCAAATTGTTTCATATAAATCAAACCTACAACTTTCAGCCAATTGTCTCTTTTGATGCAAGAAATGTTGCATACCGGTAATTTTGAAACATCCTTTCTGAAACAATCACAGCCTTAGACTTTTTATGTTACAAGGTTTTAGCATGGCATGAGCAGTGCATGGTTAAAAGGCTGCAGATTTGTGACTCATTCAAATTTAAAAGATTTGTATGGAAAATGCCAATCTGGCCTGCCTAGCCTTGTTTTCATGTTTTTGGCAATATAAATGTCCCTGTAACTTCCCATTGGATAAAAGTAAACTAAAGCCTTTAATCTTCATACACTGATTTACTTAAGGTCACACAGGACCCTTGCAATCATTATGTATGTATTTATTGCCAACGAGTCAGCCCTTCTGGAAGACCAGATGCATGACAATATGGTCTCAGATAACAAAGAGGTTTCAAATCTGTTCGATTGTAAAAGCCAAAATTCCCGAACTAGACATTGAAATACGAAAGAAACTTGAATTAACTTTGTTTAGAATTTAATTTCATTTAAGATGAATGCAAGAAATGCATTCCAAAGCTTCGAAAATTTCGAAGTCATACAAATTTGCATGCGTAATTAAGTTAGGTCTGGCTATAAAGAAAACAACACGGATTTGGTTTCGTGGTGATTTTATGGATCAGAAGAGAGCTATTTAGAGTTTTTTCGTTTCTCGAATTTAGAAAATAAATGCCCTATACTTCATGTTTTTCCTGGATTGTCCGGCGTTTTTTTCTCGGGCAACCGGACGTTTAATTTTCCTAAAAGCTGCAACAAAGCAACGTGACATTTGAAACGTTAACGTCACACATTGTGCGTGATGAATTATTCTCGGAACGGTGGTAGTATAATAAAATAAACTTGTTCCATCTTTGGCCACACAACTTGTCCGACAGGGATTTACCTTTTAAAACCTCAAATTTTTTGGATACTTATGTGTTGAGTGGATTTTACTGCAGTGTGGGAAGTTTGAATTTATTTGTTTTGACAAATTTTGTAAATGTGTGCTTTTTGTTCGTAATTTATTTTCCGAGTTCAGTGGCTCATAGCCACTTTGATTAAGGTCATTATAATTAAGACCTATAGGACTTTAAAACAGCGGAAATCTTTCCAAAATAGCGGCATCGAACAACAGTGGCTTGAAACTCTCAAATAACATGGATTTTACAAAATTTCTCACTAAATCTTCACAACTTTGGTATCATGTAGAACTCCTTTCTCATTTTATTTAGCCTTCACAAAATCGCATTTTATTCCAGAAACATTCAAGATTTTCAAAGAAAACGCGAAATGTTTATTGATCGGACCAAAATCATAAAGCGTACTTTCAGCCAAACATTTACAATTATCCTCCCTTCTTCTCTCCCGTTGTACTCGTTGGCATTTCTACCGATAGGTACCACTAGTCTAAAGAGTATGCACAAACTGCGACGACTGAAGCCGACAACAAACAAAATATTCATGAGAAATATTGTTTTCTTAAAGTTCTTTGTACAAGTAATTACTAGTTATTGTTCTCAGCTTTGTGCCCCGTACGCTGGAACAAAGCGAATTATCATTATAAGATTCACAGCTTTAAATTTAGCACACGTTTAATATTGTAAACATTGACTCGGAAGGTCTTCGGAAGCGTAAAAACCTGCAATTTTGTGTCCAAGTTTTCTCCGCCGATATAGAGTTTCAGGAGTTGATTCGTGAGGAACATAAACTTGGTGTACTCTATTGTGTTCTGACAAGAGCGAATTTTGAAACGTCCTTCTCAAAATGAAGACAGAACGTTTCAAAGTTAAGATTTAACATTTTTACTACCTTAGGAGCCATTATCTTCTAGTAGTTTTTGAAATCGAAAATTTCGTTCTTGTCAGAACACAAAAGAGGTTATGATTTATCTTTAGGTTATAAAATCATTTAGTTTGGTGTGCTGTTCTTGCTGAAAACTTGGACACAAAGTCACATTATCTGCAGTTAAACTTTTAACTTAGTACACTGATTTTTCCCATTCCATCTTGTTACCCAGGCTTAACATTTTATCCAACAATGTTTTAATCTATAATAAAAGCAGTAGTACTTACTGGAAAGTTTTATTGAAAATAAGTGATCACAATTAACGGTCAACTGGAATACACTGTCAGGTTAAAATAGTCCTATGTTGTAATGCTGTTCTTTGCTTTTATGTCGTTTCAGAGACAATATCCTCAATTCCTCTACAGTTAGAGGAAGATGACATTGAAGACTTCTGTTCCTTGGCTCAGTATTATATGTCAAGGACACCGCAGTCATTTAGAAAGGTTAGAACTAGCTCATTGGAAATCATTAGCGAATAATCTGCTAGCAGATTATTCACTAATCTGTAGGCTGTGCGGATTCCCAGAATTCGCTGTAGGCTCTTAGCCAATGAAAAGACAGCTAGTGACTACAATGTATAATAATCATAGATATTAGTAGCACATAGATTTAGAAAGGACAGAATTATCCATGCACAAAACTGTTCTTGTTGGAGTCAGTAATTTATGTGTTTGGTGCAGCTGTACTGATTTATTCGAAATTGTACATGCATATTATATGTAGGGTAATTGACTCTAGTTAAAAGACATGGTAAAGCTAGTGGCCCATCAGGCCAGAGCTTATCCCGGCTTCTGTAGCATTAAGCAACTAGGAGTATTTCTACTTCCTCTGGATGGGATGCCAGTCCATCGCAGGGTTACCCCAGCATTAAATTTGCCAGTACCCATTTATACACCTGGGTAGAGAGAGGCACTATGCGAGTAAAGTGCCTTGCCCAAGAATACAGTATGTTTGAAGAACAAGAGATTGCAGTGGACTGTAAATCACAAGCCACAGCTAGGCAAGTGATTCAAAATGTTTTGGAGTGTTTTTTGAACTTTTTTTGAACCAATCAATGATAAGGCGTGGTAGTTTCCATGTAAGTTTACCAGTATGATAAGCAGTATGGGGAGCAGGGGTGGCGTAGTGGTGAGAGCGCTCACCTCCCACCAATATATGTGGCCCGAAGTTCCATTGCCGGACTCTGCGTCTTATGTGGGTTGAGTTTGTTGTTGGTCTCGTCCTTGCTCCGAGGGTTTTTCTTCGGTTTTCCTCTCTCCACAAAAACCGACACTTCCAAATTCCAATTTGATCGGGAAATTATACACGGCCCCACAAGCATATTATTATAGCTTTAATCCTCCACGTGTGTAAATAAATGTAATTTATTATTAAATTATATATTTGTTTCCATGTTAAGGTTACCAGTATGATAATCAATGACTATTAACCAGTCAGAGTGCATGCATCATGAATCTTAAGTTACTGCCAGTGTAAAAGTCAACAGATTTTAAATATGACATGTACTATGAGTAATGTGGACATGTGTTGCTTTGTTTTACTTTGCAGGATTATTATAACCAGCTATTTGGTATCAAAACAATCAATTCCAACAGTGTTTCTCAAGCTCTTTGTTTACCAGTTTCTGTGTCAGAACTAGTTGAAGCAAATCAATCTTCCAGGGTAAGTTTTTTAGTTCCCTCTTAACTTGTATGCAAAATGATAGCCTTATAAATCTAAAAATTAATAGCAAGGCCCAACATTAATGGTACACAACAAGTCACAGACTAGTAAAAAAATCATTTCTGGTGTTAGTTGACTTTGTATAAATTTTTCAACTGCGTTATAATGATTATGAAGTTTCATCAAGTAAAAACAAAGAAAATCATAACCATGACTCACAGTGATTTGGACTAGATTTTTTACAATTTTATTTCTTCATTTACTCTTTATTTTAAGTTTCAGTTGAGAAAATAATATATAACACTTTTTTAATCAAATTTCTTCAAAAAATAATTATAATTATTCAGATGCTCTGCTGCATGTCATACTTCTCAGTGATGAAACAGTCCCTCGTGTTTGATACACAGTGGAATAATAATCTCAATATTAAACTCCAACCCTCAGTAACTTGATCCCCTATAACTCTTACCTTTTTGAATTTCCCTTGAAGATTCAAGCTATCGGAATTCAACTGTATATTGTTGAACAAATAGCTTTTGTCCTTGTGCTGACATTCATACAAAATGTAAAGCACTGTTTCACCACCACCATGCTGTGTTAGCATCACACTACAGATTAAGAATAAGCATAGATGCATTAAGTGCACTGCAAGCTATGCCACTACATTTTTTTCTTGTTTTTCAGAAGGATGGTGTGAGGTTCTTTGTAGTTGACTGCAGGCCTGCAGATCAGTATAACAGTGGCCATCTTCCCACTGCTTTTCACTTGGATGCTAACCTGGTGAGAACAGAACAGTACTTGTCACATACATGTTGTGGTTTAAATTTATGTTTGGTTCAAAATTTTTCAAACCATTTTAAATTTTATTTTTCTTTGTCTCAGATTCATTTTTGTAATCTGAAACAAAGGGAAATAAAAATCCAACTGGTTTAAAAAGTTTTAAAACAAAGGTAAATTTGAACTACAACATACATCTGGGTGTTTTACATGAGCTTTGATATGCCTATTTAAAATTTATACAACCATAAAATACAAGAAAATGTTAGCATACAGGCTGCATTCGAGACTTAATAAGGGAGTTAAAACGTTAAGCAAAGACAGTATAAAAGGGCCTGGTCTGCCCATTTTCATACCAAGTTGTCAATCGACTACCAAAGCGTAAGCAAAACTTTTTATATATGATTTTTTGGAAAAATATGATTCAACTGATGCAGTATGAAATATTTTTGGTTTTTTAAGATAGTAAGTATGTGGGGCACTTGAGTCTGCAACATGTGAAAACCAATTTGCATTTCATACCAAATACAGTGTAGGTGTGAACTGTAAGGGGTGCAATCCATTTTGTAGCGACATGTTTTGGGTACTATGAGGGCTTAATGCTGTTTGAGTGACATAATTCCTCTGGTTTATTGCAGATGTTGCAAGCTCCATCAGAGTTTGCCACAGCAGCCAATGCATTGTTTGCCACCCAGCAGCAGTCTATTGAGGCAGGTTCTGCAGCAAGTGGTGAACACCTGTGTTTCATTGGCTCAGGACGTGAAGAAGAAGATCAGTATGTTCACATGGTCATTGCTAACTTCCTTCAGGTAGCAACACAAATTATGTAACATAATGTATACTAGGAACATTAAGATAACATAACAAAACTTAATGTAAAGCTGGTTTAGTCACAGCAGAAAAAGGTTTCAAAATAATAACTTTTGCAGAAAACTGGAAACTTGGAGGTGGCCAAAAATTAACAACCTGGCTTGCTAATTTCATCACACGCTTTTAAAAAAAATGTTATTTCAATAATTCTGTTTTACTTTTGGCTCAATTGACGCTAAAGTGTTTTAAAACACGGCATTAACTTATCTTGCACTGGTTTGATCTTGGTTCTTTTTTGTTTCCAGAAAAAGTCCAAATATGTCAGTATTGCACATGGAGGGTACCAAGGTATGATTTTGTCTTTCCAACTTGGGCTGTGATTGTACCAAAAGTTCAGTGAAAGGCACTTGTACTGCACCTTTTTCGTATTTTGTCAATAACAGATAACTAAATATTTAAATTGCATTGCAATACTTCATTTTTCAATATAATTTTCTTCACTTGGTAACTTATAAGTTTAAAGAGCTTATAAATAAGTAGCAGAGAACTGGAGAGCAGCCTGTTAAGCTTACTGGTATTTCTGTTTCGATGTCAGCCCTGCATGAACTGTTGTCTGACAACTTATCATCTGGACTGGCAGACCACACACCAAACACCTGTATTGTGTGTACACCAGAGGCTTTCTCAGAAGATGAGGTAAGTGAACTGCTAATAAACATGGATCAAGGGAAAGGACTGGAGGAGAAGGGATGAGACAAGATGAGAAGAAAAGGACAGGGAATGAAGGGGAAGGAAGGATTAACTCTCCTTTCTTCTCATTACTTCATCATCTTCTGTTATCTTTCCTTCTGTTCTCTGCCCTGCATTAGCCTACCTTACCCTACCTACCCTTTCCTACCCTTCCCTTTCCTGCTTTACCCTTCCTTTCCCTACCCAAGCCTACTTTACCATACCTATCCAATACATGTACCCTACCCTGTCTTCCCCGTCCCTACCCTACCTGCCCTTAACTAACCTTCCCTACCCTGACTTTGTTAGTAACTTTCAAGAAGTACCGGTAACTTATTAGGTCAAAGAGGCATGGCATGTGATAATTGCACAAACTTTTTATACCGTATTTCTGTTGAAAATGTTAACTTGAAAGCAAATTATTATTAATACTGCTATAAGGTGAAAGATCTGTAGAGAATATCTAATAAGTTTTATTTGGATGGTAACCTTGGCTTGATTGTTTCTAGAGTTATCATGAACTATCTAGAGGTGAACAGAGCCCAAGTGACTCCAGAGTAAGTTATCCCTAACAGTTTTCTTTGTGCTTTAGAGAACATCTTAATCCACCATGTTAAAGATTATTCACTGTTACACTATATCACAGAGAGATAATGATCAAAGAACCAGAGGTGACTCAAGTACTGTTTGATCATAGGCGTACGGGCACTTTATGACCTGGGAGGGCGAGACCTTTTTGCCCGAAAAAAAAAAAAAAACGTCAATTGAAAGCTGAATAAAGAGGACTATAAAATGGACAAAAAACGTGCATTGAAATAGTCGTGTATAAACCTTGCCTTCTTCGAAAATATTTTATTCATTCGCTCTAGTTCAACAGAACTTAAAGTATTTTGGGGGAGCCAATTTTTATTGCTTTTCCCCCACTTGTCGTTGAAAGTTATACAAAAGCGTGTGAGACATTCAGGGATTAATGGGTTAAAACATTTCGTTGAAAGTTTTGAGCTAGCCCTGAGAACTTAATATTTGAGTCAAAAAGATCAAAGCTGGATCCACCGCGTGCAAACGCTCAAGCTAAGGAAAAGCTGATTGCGACTGAATCACTAACTGAGTGGCCACGCTGAATTTGCGAGAAATCTTGAACATGATTATGGCAAATTGCGAGAGGAAACGAAAGCAAATGAATGAGAAATTTGGACTTTTGAACCACAAAGTTTGCTATATTTCCAATACTTTTTCTGTTGATGTAATTCATTTTGAACGTAATGTTGAGAATTGTCTGCTTATTTTCTATTTTTTTCTCCAGGCTTATTGCCCGAATTCTAACCATTTTGCCCGAAAAATTTTGGCCCTGGGGTGCTGCAGCCTTCCCCCCCCCCCCCAGCTTTGTACGCCTATGTGTTTGATTATGGTTAACGTTGCTGACCCTTTAATTAGTTCAAACAACTTCTTGTTGTTGTTGTTTTGTTTGTTTTGTTTTGCAGTAGTCATGACAAGAATACTAAATGCTGTTTCAGAATTTATAGTTTTGCCAACATTTCTAATAAAATTCAGTATTTTCCACAGTGTAAGCTAGTGTAGCAATACTCAGTCATTCCTGCCTGTCCTTATATACAGGGTGGCCTGGTCAGCATGTTGTCCTCTGCTATCAAATCAGGAACCCATGTTAGAGAGAAAATAGGAAAATATATTGCTGATTCACACCAGCCTGTAGAAAGGTAAGACTGCACTGCCCAAAAATATGATATGTCTGCACATTGGTTATAATTTATCACTGTGATTGCAATGAAAGAAATGGCCTAGATGTATGAAAAGTACCAATAATTGTAAAATGTTTTATTTCCATTTTAACAGACATGTTAGTGATAAAGACAGACAGAGCAAGCTGTATAGGAATGTACAACCCGTGTTCAGTATTGATGACGAGGATGAAGATGGAGGTAAAGGTTTTATTGTTGAATAGAATAGTCATAGATAGCATGAAGCTGTATTGAATCTAAGTGTGAATTTTTTTTTTCTGAAACATTGCTGGAAATAGACCAATTTCGATATACACTGTACTAAAATTCTAACATTGCGCCGAGTCTTAGAGGACTAGAACAAAAAAGTACATGTAGTAGTTGTTCATCCCTAAAGATAGAGGGGAATGCCCTGGACCAAATTTTTGTTCCCGAAAAATGTGGACAACTCTTCATTCATGTGGGAATGCTTAGTACGCCACTGGCTGTTCTGTGGCTTACTGTATACACGTAGTCAGCATAACAGCTGGAGGGACTCTCCTGCAACATTTACTGGACATGACGAAAACTCTGATTATTTTGCACCAGATAATAACAGTGCTAGCTCAGAGGAAGAAACAAGAAAGGAAGCAGTGAACATAGATACCTGGCTTCATCGCAAGGATGTTGTAGCATCGTTCAGGTGCCACCAAATAGTGCGCAATGGATTCTTAACACCAAGGTAATGTAAACCAAAACTTCCCTCGTTTTTTAAAAAAGAAAGTCTGAAGGAGTAAACTGGAAACTGTTTTTTTCTCTGAAAAAATGGGATTTGGTTCACTGGGAGTAGGAATCACTATCAACAAATGGGAATGTGAATGGGATTTGGGCAACAAAATTAATAGGCTGGGAAATGGGTTTTTTCATCACCACCCTTCACGACCCTCAAAGAATAGTTAGCAGCAGAACATAACAGAGAAGTTGAGGAGGGTGGGTGCTAAAAACCGGATTAAGATTATTTTTGGTGTGCGTACATGGACAGGTAAGCTTATCTAGGAGGGAAGAGGAGGGGTGGGTGGACCTTATAATTGAATAACCTATTTTGACATTTTCTATTTGCAGCTATATACTCCTTACGGATGTTCAAATGTTTATTTTACGAGAGATCCCCAAGAGAGATGGCTGGGCATACATTCAAAACAGGCATCATTTAACTTCAGTGGTAAAAATCACCTCTAAAAGAAGGCATCCTGACTTAATAACATTTAAATATGGAACAAGCGATGGTGAGACCATTGAAGTCGCCGAAACAGAGAGATATATTATTCCTAATGCAAAAAAAGCAACTCAGAAGATCAAAGATAGAATACTTAAGTTAGTTGACGAGCATTAATATTATAATGATTGAAATTATTCTTATTTATGATTGGTTTTCAATATGGCCATTTCTTGTTTTCTCAAGCCTTGTGAGTTGCGTCACGAAAATTATCGAGAAAAGAAACTTGGTTAGCAAGTATTAATGATTCTTAATGCTCATCACTGTATCAAATACACTGTGAGTGAGCCAGTGATGCAGAAAACGAGAAATGCCATTTTTCCCTACATTACCTCAACTGTGCGTGTACTGTTGATAGTGATAATGCCAAGTTAAATTATTAAAAATTTTATACAAATAACTAAATTCGTCATAAAACTAATTTAAGTGCCAGATGCGAAAGGCTGTTATCCCTTTTATACAAACCAATTATTTTGAGTTATTTCTGATTTTGACTGTAAGAGTGACTGGTTTTTCTGCCAACATCCAGAAGCATTGATTGGTGCATGTTTCGTGTAGACAAAAGAAAGGTTGCTTAAAAACCAACTCTGTTACTAACTTTTCTTTATGATAACAGTTCTTCTCTGTAAACCTTTTCGAGGTTGCATACAAGGAGAAAAATGTATGTTGTATGAGCTTTGAATGATGTTGATAGTTTTAGAGTAGATTGGTACCATGTGTAGGCTCAATTACCAGCTGCCGTTTGGGAAAATGAGCCTGGAGACTGCAATCAAGACACCGGCAGAAAATGAGCCCATCCAATGTACATTCACCACAGATGTGTAGCTCTCATTGACATTTTCATTTTGTGCTTTGTGTCAGTGTCATTTATAAGAGGTGTGAGTGTGAATGGTTAAATTATGTGAATAAGAATGACAAGAAACAAATTATTAATGAACAGCATTATAAAATCAGTTATTAACTTCTTAGTTTTCGATCCATGCTAAATGACTACGTAAGGCAAGCTTAAATTCTGTTTATTTATAGTAAAAAGGAAATGGGTAGCATTTAAATTTCAGAGTGCTGACTTGCTTCAATAAAAATGTGGTTGTCTGAAATTTTGGTCAGATTTGGGTTACAGTGTAGCAAGAACACACACACACACACACGTGCCCCCTTTCACATACCCAGATAGCCTGAATTTTGGCTGTGAAGTTCCAGGGCCATTGGAGTCTCTTTGCCAGTGAGACCTTCCCGCAACTCCAGGCCTGTTTATACGATAAAAAGGTGTCCCTACCAACTGAGCCAAAAATTGGCCCTCCCAGTTTCACAGTTCCCCCGTATATCCAGACTTACCCCTGGTAGGCAAGTCAATCTGTTTACATGGAAATAGTTTGCTGAGCCCCAGGGTTACTCTACCTTCAACGCGAGTGACCCTTCACAGCCAGGGTCACACTACCCCCTTTGTGATTGCAGATGTTTGCATGAGTGTTTCGTAGTGTCATATTAGGAATAAAGGGATACTGGAATAAGATATCAAACACAAGAGTGGGTTTTGTCACATTTCCAAACAGAGAGGAGAGTTGAAAATATGACGCACAGCAGAGTAGTTTTGACGAGCTTTCTGGTGTTTGGAAATGTGATGAAACCATCTCCAGTGTTCCGTGCAGTCCCACCCGTAGAGAAGCCCAACAACATCTCTACAAGTGACAGGGTGTACCCTGCAGGAGGGGCACTCCCCTATATGGCCTATACGGGGACATGCCGCTGGATAGGGTATGGTTTTTGACTCCTCCGGCCCTGAACAGGGTATATAATTTCAAGCTCTTCTGTCCTAAACAGGGCCTGAGCCTGTCCTAGACAGGGTATGGCTGCAAAACTGTCATTGGGTATTTACATTGTTTTCGTTTTCACTTCAATGAAAAGCATATTTTAATTTGCTGGGATCGGTGTTCGCATTACAATGCTTGGAATATCGCATATGGGACGCAATCACAATAAAGAGTAAATGATTGTCCTTTGTACCTATACCCAAACATAGGTCAAGTACCCCCCCCCCCACCCTGGGGGGGGGAACATGCAAATTATTATTTTTGGCAAAGACAGACGTTCAAATCACACAAAGTTCAGGTTCTGCCAACTTACATATACTTGCAGTCACTTTCCTCATGCAACTTTTCAGTAGCAGGCGAACAGGCTCCCTAGTGGGGTATGGGGCAAACACAATGGACAAGTGCATTTTTCCCCACTAGGGCATTCTCCCATCTTCCTACCGAGGCCACACTTAGCTCTGTCTTCCCTATTTTTGTTGCCCTATACACCACTAGGGAGCCTGTTCACGGGACTTATTAGAAATTTTTCAGGCATTCATGGTTTAAGTTTAAAGTAAAACTTTATTTGTAGACTTATTTATAAGAATGACAAAAGTGACAAAAATTACGACATGTAGCATCACCAAGTTTGACACTAAATTTTTATTGTTTCATTCTAAAACCTAAAAGTACAAAGAAGCAAAATATTATACCAAAGAAATTTGATGTGGTCCTGGGTTTTTTTCCAAGTTCCAAAAAAGTTTTTCTGCTATCCAAAAAATTAATGTAATAAACTAAGCAATAGTTCGTCTTCCATCTGTATTATTGAAATAATTATACATCATTCAATTCAAAATGCCCCAGGGAAACCACTTACCCTCTTGGTAAGTCATTAGATACCAACCCCTGGGGGGGGGGGGGCTGGATTTTGGTATTTTCTGTCCAGTTGACACATTTTCAAAATAATGTTCTTGTCAAGGAAGACCTTCTCATCTTCTTTATATACAAATATCAGTCTTCTTGCTCCTAAGTGTTTTCTGTAAGACATGAGCATCAGCTGGTTCAATGTGCTTGTAGTACTGTTTTTTCGTTTCTATTATTTCAAATCCAAATCTTTTGTAAAATCCTATGGCTCCTCCATTGCTAACTTGGACATGCCTGCAAGCAAACAACAAAAAATAATTCAACTTTATGTGTATCTTATCTTGCAGAACGTTTGTTTAACAACCCTCCAAGTTTATTTTTTTCCTTAGTGGCCATTTGGCCACCAACTACTCAAGTTTTGGTCGCAGGATTAGTCACCAATTAGCTGAACTTCAATCATTCCTCTCAATTTTAGTCGCCAGGCTGGCGACCGCAATAGTCGCCAGCCAAAATAGCGCCAGGCGACAAAATGGTCTTAACTTGGAGGGTTGTTTAAGTTTGTTTATAAACCCAAACAATTTTTTCCCACCCTCTGTTCTCCTACAGTATCTGCTATCCCATTTTTTACAGCTCTTTCCTTGCTCACTTCATCGACTTCCACTCAAGTTTTGTTTTGAACATTCGGTTGTTTCTCAAAAAAGAAATAAGCAATAAAAAGTAAAAAAGTGCCCCAGGCACTAGAACAAATCATTACAGCAACCAAATCTGAGCTACAACTGGCTTGTCATAGTTCACAACAATTTTTGTGTGATAAGTGGAATTTAATAAATTAAAAAACATGAAAAACAAAGTAAAGAACAAGTACTAGCCAACAAAATATATATATAGAGGGGGGTGTGGTTCGGTTTTTTTTTTTTTTTTTGTTTTTTTTTTTTTTTTTTTTTCGTTTTTTTTTTTTTTTTTTTTTTTTTCTTCGCCCCCACCCAACAATTTCCTCCTTTCCTTTCCCCCCCCCCCCCTATATAACACACTTGAAAATGTTTGTTTGATTCTCATTTAAACTTCTAATAGGCTAATACTTACAAATAAGCATTGTCAATGTTGCCATCCTTTTCACAGCACTTCAAAACATGCTCAAGCATCACAGTTCCTAAAAGATAGAACATGTGCATTATTTTAAACCAAACATGACACATCTCAGTAGCGGGATTGAACTCTTGCCTTGAATTACATGCGATACCTTAACTTATGTAAAATAATGTAATTTAATAAATGATTAATTTACCCGGAGAGCTCTTCATAAAGCTTGCATATTTTCCTTTTTTTTACGCTGGCCTCCCAATTGTTTGGAAAAATTCCTTTAGCCATAATCCATAGTTAAAATCCAGTAGGTGGGAAAAATCCATTTGACTGTACTATAATTTATATAATTATATATAAATATATATTTTTACCAGATGTCTTTCTTTTCAATAATTATTACCTTTTTGTTTTTCAATACTTTTAATTTGATTTACATGTGTTCAAATGGAGATTCAAAGAATCACTTCAACACTCGAAGAACAAAATCAGTGAATTATGAATGATTGAAGTTTTGCATTCGTGAAGCGTGTTAAGGGCCCACTGACGTATATATTTGTACCCGTTGCTAGGGACATTCACGGTTATATAGTTTTAGCAATTTTTCTTTTTTAGTTATGAATGAATCTTTTACTCAGGCCATAACGTAAATATGACGTCATCGGGCCACGCCCATGATCACGTGACCAATAAAGAAAAAGTCTAAAATTTTTGATGTTTTGCATGTTATCAGAAAATCATTCATGGTGTCATGATCTTTATTTGTTTTTGTATCTTGGTAAGTATGGGTTTCATTTCATTATAGAAAATAATTTTTTTAGAGAGATTCAAAATATTGATTTGTCCATAAAATTTTTATTAAAAATGATTTAAGCAATTGAATACTTAGTTATGTTCCCGACCCAGGTCGGAAAAATATAACGTCGAAAAAAAGTGAATCAAATTAAAGACCGCCAAGTATTTAGATTTTTTCTGCAAACCGGAAATCATTTTGTTAACGCATGCGTAATTCATATGACAAGAGAACAGTGCGCGCGCTAGTTGTACGCGTACGCTTTTGAGATTATTTGCATGTGTCAAAAAACTGCTTTTCCTGGTTCAATTTAATCTGACTGATTCTCAGATGTGAAGTCAACTATTTGTCAGGAAGTTTTTCGGTAGTTCTTATTGTTTCATCTTATTTGGCGAGTTTGAAGAAGTGCTCGAAAGGAAATTTTTTTGCACATCTGGCACGTACAGATAGCATGAGTAACCCGTACACGCAATACAGCGCACGCTCTTTTAGCACCTTAGCAACGCGCGATAAATCCAGCAGTGGGCCCTTAACTGTAATATACAGTGCCTGGACCTTATCTCAGTATTCACAAAGTGCAAATAACGAAACACATAGACTGCAAGTATTTTGTATTTTCTGCTAAAGAAATAAAATTGTTTATCATGCCACCATTTCCTATTCGCACTAAGTGAAGCTCTCTTAACGGCCTCTCGTGCGTTTTTCCCTTTCCCTTTTTTTTTTTTTTTTTTGGGTTTTTTTTTTTTTTTTTTTTTCCTATTTCCCAAGCCACTGAATTGTGTATATAGTGCCTACCTCTCTCAGTGCTCACACAGTGCAAAAGATGAAACACATACTTTAAGTACATTTTGTATCTCTATCAGCTTACCAATGCCAAGTCTTCTATACGGGGCTAAACAACCCAGGGTCATTATATACAGCCTTCTGGCATCTTCTGTTTGGTCAATACGACAGCAAACTGCACCAACTACAATGTCATTGTAATAGGCTAGAAGAAAGAAAGACATCTAAAATCTATATGAACTGTAACAAAGTGTTAAAATTTCCTACTTATTACAATAAGTAGGAGATTTTCCCACCTTCTATTGGAGAGGCGGTGGCCTAATGGTTAATGCGCCAGACTCCGGATATGGTCAAGGTTCAAGCCCTGGCCAGGGTCACTGGGTTGTGTTCTTGGGCAAGACACTTTTTTCTAATAGTGCCTCTCAGTGCACGCAATTGCCCCAGGCAAAATTTGAAAAGCTGCTTAAAATTCAAGTCATTTTTTAAAGCCCTGTGTGAGGACACGCCATTTTGTTATTAAAGAATTTAGAACAGGGGGAAAAGACAACTTGGCATAAGCAATGCTGTGTTCTGTTTGACTTGGCATTAAAAGTGTTGAGAAATTAGATGTTTGTTGGTCAGGATTGCTCAACTCTGCTAACATAAACACCACATTACCTAGTTTTGCTAGTTCTCCAACTTCAAGCACATCTTTGTAGAACTGTGAAATAATACAAATGTAGACATACTATGTAAGGCTCAAACAAGAAATAGGTGCCTTGTAATGTATTTGAAACACAATTGCCTTCCCCACTGCTAAACTTTGTTGATAAAACAATTTGAACTACACTAGGGCACTTGGCTATTTTGCAACATGGGAAGGGGGAGGGGGGAGTTGATAACTACTTGGTGGTTGTTATTAATCATAAGTTCAAGATTTTGAATATGTATTAGCTAAATTTTACCTCGACCTCCACGGTTTAAATAATAAGGACTTTTGAAGAACTGTCTAAGATTCAAAATCCAGTTTCTCAAAGTCACATTCTTAAAATCTCTGTGCTACCATCTGAGGAACTGATTGAAACAAGTTGAAAGAGCTTTCCCCTGCACCCAATTTACTTTCCAAGGACTTTCAAGGCCCTGAATTTTAGTATTCAAATTTAAGGACTTTCATGGTGTGAACAGATGATGGATAGCATCCTAAAACCTGTTTAGGGGAGAGGGATGGATTTTACGTTATTGCCAACTATAATTGGTCTGTTTGTGGTTAACATGCATTTTTCTTAAAGAAATGAACATATACATTGACTTCGTTTATAATCTCAGGAAAAAAAAAAACAGCTAAAGCACATGTAAGCTTATACACTGTACGAATGCTTGACATCAGACAAGCAAGTCACAATACACCAGACAAGTCTAAAGCGTGTTGTTTTCCTAAAATCACAATATACATAATATCACCAAGATCAAGAGAAAGTAATGCAACGGACAACTTTAAATCCACACCCATATCTTAATGGAGATTGCATGACAAAAATGTACTGTACAAATAAATTCACTCAACCGAGGAAATTATATAACTGTTATCGATCGCAGCTTTATTAAGGATTTCGACGAAAATTTAGAAATCGGTATGTTGTTTTCAACTCAATTTCTCCTATCTTCTAAACGTTTAGTCAAGTGTTCCCACAGTAAGGCAACTTTTGGAAAATTTACAAGATTCATAATATTCTGAAGGATCGCAGGCTCGCGTCGCATGTGATCGCTCTCAGCCAACTTTGCTTTCTCCTTCTTTTTTTTAGTGCTATAAAAATTTTGCCGGGTAAGTGCTGGTAAAAATCTCTTGAAAAAGGAATTGACTCCTCGAGTATTACGTAAATTCACAAGCTTACCTTATCATTGTAACTAACAGGAAATACAACTGAGTTCAATTTCTTCAGTTGCTTGATGTTATGTGGAGTAACATCGCCCAACTCCGTTCTTCCCTTCCTAAGTAAAGGATAATAAAATCGAACAATCAATACAGAAATGATTGTAAAAATCTACAAAGAAATAATCTTACGGTTTCAAGGGTTTGGAGATGACAATTTCTTGCTGATCATTAGACATATTTTGCGGCATTACTCGTGGAATGATTCCCGCCAAATAACACTGCACATGCCCGAGCCTCGCTTTCATACTCAAATGTTTGTCCGCCGCACAAGCGTAAGTGCGGGCTCAAGTTTAAAAATGGCGACCCTGGAGATCCGCCTCAAAAGAGTGAACAAGATTTATTATGAAGGAGTAAGTAGTCTGCTGCACTTTCTTATACTGAATTCGTCCATATAGCTTAAGAGTTGGGCTCTTCACAGAACTGGTTTTGTAAGTGCTCTTTTTGATTAGCGACTACTTTTGCAGGTCTATCATACATATACGCAGATATACGTCCCCAGCTGTATATACCCCCATGTACAGTTGGTATTCTAGGATATCAGAAGGGTATAGGTCGATAGCCTCTTAGGAGTGGATTTGATGAAGCCAAACAGCTCTCAAATACGATACCTCCTATTAAACACTTTGAAGAATGCTTTGATTTGAGCTTTACATGTAGTTTTTGTAGGTGCACCGGGATATAAGCTTAATTATGCACCAGTCATTTGAAATCCCCCCCCCCTCGGGCATGAGCGGGGAAAAAGCGATTTAGATTCACTCCATTTTGGTCCCCCACTATGCGGGGGATGCGCCAGAAATCGTGGTCTTCGCATCCCAGACCGGGGGTATTAGTATTCAGGGCTCAAAATAACGGCCGGTCAACGGACAATGTCCGGCCAAAATGACGATTTGTCCGGACAAAATTTTGGTTCGGTGGTCATTTTGACCGGTCACGTACACGGCTTTCAAATAAATAACACACTAAAAATTTATTCGCGGTATTTCTTGAAATTTTACAGTAAAATCATAAAATATCATAGCAGCTTGCAGTCACAAATTTGTAGAATACAGATGAGACGGTCACGCTTTACGGATTTGTCCGGCGTCCGACGCGTCCGGCGTCTACAGATTGAAACGAAAACTCTCGATATCTTTTATTCTAGCCATGGCATTTGAGTGTTTCTCACCAATTCTATCGAAGTCTTCTTGTGTAAGGCTACTTCCGCGGATATCTATGATTAAAAGTACTTTGCCGTAATTATATTTCAGCAGCTCAATCAGGCACCGCATAGAACGGGCTTCTCTGTTGTAGGCGACGTTGAAAACTTGGAGAGATCAGAGTTAGTGGAGAGATTCAAGATTTTTAAAATCCGAAGTGACGTAGGCTTTCTCGCTAATCTCTTGGCAGTCTTGAAGACATGTTAAACTTCCGGCACACCCTTACTGAAAGGCCTGTTTGCTAAGTGTTGTGGACGAATGTGAAATCTTTTCTCGGCGGTTATTTTGTTGGTATTGCATGATACAGGAAAGATATCTAGAAGTCGAGGACGTGAATCTTTTTTACTGACCACAGTTGACATGATGTCGTTGGCGTTTCCTTTCTTCCTACATGCCGAGCAAAGGCAAAGTTATCTCACTTGTAGCATGGGCATATGTCCTATTACTATTTAGTGTTCGGTAGTAAAGACCAGTAAAGTGCTTACAACCAAGATCGCCTCCACCCATAAGTCGTTAACTAATGTAAAACTATGCAGAGTAACATAACACGACTACTGAGCATTTTGTTTTATGTAGAGTAGAACGCAGAAGAAATGGAAATTCAAAAAGCGAACATAATAAAAGGACACTTTTAGCGATCAAAACATTTAAGCTTTTAAAGCCTTATACTCTTTAACAACGAGTGTTTTAGCTTACGAGGCGAAATTTTTGGCATATTATAAATAGGCTATTGCTTCAAAGTAAATACTCAATATTTTGACCGGTCAAAAACGAGACATGACCGAGCAAAAATTGATTTGGCCGGTCAACATGACCGGTCAGTATCCAAAAATTATTTTGAGCCCTGGTATTAGTGTAGCTTTTAGTTTTTAGCAGTGTCCCCTAATTAGTATGGTTTTATTTTCCAGGCTATAAGGCTTTGACACTTAAATAAAGTTTCTTATCTTATTATCTTTATCTTAAGCGGGGCGCTCACTCCATGGTCAGCGGTTTGCATTTTTGTGCCGCATGGTAATTTCGCATATATTATTTATGTCCACTTGCTCAAGATGAATGAATTACTAATACTGAGTGAAATACAACTAAAAACTGTCTGCAAGATTTAAGAAATTCCTCTTACGTTAAATGTTAGTTGACAATAATAGCGCATTAAAGAAGCTGGAGACATTCATTTATGATAGTTTAAGTTGAGTTAGAATACAATGTACCGGTAATGCACCTATCAATGTTAATCGTGAGGTAGGTCCCCAGGGTAGGGATTTTGATTGTGCGTGATGGCCCCAGGGTAGGGATTTTGGTCATTTATAGAAGGTTTGAAGGACATCTGACCACCTTTCATGGGGATTTTGACCAATTATTTTGTCCCGGGGTGGGGAATTTGACATTTTTTTATAGAAAATGTCAAAATCCCCACCCCTTGCCCGACCCCCCCCCTCGGGCTTAACATTGATAGGTGCATAATAGAAAGCTTCTAGATAGTTCTAGAGATCCATTTAATAACAGAGAGCCAGCTGTTCAAACACCACACAGAGCATATTGTAATATCATCCTGCATTTCCATATAAAGTTGACTTGGAAATTTCAAATAGTCGTCTTCTTCCTTGTCCATCGGGGAGCCTTTGCAAATGTATTCCTAGCTGCTCTGAAATCAATGTGTTCATTTCCCTTACTGTCATCCCTTTGTTGTGCTTGGCTATAACAAGTTTTCTACATGAATTACCATGTGTGTGGATCATATAAAGGGGCGGGGGAGTTCACCATTCACTTTTCTTCCAGGGTCACTTGCTTTCACTTGCCAAAAAAGTGAATGCCCCGCTCATGCCCAAGGGGGGTGGGGGGGGAGGCGGGAGTTTCAAATGACTGGTGCATTGTTATTGGATTTGGGGTTTTGTAATTTGTTCAGCTCACATCACATTGGTATTCTTCTTGCAGCACAATAACATCCTACATCCTCATTCTAGTGTCGCACTTTTCCTGATTTGTTCAGCAACACATTTGTTTATGATAAGCACAAGCATTTATAAACATAAGGAAACTTGTGTAGGGGATGTAGATAAGCGCAAGCTCAAAAAAGGAATTTTTTTCCTTTCTTGTGCTTATGCTTATGCAATTGTTTGTGCTTATATTTTACAAGTGTTAACTGGCATGAGATAAACACAAAGACAAAATTTGGTTGTTGTGATTCAAATCATGCCTGTGCAGTTCCAAAAAATACCCATACCCACCCCATGGAAGGCCAGTGGAAATTCCAAGGGGGTTGGGGGTCTCAAAGGCCAAAATTTTAAAGGAAAGTATGGGGCTAAACTGGGGTGGGGGGATTTAAACCAAATAACCTTACGTGGGAGGGGTATAGATATTTTCTGGAACAATACAATGCCTAAATGCCTTCTCATGCATATTGCAAGTGTGGACATTCTTGCTTGTATATATGGTTGTGTCATCTCACAACTGACAAGTGTGAACCAAACATGATAATAGACCATATTCATATTCTCGGTATTGGTATGGAACTAGCTTGCAATGAAGGATAATGGGGGTAATCTTTTCAAATGCAAATGGAATGAAGCTCTTTTTAATGATATTCCCCTGCATTAGGCCTTCATTGCAAGCTAGTTCCAGTCCAATACGAATATGGTCTATTGAAGATTCCATGGTATACTTTAGAGATTACAGTAGAATCCTGATTTCCTTGAACCTTCCGTTTCCCGAAAATCCAGATTTCTCAAACCAATTTTACTTTCACTTAGATATTTCTCCTCTGTAATTTACATTTGATTTCCCCAGTCTTGAATTTTTCAAAGAAATTTTTGTTTCCCCTAGAGATTCAAGAAATCAGGATTCTACTGTTCCCAGTTATGATTCTCTATTTTCTCTTCACCTTTTTGCTTGACAATCAGTGTATTGATATTGATATACTAAAGATAAACAAAATATTAGTCACTCTTGGACAGGGTTTATAGACATGGAGAAATTAATTTTTGCACTGAATTTCCAGGATATTGTTAAGGGTGTTATAGTGGTTCAAAGTCGTGGAGAGCTTCCACACAATGGCATCACACTGTGTATGGAAGGAGCAGTGAATCTTCAGTTGAGCGCTAAGAGTGTTGGAGTATTTGAAGCGTTTTACAACTCACTCAAGCCAATCCAGCTTGTCAACTACTCCCTGGAGATTGCAAAACCTGGCAAATTATACCATTCAATCCTTGTTTGGTTTATGTTTATTTGTGACTGTCAGTTTTGTGTGGTAGATAGTAAATAGATTTAGCCAGGCCTAAAAGGGGAGCTCCCCGGTAATAGGCCTTATTCATATTCCACGACGGCCCTGGGACGAGAGCCTTCTGAACATGAATGCGAGGCTAATGCGGGGTACTTTGCTCAAAATTGCAAAGTAAAGCATGGAAAATTGCGACTGGGTTGCCGAAAAACCTTAAAAATTATAAACGCTTTGAGAATCTAGAGCTAGTCGGTGATCTGCAGGCTAGAGGGCTAGAGAGATACCAGTGTCAATCAGAAAAAAAAATAGTTTGGATGTTTCTTTGCAATTTTGAGAAAAGTACCCTGCATTAGCCTCGCATTCACATTTAGAAGGCTCTCGTCCCAAAATACAAATAAGGCATATTTACTTTGTACTTTATTTAAATTTCATTCACTGACCATAGGCATAAAACATACACCTGAGCCTGCGATATGGTCACGTGATACTTGTCAGCAGACATTTTGTATTGACAGCTGTCAATAGACCTTAACGTGGATGCCCAGTAACATATAGGTGAGGGTTTATTTATTTCTGAAGTGCGCGACACTGTACATATGTACGGACAGGCCCGAGAGCCATGCCACTAGCCATGATGACCATGAAAACTCAAGTTCATGGTTTTCCTATTTCTGTGGATTTTCTATGTGTATGGGGCTCTGCTCTGCGGCCCATCGGGCCGCTGTGGAGCTCCGCTATTATAAGTTCAAGAGAATATCACTTTTATCACTTTTGGATGTTAACAGGAATTTTGTTGTGGAATCTATAGACCCTTTCAAAGCTAGCTATTTTTTGGGTGTCGAGAAAAGGTACCATTAGTGTTTCAGATAAGAGTGTGGGGGGGGGGGGTCTTAGGTCAAAAACGTAACAAGGTCAGCTACCTGACACAACAAATTAATAGAAAGCTTATAATTGACATCTTGCCTTTAGCCTGAAGCTTGTTTTTTTCACTAGCAGTTCAAGCAAAAGCACAACCTTGTCAACCTTGACACAAGCATATTAGCACAAATGCAAGCACAAGCGCAAGGAACAGTACCGCGTCAAGGACATTTTCACAGTGAAATAAGAGCTGTTGTGCTTGCATCGCTAGTGAAAACCAGGCTTGACAGACGAGTACTTTTAACCTTTATGAAACACATTGACATTCTTTCCAATTTGAATTTACTGTTGTTTACGTGTCTGTCACAGTGTTTTTGCATGCAATGCCCTTTCTTTTGTTTGCTTCCTTTCCTTTTATGTTATAAATATTTCAATATGTGAGTGGTAAATTGAGTTAGATTTAAATGACTGCAATGTTTACACCAAATGGCAAGACTGAACTTCCTTTTGAGATCCCGCTGAAACCCAAGGGCAACAAACCACTATATGAGACCTATCATGGAGTGTTTGTCAACATTCAGGTATTCCTAAAGTTTACTTTTTTGTCTTTGATTTACATTAAATTGCATAATATTATTATTTCAGTTCATACATAATATTATCCTTGTTACAAGATTAAAGGAAGTGATGACCAAAAGGAACTTACATGTGAACTACATTGTAAATATTGTACAATCCAACCCCAAGTTAACTTATCACTTTGTTTTGAACATTAGCTTTTAGCTTAGAAGAAAGGAGAAATATACCAAATTGTACCAAAAATCGAACCACATCATTATTATATCCCGGGCAGTTTTTATTATCTAGATTGATCACTTCTAGTTCTTTGCAAGTTTGTTAACATCATTTGCTCTGTACAAGCCATTAGGGATATTTTGGCATTGTTTTCATTTTATCATGATAATCTTAAATAACAATTAAGTTCCATTTATAAGACGGTTTAATTGATTCAATTCTATTGTTCAAAATACAAATTATTAGTTCTTCAATGTGTAGAATTATCTTTCCATAGCTTTAATTTTCCAGGATGTGCATATCAAATTAGGCAAAACTGGTTACCGTAATATTTACTTTATGTTTTAATAAGATATTCTCAGTTGTCAGTTAATGTTAGGTGACTTGCGTTTGCTTGTTCTGCAGTATTATCTCAGAAGTGAAATGAAAAGGTCATTGCTTAACAAAGATCTTCAGAGCCAAGCTGAGTTTATTGTTGAGAACAAGGTAACTGTTTAGCCATTAAACATTCATGCTTAGCCCACTGTTTAATTTGTTTGATAAATCAGCAAGAACCTTGACCTGAACAGAAAGTACAAAAGACAAGATTGTTAGATCCCAAAGTTGATTCATAGAAGTTTTTGCTCCAAAAATGTAAGAGTCCAGATGATCAAGATTCAATGGTTTCAAACCTGTTGGCTGACAGGTTATTCTGTTGGTCAACAGTCAGCCGACTGGTTAGAGTGATTTCATTTTAACCGTTGAAACAATATTAATATCTACCAGTTTGTGCGTAAAAGTCAACCGGAAACAAAAGAAAACAATGGAATTTGTGTCTAATAGTATCTAAAAGTGTAATAACTATTTCACGGGTTAACTGAAATCACACTATTCTGGGAGCTGTTCTTCACTTTTACCGGGAAGTATAATTCATGATTCCTGGAGATAGAATTGCAAGGAATTGTCATTTCAGTCTGTGCAATTACCAAGCCATATACAGGTTAGGCCTAACTATTAGTAAATGGCAATGGCATCAGACTATTCCAAAACATGTCAATCCCAGTGTTTTATCAGGTTATCCAATTAGTGCACCTGGGAGCTGGGAGAGCAGTGTGTTTAGTCAGATGTTTGTGAACTCCGCACTCAGCCATTATTGTCAGCAATCTCAGCTGTGCACACTATCTTAAAAAGTTATTGAAAGTCCTGCATAACATATTCAATGGTCTAATGCTTGCAATAACAGCTTTTCAAAATTTGCTACAACTGTTATAGGCTGCATCTAAGAAGGCTGAGGTGAAGTCAGTGGATTTTTCTATCACACCAGAGTCTCTTGAGAATGTAAAAGAGGTATAATTTAGATTTCAATATATGAAACTTTATGTATTGATTTTGATTTAACATCTTTATATTATGTCTCATTATTGTCATGACTGCTTGTGATTCTTTGCTACCCACAGAGAGCAAAGGTTCCAAAGTTTTTGGTGAAAGGTCGTCTGGACAGTGCTCAGTGTTGCATCACCAAACCTTTCACAGGAGAGGTATGTTTCTGGTTTTTAATCTCATGAAAACTAGTGGTAACCACAGGTTAGAAAGTGCGGGCCTTGATGCAGTTAAGAGAAGGTACTGGGAGGGAAGTGTTTTTTGTTAGTTTGGAAAATTACTTCAAGTCGAAGTTTTTGGGAAGTTTTCCAGAAGTTGGCATAACTGTGGTAATTGAGATTTCTTTTATAAACTGCGGTTGTTTATTGGGAGTCTGTCCACTGAGAATAACACTATCTCAATGTGTGCGAAATTATGATGATTTTTTTTGGTTTGATATTACCAATCATATGTTGACAAGTTTGCCATGTTTTAATGGTGAATAAGCCAAAGTTTATCGATATTAAATTTTTTAGACAGTGTCGATAAATCACTGGACAAAAGAAAATTATTCCGAGTAAGGTCGAGTAACGCGTCACGCTTAAGTCACGAATGTTTTTTACCGTTTCCTATTGCCGCGAACCAATCAGAGTTGTTTTTTTGATTGACAGTTTTGCGAAGTGTAGTCGAGCACGCGGTGTGAATTGAGATGTGATTTTCCTCCGTCGGCAAACTCGCTTTGTTGTCAGTGTTATAAGGAATTTCTCGAGAATAACCGTTGTTGGAATCATTCGCTTTGCCGTAGTTTATCTGTGATACAATTACATCAGATCTTCTCAAAAGCAACACCTATAAAACAACGTCTTAATGATGTTAATGTCTGCAATCTTCCGACAGAAGCCTCATTTTTCGCATTCTTATCGCTCTTGGAGACAAGATTTTTCTCTTCCGCTGTTATGACAAACTGTCGTGATTGACACATTTTTGCATTCCGATCGTTCTTAGTGGAAGAACAAAATTTTCAACTTCCGGTTTGCAGATAGCCTTTATAAACGTGGCGCGCACGCGTAATACGCAATCCGCTGGTCACTGTCAAGATTAGGGTTGCGGGCCTCTCTTGGGCCCGCAAAAAACATAATTTGATTAATTTTATCAATTTGCTTACCATTTATTTATCATGATACATAATAGAATCTCAATCATCTGGATTCAATAATATAAATCAAATGTAAAATATATTAATTTCCAGCTAGAAGTTGTGAACTCAGACAAACCAATCAAATCCATTGAACTACAGCTTGTCAGAGTGGAAACGTGTGGTAAGTAAATATTTTGTTTAACAAATCATTTCATTTTCATTTGTAAGGCATTACAGTGGAACCCCATTTTACAATCACCTTGTTGTTATGACCACCCTGTTAGGACAACAAAACACCAATCAACATCTTCACTTCTAACATTGAGTGAACTCAGTTGAATAGGTGCTACATGTTACGCTTCGAAATGACAGCCCTGTAGATTATTTTGGGGGTCCATAGTTGGTTAGATTATGAGGGATAAGATGTAGGATAACCTTAAATTTCAGCAAAAATAGATTCTATTGACTATTCTATTCTATTTACTGGTTAAGTATTAAGTGTACAATGTTTTGAATCATTTGTCTCTTTGCTGTATTCAGGTTGTGCAGAAGGATATTCAAAAGATGGTAAGTAACTCTTCACTCTCCCCTCTTCATTCAATCAGTGTTGTTATTGCCAGTGTAAAATGTTTTTTGTTTTGTTTGTTTTTGTCGGTGTAAAGTCAGGGACAAGTCAATAATTTAGTTATAGCAAATCTTCAAATTCATATAAATAAATTGTCATAGAACTGCTTGAGCCGAGCGAGTTGCCAAGGCACACATCAGGTCACTTGGCAACCTCTGCTTGTCAGAGATGGTATTATGCTGTCTGATATTTATCTTTTTTTATTTACAGCTACTGAGATTCAGAATATTCAGGTACAATAACAATTTACTTTCTCTAAATTTATTAGCTCTAACGCCCCTTGGGCATCCCCACCTAAAAAATTTTACAAGGGGAGGCTCTTCCCTGAAAGTCAAAACTCGTATCCTTGCATACACTATTTTTGACAGAATATGTAACCCTTTCATAAACCCTGGAAAGTAGAATGGTACCCTTTTCTCATAGAGGAGGGATACTGCATTTCTTTTCTTAATTAACCCCCTTTCTATCGCTACATTTGGAGGGTGACAACTTCTTGGGCCATAAAAGAAAAACGAACTCGTTTTTTATTGTTTCATACTATTACCCGGGCCATTCATTTATGCGCTTTCCATTGTTCTAAGTTAGGGTATTTTTAAATATAAACTGTTTATGAATATTTTGTTTTAGATCGCTGAAGGAGATGTTTGTCGCGGACTAAGGATCCCAATTTACATGATTTTTCCACGTCTTTTCACATGCCCGACCTTGGCCACTGCAAACTTCAAAATAGGTATAGCTAAACTTGAACAAAATTGTAAGATAAACAGCAAGTGAACGTATTTTGTATTTTGCGTGGGAAAAGTCGCGTCAGCCAGATCTGATTTGCACCAGACTGACTGAGAAGGCGATATCTTCTTTCTGATTGGTTAAAACGAGTACCACAAGCTTTCTTTTTTGAACCAGTAAAAACGCTTAGCGAACAAATTAGGTTAACACAAAACTGCGCTCTATGCATGTTTTAGATTTGGTGTTATTAGCAACTTCCGGTCACTAACGTTTATTTTGTTTTTGTTTTTTGCCTCTTAGAGTTTGAAGTGAATGTGGTTATAGTTCTTCAAGATGATCACCTTATTACAGAGAATTTTCCAATTAAAGTTATTAGAACTTAAAACAATGCTATCATGACTAAAACAGTAATGATTTCTTAAGAAACATATAAGGCTTTCTAGGTCACCTTCTTAACCACTGGAATGCCGTAAAACTGCTGATAAAAACAGTTGTATAGAATCCGAATAAAAGGTCTTACAAAAACATTTTAACACAACAGCAAATCTATGTAATAGAAATAGCAATGACTTACTGTTCTTTCCTGAAGGAAGAACTATTAGGAATGTAAACAATGTACAGAATCGATATTTTTATATATTAAAAGGACATGATTATATAAAGAAAAGAACTCAAAATGTTGCGTGGATGTTTTCTTGAAATTCGAGCTCTGGTTGTTTAAAGGATGGATCAGGGACCGCGGAGACCATTTTGAAGTGGTAGGGCTAAAAAGCTGGCTAAAACAAGCAAGCGTTAGGGGTCCGCTATTTCCGCTATTTATCATGTGAAAATTCATAGCGGAGCTCCCGCGCGCGCCGAAGGCGCGCGCGAGCGGAGCATGCATAAGCAAATGGCTATCCATCGAGCCGAGAAATTTTGGAGTTCGCCGCCGCCCAAGTACGTACGCACGGATTAGGCCTAGGGACGAGAAGTTTTCCTGCCCGTGACTAAAGAAAAGAAAGGAAATTACAAACAGAAAATAAAGCTTGCAGGGCAAGACAAAATGTAGACAACAGGTAAAATTACTCAGCGACACTACACAGCAAAAGATCTGAGAGGTTTATTATCCAACTGCTCCATTTTGTTTGTCTTTTTTCAAGTGTGAGTGTATCGAAACCTCGATGCGCCTTTACGCAAAAAATTGTGGCTCTCGTTCA
This sequence comes from Oculina patagonica, assembly GCF_052425735.1. Lineage (NCBI taxonomy): Eukaryota > Metazoa > Cnidaria > Anthozoa > Scleractinia > Oculinidae > Oculina > Oculina patagonica. The sequence goes on from NC_135765.1 coordinate 21,180,482, forward strand.
ATCGCTACACGGATAAATTTTAATTTTATTGATCTGTGGTCGCACTTTTCGTAGCTTTACAACGAGCAATTGACGTTATTTTCTATCGACTGGATGATGTGGACGTTTCAGTTAGATCTCAACGAAGTTATATGATATGAAAACGCGGGAAAATTTGTTGCACGGTGTTTGCTGTGTAGGCTGAATGAAACTGCGAGTAAAAAGAGCGACAGAGAACATTATTTCTCCCAAGATGTCCTCAAAAGTCATCTATATCAGTCCACGAAATTGTGGAAAACGAAAATTGTTTACGAGGAGACCGAAATAATTGCGAATTATATTCCTCGTGCAAGTCCAGTTTGCTTGTCTCTGTTGTTTGCTGTTGAAGAATATAATAACTTAAGCAAATGATTTTGTTAAAACGAAGCTAAGCACTAAATAGATCAAGTCCGCCGAAGAAAGAGATTTTATTGATGCAAGCTAACAACCTCCTACTGAATTGCTGAGTCTGATTTTATGACAGAAAATTTCATGATGTTTTTACTTTCTGAACACAGTTTCGATAGATTCAGCGTGGGCAAGGTTTAGTTTTTATCCATTTAGGTCATTTTGTAAATAAATGTGGAGCTCCGCTTTTAGGCTTGCCTATAGCTATATATTACATTATTTGTTTCGTGAGCCCTAAAATATCAACCCAACCAAAAAAGTGGTAGGGCTATAGCCCTACCAGCCCCTCCCCCTCCGCGGTCCCTGTGGATAACGCTACCCACAGGATAAATCAAGGGCAAAACAGTTTAAAGACTTTTAACATCTTTTAGCATAACAAGGTGACCATCTATTAAACAAACTCGAAGTCTGATTGGCTACGTAAGCACAAACTAATTTTCCATATACTGCCATGGAAGCGGGCGCAAGAAAAATTCATTGGTCATAAACCAAAACTATTAATAAGCCACCTTCACTGAACTTTTTGTTAAAGAGCTCGGTCCCCGATTTATGCTTAAACAATTATACGGCTCGCTCCTGGTTTCTATCGACTTTTGGTTGTTGCGTGAAGGCTTCGCACCTCGCTAACTATCAGCTAACAGAAACCTCAAGCTTGCCGTCTTATTGTTAAATAGCCTGAGTTTGTAATGTAAAGAAAGGCCACAAAGTGGATGATACTTTCAGCTTTCTAAAAAAATTGGGACTGATCGGAATGATTTTTAAGTACGCCTCTTGATTCAGACGCCGTACTTTTTGGCCGTTCCGAGGCCGTTCCTAATACAGTTCCAATAAAACCAGTCAAAATACATTAAAATAATTTATGAATTAGAAGCGGCACATGAAAAGTACGGCGTCTGAATCAAAGCCGTTCCAAAGGCTTTCCACAGGCGAAATTCTCGGCCAAGCCAGGCGGGAAGAACGGGCGAGCCGTTCCAAATTAAAATAGCCGTTCTAATTTTATTCAGACGCCGATCTTTTCATGTACTTAATTCAAGGAATTAGGTTCGGCTCATAAAAAGATCGGCGTCTGAACCGGGCCTTAATGTAACCTGCGATCAGGCAGGCAGGTTAGCCTTAATGTCACTAGGCAAGTGAACCAGATCTGTTAGTCTGTTGTGAGCTAGCTATGAGAGACTCGTGGTGAGCTGGGCCATTAACTAGGTTGATATGTATTTCTGGGGGCCTCAGATGTTTTCTGTGTCCCATGCTCGTAGCAGCTTTGCTATGACTGGGTAAAGCACTTGCAACAATAGATGCACAGCTAAATTAACTTAAAATCAAATAGACGCACAAGGCGCCGTCAATGCAACTAAAAATGCACAACTTGAATATTAACAGGACGCCATTTCGGTCATTACAAAAGAGGACATCGGATAGACATGAATTCCTTCCTACAACCTTGTAATTTGAAATCTTGCACACACAAAAAGAAACGAAACAAACGGCACACAATGCATGCAGAAGCAATGTCGTTTTACAAGGGGTATGTGATAATTATTAGGAAATTCAGTTTATCCAAAAGTTTACATAAATAAAAGTACCGTATTTATTCGATTAAGCGCCCAACCTCAAATAACCGCCCACCTTGAGGGTAAGAAAAGTTGTAAGCGCCCAGCCTCGATTAAGCACCCCCCCCCCCCCTTAAAAAAAAAAAAAAAACAACAACAACAACAACAACAACAAAAATCCGAAGTGCACACGAGGAGTATTGATTACGGTAGTTAACAACTTAAGTGTCGAATAATTGTTCATCAAAAGTCGCGTTATCTTAGCTTGTAGCGTGACATCTGATATACGGTCAAAAGCTTCGGAACGCTGTCTTGTAATTGTTTACACTGGTCCTTTGAAAGCTTATCAAATGTACATTAGCACTTTCTTTTATACTTTGTTTTAGTCCTTTCTAACTGCCCGGGAGTATTTTGCTTTGTGTTCTACGCGGGAATTTCTTGTTGAGATAAACTTGAATTTCTGTTCATGTAACATTTATTCCTGTGGTTAGTTTCCAATCCTATAAGGTTCTTTTGATTGGTCGAACCCTACTCAACACTTATGATCAGTTGGTTAGAGCGCCCAACCGGTATCTGGGAGGCCATAAGTTCGATTCCCATCGTGGACTCAGATTTTTTTCTTTGTCCCATGCTCGTGTCATTGTTGAAAAATTCATCTTCACTATTCCTTATCACCGAGCTGAAAATTTGCCATCTTTATTATTTACTAGCAAAGCTGCTGTTTTTCAACCAATCAGATGCAGGGCCAATCACTTGACCTACGTGCGTTTTCCTTCCCTTTTGCATACAGCAGCCCTCGTCATATTTTCCCGCGCATATTTTCCTGTTTGCGTGGAGTTCTTATTGGCTGCAGCAAGTCCACCAGTTAGATTCGGAATTAGATCCGAAACTAAAACCAATCGTGGCTTAATCAAGACGCGTTTATTATTATCGTGGTTGTTGTTATCGCTGATTTAAACATCGACCACTGATCGACGTCACAAACCTTATAAACAGTTCTAATTTGAACCATTCAGCGCCTCATTAATAAAAAACACATTTTCATGAAACCTTCAGCAAGAGGTCAAATGAAAAAACATGGCATTTTCGTAAAATACAATTTAAAGAATAAATATGCTCATGATAGGAAATAGTAAAGTGACATGCCAAGAAAAGGTTCTGGAGTGAATAGAAACACGTTACCGAGCTGGAAAATACAACGAAGATATTCCCTCAGTGATTTTATGATCGGCGATTTTGTAGAAGACTGGCTTAAAGAAACACGAGTGGTAAGTATTACAACAACTTGCGACTAGATTCATTTCGCGACTAGAATCATTTCGCGACTAGATTCATTTCGCGACTAGAATCATTTCGCGCGCGCAAGCTGCACGCGCATCACTGTTAGAAAATCGCGTGCAAATGTTTTTTGTGGCTACAGGTATTTCTTCCTGTTTGAGTAATTCAGTGTCTTTGTTTTTCCAAAAGAATTTTAAAACCCATCGAATGACTCGTTTCCGTACTAAGGGATGTTTGTCTCTATCTATTGTGTGGTCATGTTTTTAATGACTTTTCTCTTCTTTAAAACAATTTCCTAATGTTAATTTCTAACTTGTCAAAGCAAATGGGAGGTTGTGCAAAGCAAATAATACTTCTGGCAGAACGGGAGAGGTTGAAGTAACTCGCACAAATGACGAGTCGGAGTCACAGTCGTATCAAGCGCAAAGCGACTGTCTATTGAAAATCAAACTGACGGAGTTGTAAGCCGAGTTTCTGATTCCGCTCGGGACTCCTCGCTTATGATCCGGTGAAAACTTACCGGTAGTTGTATGAGTCGCAAGCAGAAAGGAAGTCCTCGGAGTGCATAGTGATTGATTTGTTCTTGCGACTCAGTCAAATGTTATTTTTACTGGAGTACAGGACGGAGTCTAGAAGCGGAATAGAAAATGAAAAAAGAAAATGAAAACGATCTGATTCTTCCGACTCCGACTCCGTGGTGCTCATGACTTCGCTTACGACTCCCATTTTCGATTTTCACTAGGTCGTGAAGCGCTCTTACCCCTCCGATTACGACTCCGACTACGATTGCGTCGCTAGTTAAACCAGACTTTATACAACCAAAGCCAATTCAATGCAAAAACAAATTTAAAATGCGTACTTTTTTATGAACAACGGGAAAAAAGGATCTTGCGCGGTACATGATCTCGCTCAAATAGAATTTTCACATTTCCTACCGGCCACTACAGATCGCGGTAACTTGAGAGTGAAAATCGTCATTTGCGCAAGCAATGCAAGAAATGTGTGATGAACTAAGTGGTGAGTGTTTCTTTTATCTTTTTAGCGACAAAAGAACAAGATCATTGACTATGGAATTTACAGCAGGTACCAAGTTCCCAAGCTCTTCGCTGATTTACCGAAAAGGAAATCGTCGCACGCGCACACGGTAAGGATTCAGTTGGGCGTGTCCCTGTGATCTGTTCCCAAGCCCCATAACACGGAACAAAGGTGTAACAATTTTAACGTTCATATTTCATGCATTATCTGCAGTCTGGGTTTAAGTGCTTGTCATTTATGGGTTACATTTTGGTAAAAATCACGAAGTGTACAGGAGGAGCACATGTACTCAAGTCTGAAAATAAAAAAAGAAGAGGGGCGGGGAAGGATGGTATAGGAGGAGGGAGGAAAGGATGGTATAAAATTGGCGATTAAGTGAATAGCGGGTAGGGCTTTCCACAAGTTGCCCGGCAACCTTTTAGCAACTTTTCATATTTCGAACAACTTTTCCCCCTTTCAGTAACTTTTTTCTTTCGAGCAACTTGTTGCATTTTGAGAATTTCTGGACTGAAGATCTCCGAAGATTGCCAGTGTTGATCGAAAGCCATACGAACGTTTCCGAAGATTAACGAAGTTTGCCGAAGATTTTCCAGGAAAATCCGAATACGTTTCGACTTACAACTCATTATACATTAACACATTACAAAATTAGTCAGCAAACATGACGTCATCGATATCTTCAAGATTTTTTTAAAGTGCAAGAAATCCAATGTAATTCAACAAATGTTTGCCTTAAAATGTTATTTGATACTTCGATTGCAGGGAAATTGCATGAATCTGCTAAGAAATCTTCCTTTTAAAGGGAAATAAGCATATATTTGGAGAAATTTTCTTGATAACAAGTAGCGTTTGGATATTTTGGGGCACCTTTAGAGCAACATTTTTTAATCAAAAGCAACTTTTTGGAGCAACTTTCAAGCACCTTTTTCAGAAAAATTTTGAGCAACTTTTTTAAACTTTCGAGCAACAGCTTTTTGGTGAAATCCTGTTCTAAGAGGAATTTCGGATTACATCTATCATTTGTATAGAGTCCCGTTGCCAGTTACTTGAGAACCTACCTACAAGCTGGCATTTTAACTTTTCAAGGACAAAAAGAGATTCTAAATTTCCAGATGCACACAAACAAAGCTGTTAGGAACCAGTCATTATATAGAGGAGGGGAGGGATAGTGCAAATAGGGGGAGGGTCAATAACTTTTATGGAGGGAAAACAGGGGGGGCAAATGTTCATGAACATGTTTTAAGAGAATGAGGAGAGGGGGAGTGGGTCAACAAAAATGTGCGTCAAATTGGTGAAGGTTAGAAGAATTTGAACATGTCCTCCTTCATTTGCACCAGCAACCCCCCCCCCCCCCCGTCTAAATAATGACCAGTCCCTAAAAGATGTAGGTCTAGTCTTACTTTTCGGCATAGATCTAGTCTTACTTTTCGGCATATGCTTGGTGGATATTACATTTCCTAGAAAAAAATAGATCTTTAGAATCTAGTTCCAGATGATTGAATTTGCAATAACAAGCTTCTCTTTGCTCCTTTCAGGGAAAATGGAAGAATGACATGGAAAGAAAAGAAAAACTCCCGCATTGTAGTGAAAAAGTCAATGGCAAAATTGACCAATCGTCCCCTATAAGAATCCCTGTACCAAATGATCTTTACAAACTTTGTTACAAGCACAGACCTAACAATGCCTGAAATCCAAACTAAGATTATTGCACTTTAACTTTATAGGAAAATCAAATAACTTCATGTTGAGTGTGATTACTATTATATGACTTGGTGCCCAGTATCCATGGCAACTTGGATCTTCATTCTTAGATAAATTTTGCTGACATATATTTATTTTAATATTAATGGGCATATAGACTTTTGAATAATTTTGTACATTGTATGTATTATTATACATTGCACTTAAATGCATGTACCGGTATGCCTAATGTCACTGATAAATAATAACAAATTTGCATATCCAGTTACTCACAGTTGACAACAGCAACAATTTGAATACAGTAGAACCCTGTAACTCGAACTTGGTAACTCGACAACCCCCTTTTCTTTTCTTCCTTTTTTTTTTTGTAAAACCCCTTTTTTTTTTTTCCCCCCCGTCGTCCGGGGAAATGTAGCTTATTTTAAGTCAGTTTTTTGTGACAACCAAAATAAGAGAAATTTTAACTGCATATTAGATTAAAAGTAATTTCTTTTTTGAACCATTAGCCTTGCATTTCTGGTAAACAACTCTTATATGCTAAATACTTTTTTATCATACTACATAATTCTTTCAAAAACCAAGGCCTTTATAGAAAGAGTGTTTTCTGTGGCACGCAGTCAGGCCTCACGTTTGCACTCATTTTAATAAATATTTGCAATCTAAAATGTATATTCTATAACAATTTCAATGATTAAACAGGTGCATAGACTGTAGCTATTAGCCCAGGATCTGTGGCACCTTTTAAGCTTGGTTTCCGTATGACTGCAGAGGATCACAATGGTTCACAGATGATCGCAGAATTGTAGGTTCTCCAATCATATGGAAATAACTGCATCTTGCTACCATTTGCAATCCATTGTGATCATCTGCGATCCATAGCAGACGATCACAGAGAAATATAGGACTTTAGAACCAAAGTTCTATTTCTTGCAATCGTCTGTGTTCAGTAATTTCTGTGATTTTGCAATCGTCTGCAATCAAATGAAAACCAGGCTTTACAGTGTGAATCAGGAAGGTATGAACACTAAATTAATTCGTGGAATATTAATGTGTCATAAAGGAAAATGAACCCTGGGAGAGGAATTAACTAGAAACTGATGTGCTGTTGCTAGAGGCCCTATGCGCCAACTTGGCGGGGGAGTGGGGATATAATATCCATACTTTTCCTAAGATGCATCCCGGGGGGGGGGGGGGGGCCCGGGGGGGGGGGGGGCGCCCCCGGTTTTTGGGGGAAAAAAAAAAAAGCCGCCGGGGGAAAAAAAAAAAAAAAAAAAAAAGTTTTTTGTTTGAAATCTTGATCATAAAATAAAGCCTTACAAACCAAATGTAGCCGGTCAGTGCAAGAATGCATTCACTCCTGACAGGTTTCCCCTGTGTAGGTCTGATTATGAGCAACTTAGATTACTTTGGAAATCTGAGAACAGGGGGAAACACTTTGATTTGCCTTTTGAGTTTATAATGCAGAGAGATCAGCTTAATGACAGACCGTGCCGCTTTAAAAACGATGAAACCCATCCTCTGCTAGCTTTAAATTCTGTTTCCCGTGTCTTTACATTGCCTTTGCTGTCAGAGTCCATGGGTGTCTGGAAGCTTTTCCATACAAGCTCTGCTTGTGTCCCAATAGTTTTCATAGAAATTTGATCACCTTTATCCTTCATCTCATAAAACCACTCCAAAATAGCATCTTCGAGGTTTTCAGAAAGTGGCTTCCTTCCTCCGCCATCTAGTCTTTTCCTATTTTGCCCGTCGCCCGTGCTCGCCTTGTAAGTGAGTTCTGCTTTTTTGCTGCACCATTCCCTTATACGTTTGACTTCCACTCCAAATTTCCTCGCTGCAGCGCGTTTCCCATTGGACTCAGCAAATCCAACAGCTTCCAGCTTAGTTTTCATATCGTACGAGTTTCTTTTCCTTCCCTTTCCGCTTTGATTTGTCAGATTAAAGTCAGTGATTGAACCGCTTGGGTATCTCTCGTCTAAGTGCATAACCATCGATACAGAGTCCAGACTTAGATCTAACGAAAATTATAAAAAATAAAGGTAACCATGTTATAAAAACAACTAACTTATATTATAACAAAACAGATTGCTTGGAGTACGACTTATGGGCGCTAACCTGGTAATGTTTCCAACCGTTCGGTTTCAATGTTGTCAGCCGCCATGTTTGATTAATCCACTCCTACCCCCTAGGGTTTTGGCACGCTCCATGCCCCAGTCCCCCAGCCATCTGCGAGCTGGAGGCCTGGAGCCTGTTCTTTTCATTGTTCTTATGGTATGAAAAAAAAAAGTTTTGTACTGGTCAGACTGGTATGGTAATCTAGGAGCCATAATCGCGGAGTAACTTTAAAAAAAATACTGGATTCAGATTGTACGATAGCGGTACAATTTATCCTAAATTTTACTCCCTGGGAGTAACTATTACTGGAACAGCCCAGTCCAATAAATTTTCCAACAAACACGATATATAGTACGGGACGAATAAGCCTGCGAGCAGGCAGCCGAGCAGGCTCCCGATCTGAAGGGCCCTTCTCTCCCCCTCGATTCTCTTTCTGTTTTCTGTTCGCCCAATCTTTGACCAAAGAGCGCGTTCACAGGCTAGGAACGAATATGTAACATTTGAAAACTTTCCAGTGAAAAGAACCATTTCATTTTATTTCCCACCAGAACTGCCAGGTATTTCAGCGAGGTTATTGTGCACTAAGCACAATGGTACAGTGATATTTACAGCATTTAGGTAAAAGCGAGAAAATATATAGGAATACTTCTGAAGGCATTCCACAATTTTTCCGAACATTTTTTAGTTTCCAACTGGTTTCTCTGTTCAAATGGAAAGCGCCCCTGCAGAGCAAGACCGCGCCGGCTAAGAAAAACGAAAAGGCTACGTAGATACATGAAGCCATTCAAAAGTAATCCAAAAGAGATTGGATTTTAACAGATAACCAACTTGAAAAACAGCCGGTATTTTTGAGCCCCAATGTAACAATCTTTGCTTACTAATAAATGCCATATTCTTGAGCCATACAGTGGTCGTGTAAGAACTAATACTGTTAATGATTAAAATGTACGGATAATGCAATAATTCTCGTTACAATTTTGTGTCTTCCTGCTCGTGTCAAGAAGGAACTGAAAGTAACGCTGAACAAAGGGGCTATATCCCCCCCCCGAAATTTGGGGGGCTCAGCCCTCCAAGTTTTGATGCCGAAAATTTCGCAAGCGCAGCATAAAAATGTCAAGATATTCCTTCTTGTGAGTCAGCTCAAAAATCTTTGAAACTCCCTTGGTGGTTTTCAGGAATCTTCTTTTAGCTTCTATAAAAATTTAAAAATTTAAAAATTTTTTCCCTTTTTTTCCCAAAGGGAAGCTTTTTTACTTTAAAAATTTTTCAGAAAAAAAGCAGTTCCCCACCACTTATTTTACCACAAAAGAGAAAAAAAAAGGAGAAAAAAACCCCCCCCCCCAATTTCCTTGAATACAGCTCTTAATTATGGCCAAGTTGTAAACGTTTCTCTATAAAGAAAGCTTTACTAAAAAGCAGGGACCGTGGAGATCATTTTGAAGTGGTAGGGCTAAAAAGCTGGCTAAGACAAGCAAGCATTAGGGGTCACTTTTCCGCTGTTTATCATGTGGAAATTCATAGCGGAGTTCCAACGCGCGCGATCGGAGCATCCATAAGCAAATGGTTTTGGGGGTCACCGCCACCCCCGTACGTACGCACAGATTAGGCCTAGGGACGAGGAGGTTTTCCACCAGTGGCTAAAGAAAAGAAAGGCAGCAAATAAAGCTCGCAGGGCAAGACAAAATGTAGACAACGGATAAAATTACTCAGCGACACTACGTATATACACAGCAAAAGATCTGAGAGGTTTTTTTTTTTAACTGCTCTATTTTGTTTGTCTTTTTTCAAGTATGAGTGCATCGAAACCTCGATGCGCCTTTACGCAAAAAAATGTGCTCTCGTTCAATCGCTACACGGTTTAATTTTAATTTTATTGGTCTCTGGTCGCATTTTTCGTAGCCGTACAACGAGCAATTGACGTTATTTTCTATCGACTGGGTGATGTGGACGTTTCAGTTTGATCTCAACGAAGTTATGATATGAAAACGCGGGAAAATTTGTTGCACGGTGTTTGCTGTGTAGGCTGAATGAAACCGAGAGTAAAAAGAGTGACAGAGAACATTCTTTCTCATAGATGTCCTCAAAAGTCATTTATATTAGTCCGTGGAATTGTGGAAAACGAAAATTGTTTACGAGGAGACCGAAATAATTGCGAATGATATTCCCTGTGCAAGTCCAGTTTGCTTGTTTCTGTTGTTTGCTGTTGAATCTGCGGCTGCCATCATGAAGAATAAGCTAAGCACTACATAGATCAAGTCCGCTGAAGAAAGAGACAGGACCCTGATGCAAGCTAACAACCTCCTACTGAATTGCTGAGCCTGATTTTATGACAGGAAATTTCATGATGTTTTTACTTTCTGAACGCAGTTTCGATAGATTCCGCGTGGGCAAGGTTTAGTTTTTATCCATTTTATAGTTCATTTTTTAAATAAATGTGGAGCTTCGCTTTGAGGCTTACCTATTGCTATATATTACATTATCCTTTTCATGAGCCCTAAAAGTCCTAAAAAATTAACCCAGCCAAAAAAGTGGTAGGACTATAGCCCTACCAGCCCCTCCCCCGCGGTCCCTGAAAAGTCGTTTTCTCTGGACTGCCTGGTGTCTACTTGTGGAGTATGAACGGAAATCAAACACAAATGCGAATTTGAAAGAACTTTTATTGCATGCCTAAATTCAATCAGGAGGATCAGGCAGTCTACTTCTCATCGTTTGATAACTACATATTTCTTTTCCAAAAACTCTTAGACTCTTCTACCATATCCTAAGTAATAGAAAATGAAGTTATTCAAAGAATGGATAATCTCCTTGAAGAAATTGGAAGGTGGCAACACTATACAAAATCTCTTGTTGAAGAACAAATCATGTATAAATTGTCCTAGGCAAGGGAGGGTTACAGTAATTTCCTGATATTGCAGTGCACATCCCTACTATTGTATATGTTTTCAAGTACAAAAGTTGCAGTTATTTAATTTTTCCTTTTCGTGTCCCACACTTTCTTGCAATTGTGACAAGTCTTTCTCAGCCACCCAGGAGGGCTTCCATTCCACCAGATATTCTTTAGTCTCTTTATTGTGCTGAAAATTGATATTGAGAGTTGTTACTTTTAAAAGTAAATGGTATCACGAATTTAAAAGCTGTTAATATTTCGTTAAGGTGATTCAAACTAGACTGATATCAATAATTGTGCCTTATCTGTTGACATGTTGCAAAAACATCAACAATGCTAGCTAGTCTCATACCCAATCGTTACTAAATTTATGAACAAAAAAAAACAGCAGAAAATCCATTGGGTTAAGAAGGTTGGTCTCGTTTAGGGGTTTGATCCCTGGGATCAGAAGCAGGTAAAGGCAAACCTGATTGGTTATATAACTCAACTACTCCAACAGAGCAGGTTTTATATATCTTTCTACTGATTCTTCATAGATGCAAAAGGTTTAAATTGATTTACCATTCTTGGATTAATCCTCTCCTTTAAAACTTTTTTAATGGTTCACTCCCCATCGCCTCTGCACTGATTTTCCAATTGCTGCCTCTTTTTCATTTGGTGCCAGTTGTAGCATTGGGGGGTAATGTCCAGAATAAACCTGAAATTCATTGCATTTTGTTCAGATATTTGTCAAAGGACATACAGTTGCATCTTCGAAACATTACTCATTAAAAGTAGAGTAATCCATGAGTCATTAATTTGTTTATTATACATGATGTACGCTGTTTTACCTGGGGTGGGGTTGAGGATGAGGGTGAGGGTGGGGCTAACTTAATAACAAGAGGCAGTCAAGTTTGTTTTTATTCATGGTGACAGCTGTGTACATCTACACCACTTCTTAGGATAATTAAATACTCATAAAGTACCCTTCTTTAAAACGCCGTAAATAATTTAACGTCTTGTATTCAATTCATACTTGTGTGTTAAACAGCTATCTTGTGAAGTATCAAACCAGTACCTTACTACTAAGGATTATTCAAGTACCCATAAAGTATCCTTCTTTAAAACGTATTTAATTTAACGTCTTGTATTCAATTCATGCTTGCGCGTTAAACAGCTATTAAGTGACCTATCTATAAGCAGTACCTTACTTCCAAGGATTAGTCAAATACGCATAAAGTATCCTTCTTTAAAACGTAGTTCATTTGGTGTCTTGTAATTAATTCATTCTTTTGAGTAAAGTAGTCATTAATTAAGTTGAATATTTAACTGCGATCGTTTTTGACAATTTTAAAACCCCTATAAAATACGCCGGGATATTTAACGTGGGAGGCTCCACCCGAAAGGGGTACCTTTTTCAGGCTTCAGGTATGTAAAAGGATAGCGATTTCACAAGTTTAGGTATATGAAAGGGCATGAAAATCCGTCATTTAGGTTTTTAAAAAGGCCTATAATTAAAAATATTTCGAACAGACGCACTTTATGGCTGTATTATTTTAATTTAATAAGCGCTACATAAAAATGACAAGAAAATTAAACGTCCTGTTGGGCTATGCCACGCCTTTTAGGTATATGAAAGGGGTACCTTTATCAGTAAAAGTTATACAAAAGGGGTACAGTTTCTGTCAAAATGGTATATAAAAGGGTAAGGGGTAAGAGCTTGGGGCGGAGCCTCCCCATATAAATCTTTTTTGAGTGCCCCCCCCCCCCCTGGGGTATTTTACATCTAAATGAGGTGTCACGCAAGGGCCATTGTAAAACCACTTTCCTAGTATTTTAATTCTCGGTAACTCTAAAATTAATTTCGTCATCAGAAGACAAATGAAAAAGTACTTTATTATTGGTGATGAAGCGCTGTCTACTGCTTTATAAGGCTTAACTCTACCAAAGTGAAATGAATATTTTATTCGATGATGATCGCGCGATCTTGCGAAACGCTTGTAAAGTTGCTTTGCGATTTCATCTCAATTTTCTGTTCAAAATTCGGTAAAGAGTAATCAAAATAAGATGAATTGTTCATTTTTTGCTGGACCACAGCGGAAGAAATGTAGCCTGTTCCAGGCGTTCGGTTAGTTTCCCCTCCCCATTTTTTTTGGCCGTTTCTTGCGCCGCTTCCCAACTAACCAAACGCCTGGAACAGGCTAGAAGAAATGCCACAAGCGATTTAGGGATACCTTTTTTCAGTAAAAGGTATACAAAAGGGGTACAGTTTCTGTCAAAATGGTATATAAAAGGGTAAGGGGTAAGAGCTTGGGGCGGAGACTCCCCGTATAAATCTTACCCCCCCCCCCCCGGGGTATTTTACATCTAAATGAGGCGTCACGCAAGGGCCATTGTAAAACCTACAACATTACAAAGAACACTTTCCTAGTATTTTAATTCTCGGTAACTCTAAAATTAATTTCGTCATCAGAAGACAAATGAAAAAGTACTTTATTATTGGTGATGAAGCGCTGTCTACTGCTTTATAAGGCTTAACTATACCAAAGTAAAATGAATATTTTATTCGATGATGATCGCGCGATCTTGCGAAACGCTTGTAAAGTTGCTTTGCGATTTCATCTCAATTTTCTGTTCAAAATTCGGTAAAGAAAACAGGACAACTCGGATTAATATTAATCCGCGGATTATAATAATAATAGATTATAATAGGATTATTATAATCCAGTAATAGATTATTATAATCCAGTAATAGATTATTATAATCCAGTAATATATTATTATAATCCAGTAATAGATTAAGGCACGGCAAAAAATTGGAAGGATTAGATTATTATTAATATTATAATCCGGATTAATATTAATCCCTATTATAATCCCGATAAAATTTCTTGAATGTTCGGATAACAGATATGTCTATTTGACTATCTGACAGATATGTATATGACAAACACACTGCAGACTTACAACACAGGACTGACAGAACATAAGTCACTAATCACATCCGTCAAGGTGACGGGCCTACACGACTCCTACGTGTATGTACCTTTGCCGTTCTGTGTTAAGTTCGGTCTTCCGACCTTATTAATCGGGCGTGGCCGATTTAAGGTTTACCCTTTGGTCGTCCTAGAGCGTAGTCTCCTGGCGCGGCCAAAAAGACGGGGATAGCTCGGGGTTGCTACAAAACCGCTACGGGTGACGCATACCGCAATGGTTTTCATTTTAGTTTTGACAGGAAATCGTTGCAGGCACACTTGGTCGACTTTTGGGTTAATGTGTAATCAGGTTGTGTTTTTTTGCTTCGGCGGAAGGACAGAGAAAAAAGCTTACGGTGCAAAGTACAGTATGGGGCCCAGTTCTCGGCCACTTTTGACGTAAACTTGTATTTCTTACCTCAGAAGAACCGCAGGAACTTGAAATTTCTCCTAGAGCTAGCTACATTATTCAGCTTTTTGGTGTAAAGCTATCGACCGGTCAAAAATTAATTTGCCCGAGCAATAATAAAAATAAACGCTCCATTTGTGGGCCCAGTTCTCGGCCACCTTGGCCCAGTTCTCGGCCATTTTTGACGTAAACTTGTATTTCTTACCTCAGAAGAACCGCAGGAACTTGAAATTTCTCCCAGAGCTAGCTACATTATTCAGCTTTTTGGTGTAAAGCTATCGATCGGTCAAAAATTAATTTGCCCGAGCAATAATAAAAATAAAAGCTCCATTTGTGGGCGCATTTCTCGGGCACCTTGGCCCAGTTCTCGGCCACTAAAAAGCTTGTGCGTAATTATCTGTAAAAAAAATGCTCAATTAATTTTCATAGTCATAAAATCACTCTGTAAACCTATTTATGTTATATCGATCCCAAATTATTTTTATGAGGCTTTGTTTTACTTTAGAAAAGAAGGATTTCAACGCGCCTAGTTGCTTATGTGCAGGTTCTGGCAAAACCGCATTGTGTGACCCGTGCATTTAGATGGTTTATTTTGCAGTGAAAAGGTCTTGAAAGATTTAAGTGTTGTAGAAATAATAGACAAGACAAGAGTCAGCTTAAAACTTAGAGATAAGATTGAACTTTATTTTTAAAACATTTATTTCGTTCATTCTGGCAGCAGCAGATGAAATTATATTAAAAACCAAGCGCTAAGCTGTGATAGCGAGCAGGGTGGCCGAGAACTGGCAAATACGCAAACGTCGCAAGAAAAAATTTCGAAGCAAATTAAGACCAAAAAATACAACGGTTCAACGAAAAGTTAACTAAAGCAGAAAGCTGAATTATTCTACGTTTCACATGCCAAAAATTAGCTGGTATGGTGGGGGCTTTTGGATAAAATACGAATTTAACTACATCCATGAATTTTAAGGAGCCGTAAACAAACAAATTTTTCGGGAATGCAAATTCACCTACCTCCGCGTAAACTCGACGTGTGAGCTTTCTATATCGAATTGAACGATCAAACTCAAGATACTTAAAGCACATGAATCAGTCTATCGTTTGAAGGAATTACCTTTTTCTTTTAATTCAACTGGAGTGTGAAAAAACGCGTTAAACACAAAGTGGCCGAGAACTGGATCCGGCCGAGAACTGGGTCCCATACTGTACTGATATTCACCATTGTGAAATTGCACTTACTTTGACAAGTTAAAGTTATTTTTGTAAATGAAAAAGGTAACGTCATTGATGTCACGCAGTGTTTTTTTTTAGCAAACTAGATGGTTTGCTGGTTTCTGACTATGAATGGGGGTGTGATCTTGCGGTATATTTTTTGAGCCTGATTCCGCCGTAAAACTTTTTTTTTTATTTAGGAAGAACTGTGTCGATTTTCATTTCTGAACAATTGGTCGTCAAGTTGTTTGTCACAAAGAGTAGAATGTTTGTACAGCATGTTTTGGAATTATTTTAGATTTGGTTAGTAAGACGCTTCTGAAGACCTGAGCAAAACATTGGGAATGTACAGTATTAATAGGAACTTGAATGGAATTTTTCACAAGTTGGATAAAGGTATCAACTGAAAAAAATGGACTTCAAAATGAGAACTTGGATTTTGTTGTAATTAAATTTTATCGCGGATTGGATGCATAATATCACGGCTTTGAAAGTCTTCAAATAATTAGAAAGGTTCCTTTCTTCCTTTTGACCTTATTGTTATTTTCATGTATTGATTATTCGAAAGTGGTTTTCGTTGATACGAAAAAAAAAAACGGGTTTTCACTGAATTGCTTGAAGTATTTTTAGACGTGATAATATTGGCTTAATCAAATTACATTGTGCACGAAATATTTGTTATTCTTTTGTCTTGAAACTTTGAGGAAATTGAAATTTTTGTTTGACAGTAGTGTATGAAAGGCATTTTATAGAACTGAATAAAAAATAAGAAACATTGATAAAGGTTATTTCAAAGATTTATTTTGCCTGATTTTGAAGGGTTTCAGGAGTTTTAAAGAGTGCTGGTAAACGGCTGTATGTTGTTTGTGATTACGGATCTTATTTAGTTTCGAGCGCTCTAATTTTTGAAAGGTTAAAACAGGTTAAAACCGGGCGGTTTCATGAGTTTTTTGGGTAGAAAGGTACGGTGGTGGTCAAAAAAAAATGTTTAGAAAGGAATGACTGTAGTAGCACGTAAGTCGGAGGTTTGCGTGAGTCACGGGGTATAGTATGCGTGAGCTGGATTTCCGGCGTCATAACGGCATGTTTTGTTTACTGAAAGATACACTCGACGTTTAGTTAGCTAAGTCGGCTTGGGAAACTATTTTAAAAATGAATGTTGTAATAGTTAATTAATAGTAATCTAGAATTAACCCACTCTCGATTGGAGTCTGTTCTGGATTCGCGCTACCTTTTCGCCGCGAAGGAATTTTGTAAAATTTCGCTAGTGGAAAGAGGTACTGTAAGAACAGTATCAATAACTCAAAAGGAGGAACTTCTTTGTAGCTCTGAATTAAGACGTATGATAAAATTTTAGAATAAGAAACTTTCGATATATGGTTTTCATATTGTTTTTGTCAATTTCCTTTTGTGGCAGATTTTTTGAGAATCAGCTTTTCTTTCGTGTGATGACAGACACAGGACAGAACGAGAGGTGGATGAGAAAGATGCCGAAGATGATTAGGCACCGAAAAACGACAAGAACCGTCAAGGACTTATCTTTCGAGGGCGGGGAGTTTTGGCATACTGTATTTTGAGGACTGGACTGGACTAGTAAAACGCGGACTAGTAAAACGCGGACTTGTAAAACGCGGACTAGTATAACGCGGACTAGTAAAACGCGGACTTGTAAGACGCGGACTAGTAAAACGCGGACTCAGGTAAAACGCGGACTTGTAAAAGGCGGACTAGTAAAACGCGGACTAGTAAAACGCGGACTTGTAAAACGCGGACTAGTAAAACGCGGACTTGTAAAACAAGCGCTTGTAAATCGGATAAAACTAAACGGTTTAGCAAGCGAAACAATTTGTGTTTGAATCTTTTTTGTGTTTCTTCGACGGCATATTTCTAGCTTTTTTGAGCACTCTATGGTCTGTTTTAGCGTAGAGATGTTTTTGCAGTATAGCACATGTTCGTTCTGCAAACCCCTACTAAAACAACGGGATTGATGCTATGAGTTGTGTGCATATGTTTCTTTCTTTCCACTACTTGACGTCTGTTGAATGCAGTCGTTTGTATTGCTCGCACGAGGTAGAACGGGGCCCGTCCAGAAATCAACAGTCAATGGTAAATAAAGGTGACGGGCCTACACGACTCCTACGTTCGTGACATTAGAATATTTGCCGTTAAATGTTTAAATTCGGTCTTTCGACCTTATTTGCTTTTGACTTCTTTCTGAGGGTACTGTTTTAATTTGGGGGCAGTATGTGGTAAATAAAGGTGACGGGCCTACACGACTCCTACGTTCGTGACATTAGAACATTTGCCGTTATATGTTCAAATTCGGTCTTTCGACCTTATTTGCTTCTGACTTCTTTCTGAGGTTACTGTTTTTTTGAGGCATTATGTATTGAAGAGAGCCGTAAGATGATTGTGGCCAGGGAAGTGTCTAGAGGCGTTTTACAAGTCCGAGTTTTACTAGTCCGCGTTTTACTAGTCCGCGTTTTACCAGTCCAGTCCAGTCCAGTCTAGTCCTCGAAATACAGTATGCCGGGGAGTTTTAGTATAAACAAAAACGTCTGCAAGTCCCAAAACACGAAGTGTTTCTATGCAGGCTGAATTCTTTTTTGGTTAAACCGGCGGTCATGTAGGTCTACAGAGATGCATATGAAAATTCGTAGCTGAGCAGCAATTAGTGAGAGGTATTTCAGGGATCTCTCGGAACTTTTGGCGCGTGGGATCAGCGATTAGAATCTGAGACGCCCATGGTGGGGGATGGAGGTAGGGGATGAATTGGGCCTAAAAAGAGTCACGTTTGATAACAATTAAGAGGTGGGGGGCGGGAGATAGAGACGAGGTCTGGGACCGAATAGCCATGTTCCGACAACTTGTGCCCAGAACAGGTGGTTTATTTTGCGGGCGCGTGAAGCGCGATACAACGAGCGCGAAGTGCGAGGGCGAGCGTGAAGCGCGGAAAACTTGCAATGCGATCAAGTTACGATTTCATAAAGCCTTCATCAATTGCTATTACAGTAATGGTATGAAACAAATGTTCAATCATTCATCAACAAGTTGTGATCATTTTCTTGACAATAGTAGTTCTCCGGTAAACAGTTGTAGTACTGTCCCATCAAAGTGCAATGGCTGGAAAATATCGAAAAGCACACGACCTTCAGGTGAAACCGCACCTTACAGTATTACCAATACACTGCACTTTGCTAAGTCTTAAAACTTTACATTTTCTAGTCGTTTACTTCAATCGTTTATTTGTATTGTGTGAAATACATTTATAAATTGAAACCATCATGTCATTAAGTAATAATGCAATCTCGACAACGTTCTAGATATTATATTATGCACACTAATACAGCTCATGCAAGCCCTGTGACTTACACAAACACAGTCGGACTGAGTGCTACTTAAGTAACTGCTTCGTGGTTTCTGCTGTACTGAACCCTGCCTTTCAAGGCAAAGCGCCCGATTTTAAGCTTCTCAAGCTTCTCAATGTTCTTGTTTGCTTCTGACTTCTTTTTGAGGGTACTGTTTTTATTTGGAGGCATTATGTATTGAATAGAGCCATAAGATTGTGGCCGACCAAGGAAGTGTCTAGAGGTCATGATTAGTCCGTGCTGCGTGGCTTCCGTTTGTAGAGTTGTACTCTGCCACATGTTGTGCTAGTTCAGTTTGTTTTGGCTCAATGCTATTTGCAAGATATGCTTTAGGCTCTCAAAATGTTCGCCCTGGAAGGACAAGATATGAATGTTCCGTGAAAATGTAAACTACATGCATTTTATTGACGCCGGGCCCGGCATTTTAATCAATACTGTTGCAAGATGTATCGTCTTATCACAGATTATCTTGGTCCGGCTTCGCCAGAGACTGTTTCAGCTTTACTATGAAAAAGCTGAAAGTTGGTTTCAGAGAGACACTCTGTGTTGTAAAGGCAATGCTTCTTGCATTATTTTGATTGAGCGCTCTGTCTTTTTAGCTCGATGTTTATTATTTTTAGCCTCCCTTGTTCGTTGTGTTGCGTTGGCACCACATGATTCAAATCTAGATTTGAAATCTTTCACGCGCAAGTCTGTTGACTATTTTGCGTTTTGTATATGCCAGTATATGGTTCAGTTTGAAAGCTTTGGACTAGGATTGAGATTTATTATTAAGATTAATATTAATTCGATTAATATTAATCTTACATAAGATTAATATTAATCCTAATGGATTAAGGCACGGCTCAAACCTCAGTAATAGATTATAATAATCTATTACCGGATTATAATAATCTATTACTGGATTATAATAATCTATTACTGGATTATAATAATCATTAGGATTAATATTAATCCGATTAATATTAATCCGAGTTGTCCTGAGAAAATAAGATTAATTGTTCATTTTTTGCTGGACCAAAGAAATGCCACAAGCGATTCAGGAGCATTTCCCGCCAAGGTCGTTAACTGAGCAATTCGATTGGCTGAGCTAAATCACGTGGGACAGACCTCGCGAAGAGAAATAGTTCGCTTCACCTCCGTCACATCAGACATACGGACTAAAACAATGTTCTTTCTTTGTTTGAACGCTTACATATCGGTCCTATCTTGAGGAAAGTTCTTCTTTGTTGGAGTTGTTCGAAAATTGCGGGTTAATTCGAGCTACATAATGGACGGTCTGCAAGAATTCGGCAAGTCACCTTCGAGACTGAACTCTAATGGCAAATGCACAGTGCTGTCAGAACAACAACATAAGCTTATGAACAGTGCTGTCAGAACAACAACAGTGAATGAAGATCAACACAATTTTTACTGAGGATCTTTCACATTAAGGTGATGACATTTTACTAAATAACGATTCTTGTGAGTTGTGTGCACGTATTATAAGTGGCCATGCCGTAAAAAGCCTACGAAAACTTACGGAGACTAGGAAAACGACTTATGGCCTAATTACATGATCCGGGCTGGCGCGGTTAGGCGGGCTGGCTCGGTTTGCCGAGATGACTTTCAGGGACGGCGGAGCCGGGGGGGCTGGGGGGGGCTTTAGCTCCCCCCCCCCCACTTTAACAGAAAAAATTAAGAGTTAATAAGAGAAGAGTCTCTTAAGCCATCCACTTCAAGTCACTAGTCAGCCCCCCAGTTGGAAAAATGCTCCGCCGTCCATGACTTTCAGCCCGGTATTACATGTGCCCGGTTAGCCAGGCTGGCCCGGTTTGCCGAGATGACTTTCAGCCCGGTTATAGTAGAATGATCAGAGCACGAATGATCTTAATCACCTTTTTCCGGCAATTTGGTGGTTAATTTTTTGCAGTTATGCAGCTGGATGGGTTACGTTACCTCTACATCCTATTTAGAAGGAGAAGCATTGATTTTTTCGTCGGATATTGTGCTCGGAAGAGAAAATTAATGCTGGCCTGGTTAACGCGATTACATGGAAAATTTTCAGCCCGGCTAGCCGAGATCCCGGCATCGTGATACCGAGATCTTGGCTAACCGGGCTGGCCCGATTGTCATGTAATCGCGAAATTGATTTTTGTTGCGTTTAACAGACGTGCCGAGATCTCGGTTAACCGAGCCAGCCCGGCTAGCCCGGCCAGCCCGGCTCATGTAATCAGGCCCTTAACCTCCTCGCAGCACATTTGGTTCTTGAGGTAGGGGTTAATAGTAAACAATAACAAAAGGAGATATATAACACATCATACATTTGTAGAGTAAACAAAAATCCCAGGGGGGGTACTCCGGCTTGTAAATGACGGGGATGATCAAAGGATTTTTTGGGGTTTGAAATGTTTCGATTCCGGGATTTTTTGGGGTTGGAAAATTTGGCAAGTATTTTTTGGGTGACTTGATTTAAATAGGGGATTTTTTGGATATTAAAAACAAACTAAAGTGCCTTGGCGCGGCCTTGGCGTATTTATGCGAATAAAATACAAACAAACATAATGTTCTTGCCCGGGGTGATCTTGTATTCTTGTTTAGTTCTTAATGTTATTGTTGAGAAACAGAAGTGTTATTGGGTGTCTCTAGCATTGTTAAAATGACTACCAGATAAAAAAAAATAAATTCATAAAGTACGATGAATAAACAAACACAACCGTTCAATTTTTTACGGTTTACTTTGTGATATATTATTTTCCCACCTGCCAATTTAGGGGTATAATTTGACAACGGATTTTTTCGGGGGGGGGGGGGGTATTTTTGGTCCCGGGATTTTTTGGGGGTAATGTCGGAAGACTTGGGGATTTTTTGGGGTCCTGAGTTTTACCAGACGTGTATGTTAAGCCCCTGCAGAATGCTAAAGAGGTGTCATCAAGATGCATGTAAAAGTAAATGATCAGGGCTAGTAACGCATCGTCACACAGCTGTGGAGAATAACAAAATAGATCAGAGTTTGTAACGCATCATCATACACTTGTGAAAAATAACAAAGTGAGAATAAAGGAAAGTAACTGGGTTAGTAGAGTAATAATAACAAAAGGATATTTGTAACGCGTCATATTTCTGTAGAGTAAACAATAACACAAGGAGATATGTAACACATCATACATTTGTATAGTAAACAAAAATATAAATATACATGTACGCAACATAATTTTGTGGAGTTAACAATAACATAAGAAGATAATTTACACATCATATATTTCTATAGTAAACAATAACGTAAGAAAATAAGCAACATAATTGTTTACTTACCAGGTGTGTGTGTTTACTCCTTCGATGCCAAATAGGTGTCGTCAAGATGCACGTAAAAGTAAATGATCAGGGTTAGTAACGCATCGTCACACAGCTGTGGAGAATAACAAAATAGATCAGAGTTTGTAACGCATCATCATACACTTGTGAAAAATAACAAAGTGAGATAAAGGAAAGTAACTGGGTTAGTAGAGTAGTAATAACAAAACGATATTTGTAACGCATCATATTTCTGTAGAGTAAACAGTAACAAAAGGAGATATGGAATGCATCATACATTTTTAGAGTTTAGTTAACATAAGATGAGTAAAGCATAATACATCTGTATAGAAAACAATAACATAATAAGATATGTAGCGTAACAAAAGGCTCTAGAGTAAACAATAACATAGGAATATTAGTAACGAAATATTTTACTTACAAGAGGTGTTTGTAGCCCTTGGATGCTATGTAGATATCAGCTAGATGCATGTAAAAGTAAATGATCAGCGTTAGTAACGCATCGTCGCACAGCTGTGGAGAATAACAAAATAGATCAGAGTTTGTAACGCATCATCACACACTTGTGAAAAATAACAAAGTGAGATTAAAGGAAAGTAACTGGGTTGGTAGAGTAATAATAACAAAAGGATATTTGTAACGCATCATATTTCTGTAGAGTAAACAATAACACAAGGTGATATATGTAACGCATCATGTACATTTGTATAGTATACAAAAACATAAATAAACATGTTACGCAACATAATTCTGTAGAGTTAACATTGACATAAGAAGATAAGTAACGCATCATATACATCTATAGTAAACGATAACGTAAGAAAATAAGCAACATAATTGTTTACTTACCAGGTGTGTGTGTTTACCCCTTCGATGCCAAATAGGTGTCGTCAAATTGCATGTAAAAGTAAATGATCAGGGTTAGTAACGCATCGTCACACAGCTGTGGAGAATA
Source organism: Oculina patagonica (assembly GCF_052425735.1). Taxonomy (NCBI): domain Eukaryota; kingdom Metazoa; phylum Cnidaria; class Anthozoa; order Scleractinia; family Oculinidae; genus Oculina; species Oculina patagonica. The sequence goes on from NC_135765.1 coordinate 21,203,660, forward strand.
ACAAAATAGATCAGAGTTTGTAACGCATCATCATACACTTGTGAAAAATAACAAAGTGAGATAAAGGAAAGTAACTGGGTTAGTAGAGTAATAATAACAAAAGGATATTTGTAACGCATCATATTTCTGTAGAGTAAACAATAACACAAGGAGATATGTAACGCATCATACATTTGTATAGTAAACAAAAATATAAATAAACATGTAATGCAACATAATTTTGTAGAGTTAACATTAACATAAGAAGATAAGTAACGCATCATACATTTGTGTAGTTAACAGTAACAAAAAGAGATATGGAACGCATCATACATTTTTAGAGTTAAGTTAACATAAGATGAGTAAAGCATAATACATCTGTATAGTAAACAATAACGTAATAAGATATGCAGCGTAACAAAAGGCTCTAGAGTAAACAATAACAATAACACAAGGTGATATGTAACGCATCATACATTTGTATAGTAAACAAAAAAACATAAACATCTTACGCAACATAATTTTGTAGAGTTAACATTAACATAAGAAGATAAGTAACGCATCATACAATTTTAGAGTTAAGTTAACATAAGAAGATGAGTAAAGCATAATACATCTGTATAGTAGACAATAACATAATAAGATATGTAGCGTAACAAAAGGCTCTAGAGTAAACAATAACATAGGAATATTAGTAGCGAAATATTTTACTTACCAGATGTGTGTGTAGTCCTTGGATCCTTAGAAAACGTCGTCTAGATGCATGTTAAAAAAAAGGTCAGGGTTAGTAACACATTGTCAAACAGCTGTGGAGAATAACAAAATAGATCAGAGTTTGTAACGCATCATCACACACTTGATAAAAATAACAAAGTGAGATTAAAGGAAAGTAACTGGGTTAGTAGAGTAATAATAACAAAAGGATATTTGTAACGCATCATATTTCTGTAGAGTAAACAATAACACAAGGAGATATGTAACGCATCATACATTTGTATAGTAAACAAAAAAACATAAATAAACATGTAACGCAACATAATTTTGTAGAGTTAACATTAACATAAGAAGATAAGTAACGCATCATACAATTTTAGAGTTAAGTTAACATAAGATGAGTAAAGCATAATACATCTGTATAGAAAACAATAACATAATAAGATATGAGTAACAAAAGGCTCTAGAGTAAACAACAACATAGGAATATTTGTAGCGAAATATTTTACTTACCAGATGTGTGTGTAGTCCTTGGATGCAAAGACGACGTCGTCTGGATGCATGTTAAAGCAGATCATCAGGGTTAGTAACGGATCACCACACAGCTGTGGAGAATAGCAAAATAGATCAGAGTTTGTAACGCATCATCATACACTTGTGAAAAATAACAAAGTGAGATTAAAGGAAAGTAACTGGGTTAGTAGAGTAATAATAACAAAAGGATATTTGTAACGCATCATATTTCTGTAGAGTAAACAATAACACAAGGAGATATGTAACGCATCATACATTTTTATAGTAAACAAAAAAAAAAACATAAATAAACATGTAACGCAACATAATTTTGTAGAGTTAACATTAACATAAGAAGATAAGTAACGCATCATATATTTCTATAGTAAACAATAACGAAAGAAAATTGGCAACTTAATAGTTTACTTACCAGGTGTGTGTGTTTACCCCTTCGATGCCAAATGGGTGTCGCCAAGATGCATGTAAAAGTAAATGATCAGGGTTAGTAACGGATCACCACACAGCTGTGGAGAATAACAAAATAGATCAGAGTTTGTAACGCATCATCATACACTTGTGAAAAATAACAAAGTGAGATTAAAGGAAAGTAACTGGGTTAGTAGAGTAATAATAACAAAAGGATATTTGTAACGCATCATATTTCTGTAGAGTAAACAATAACACAAGGTGATAAGTAACGCATCATAGATTTGTATAGTAAACAAAAAAACATAAATAAACATGTAACGCAACATAATTTTGTAGAGTTAACATTAACATAAGAAGACAAGTAACGCATCATACAATTTTAGAGTTAAGTTAATATAAGAAGATGAGTAAAGCATAATACATCTGTATAGTAAACAATAACATAATAAGATATGTAGCGTAACAAAAGGCTCTAGAGTAAACAATAACATAGGAATATTAGTAGCGAAATATTTTACTTACCAGATGTGTGTGTAGTCCTTGGATGCTAAGAAGACGTCGTCTAGATGCATATTAAAAAAAAGGTCAGGGTTAGTAACACATTGTCAAACAGCTGTGGAGAATAACAAAATAGATCAGAGTTTGTAACGCATCATCACACACTTGATAAAAATAACAAAGTGAGATTAAAGGAAAGTAACTGGGTTAGTAGAGTAATAATAACAAAAGGATATTTGTAACGCATCATATTTCTGTAGAGTAAACAATAACAGAAGGTGATATCTAACGCATCATACATTTGTATAGTAAACAAAAAACAAATAAACATGTAACGCAACATAATTTTGTAGAGTTAACATTAACATAAGAAAATAAGTAACGCATCATACAATTTTAGAGTTAACATTAACATAAGAAGATAAGTAACGCATCATACAATTTTAGAGTTAAGTTAACATAAGAAGATGAGTAAAGCATAATACATCTGTATAGTAGACAATAACATAATAAGATATGTAGCGTAACAAAAGGCTCTAGAGTAAACAATAACATAGGAATATTAGTAGCGAAATATTTTACTTACCAGATGTGTGTGTAGTCCTTGGATCCTAAGAAGACGTCGTCTAGATGCATGTTAAAAAAAAGGTCAGGGTTAGTAACACATTGTCAAACAGGTGTGGAGAATAACAAAATAGATCAGAGTTTGTAACGCATCATCACACACTTGATAAAAATAACAAAGTGAGATTAAAGGAAAGTAACTGGGTTAGTAGAGTAATAATAACAAAAGGATATTTGTAACGCATCATATTTCTGTAGAGTAAACAATAACACAAGGTGATATGTAATGCATCATACATTTGTATAGTAAACAAAAAAACATAAACATGTAACGCAACATAATTTTGTAGAGTTAACATTAACAGAAGAAGATAAGTAACGCATCATACAATTTTAGAGTTAAGTTAACATAAGAAGATGAGTAAAGCATAATACATCTGTATCGTAAACAATAACATAATAAGATATGTAGCGTAACAAAAGGCTCTAGAGTAAACAATAACATAGGAATATTTGCAGCGAAATATTTTACTTACCAGATGTGTGTGTAGTCCTTGGATGCAAAGAAGACGTCGTCTAGATGCATGTTAAAGCAGATGATCAGGGTTAGTAACGCATCGTCACACAGCTGTGGAGAATAGCAAAATAGATCAGAGTTTGTAACGCATCATCATACACTTGTGAAAAATAACAAAGTGAGATTAAAGGAAAGTAACTGGGTTAGTAGAGTAATAATAACAAAAGGATATTTGTAACGCATCATATTTCTGTAGAGTAAACAATAACACAAGGTGATACATGTATGTAACGCATCATACATTTGTATAGTAAACAAAAACCATAAATAAACATGTAACGCAACATAATTTTGTAGAGTTAACATTAACATAAGAAGATAAGTAACGCATCATATATTTCTATAGTAAACAATAACGAAAGAAAATTGGCAACTTAATAGTTTACTTACCAGGTGTGTGTGTTTACCCCTTCAATGCCAAATGGGTGTCGCCAAGATGCATGTAAAAGTAAATGATCAGGGTTAGTAACGGATCATCACACAGCTGTGGAGAATAACAAAATAGATCAGAGTTTGTAACGCATCATCATACACTTGTGAAAAATAACAAAGTGAGATAAAGGAAAGTAACTGGGTTAGTAGAGTAATAATAACAAAAGGATATTTGTAACGCATGATATTTCTGTAGAGTAAACAATAACACAAGGTGATACATGTATGTAACGCATCATACATTTGTATAGTAAACAAAAACCATAAATAAACATGTAACGCAACATAATTTTGTAGAGTTAACATTAACATAAGAAGATAAGTAACGCATCATATATTTCTATAGTAAACAATAACGAAAGAAAATTGGCAACTTAATAGTTTACTTACCAGGTGTGTGTGTTTACCCCTTCGATGCCAATAGGTGTCGCCAAGATGCATGTAAAAGTAAATGATCAGGGTTAGTAACGCATCGTCACACAGCTGTGGAGAATAACAAAATAGATCAGAGTTTGTAACGCATCATCATACACTTGTGAAAAATAACAAAGTGAGATTAAAGGAAAGTAACTGGGTTAGTAGAGTAGTAATAACAAAAGGATATTTGTAACGCATCATATTTCTGTAGAGTAAACAATAACACAAGATGATATGTAACGCATCATACATTTGTATAGTAAACAAAAAAACATAAACATGTAACGCAACATTATTTTGTAGAGTTAACATTAACAGAAGAAGATAAGTAACGCATCATACAATTTTAGAGTTAAGTTAACATAAGAAGATGAGTAAAGCATAATACATCTGCATAGTAAACAATAACATAATAAGATATGTAGCGTAACAAAAAGCTCTAGAGTTAACAATAACATAGGAATATTAGTAACGAAATATTTTACTTACCAGAGGTGTTTGTAGCCCTTGGATGCAATGTAGATGTCGTCTAGATGCATGTAAAAGTAAATGATCAGGGTTAGTAACTCATTGTCAAACAGCTGTGGAGAATAACAAAATAGATCAGAGTTTGTAAAGCATCATCACACACTTGATAAAAATAACAAAGTGAGATTAAAGGAAAGTAACTGGGTTAGTAGAGTAATAATAACAAAAGGATATTTGTAACGCATCATATTTCTGTAGAGGAAACAATAACACAAGGAGATATGTAACGCATCATACATTTTTATAGTAAACAAAAACATAAATAAACATGTAACGCAACATAATTTTGTAGAGTTAACATTAACATAAGAAGATGAGTAACGCATCATACAATTTTAGAGTTAAGTTAACATAAGAAGATGAGTAAAGCATAATACATCTGTATAGTAAACAATAACATAATAAGATATGTAGCGTAACAAAAGGCTCTAGCGTAAACAATAACATAGGAATATTAGTAGCGAAATATTTTACTTACCAGATGTGTGTGTAGTCCTTGGATCCTAAGAAGACGTTGTCTAGATGCATGTTAAAAAAAAGGTCAGGGTTAGTAACACATTGTCAAACAGCTGTGGAGAATAACAAAATAGATCAGAGTTTGTAACGCATCATCATACACTTGTGAAAAATAACAAAGTGAGATTAAAGGAAAGTAACTGGGTTAGTAGAGTAATAATAACAAAAGGATATTTGTAACGCATCATATTTCTGTAGAGTAAACAATAACACAAGGAGATATGTAACACATCATACATTTTTATAGTAAACAAAAAAAACATAAATAAACATGTAACGCAACATAATTTTGTAGAGTTAACATTAACATAAGAAGACAAGTAACGCATCATACAATTTTAGAGTTAAGTTAACATAAGAAGATGAGTAAAGCATAATACATCTGTATAGTAAACAATAACATAATAAGATATGTAGCATAACAAAAGGCTCTAGAGTAAACAATAACATAGGAATATTAGTAGCGAAATATTTTACTTACCAGATGTGTGTGTAGTCCTTGGATGCTAAGAAGACGTCGTCTAGATGCATGTTAAAAAAAAGGTCAGGGTTAGTAACACATTGTCAAACAGCTGTGGAGAATAACAAAATATATCAGAGTTTGTAACGCATCATCACACACTTGATAAAAATAACAAAGTGAGATTAAAGGAAAGTAACTGGGTTAGTAGAGTAATAATAACAAAAGGATATTTGTAACGCATCATATTTCTGTAGAGTAAACAATAACACAAGGTGATATCTAACGCATCATACATTTGTATAGTAAACAAAAAACAAATAAACATGTAACGCAACATAATTTTGTAGAGTTAACATTAACATAAGAAAATAAGTAACGCATCATACAATTTTAGAGTTAACATTAACATAAGAAGATAAGTAACGCATCATACAATTTTAGAGTTAAGTTAACATAAGAAGATGAGTAAAGCATAATACATCTGTATAGTAGACAATAACATAATAAGATATGTAGCGTAACAAAAGGCTCTAGAGTAAACAATAACATAGGAATATTAGTAGCGAAATATTTTACTTACCAGATGTGTGTGTAGTCCTTGGATCCTAAGAAGACGTCGTCTAGATGCATGTTAAAAAAAAGGTCAGGGTTAGTAACACATTGTCAAACAGCTGTGGAGAATAACAAAATAGATCAGAGTTTGTAACGCATCATCACACACTTGATAAAAATAACAAAGTGAGATTAAAGGAAAGCAACTGGGTTAGTAGAGTAATAATAACAAAAGGATATTTGTAACGCATCATATTTCTGTAGAGTAAACAATAACACAAGGTGATATGTAACGCATCATACATTTGTATAGTAAACAAAAAACAAATAAACATGTAACGCAACATAATTTTGTAGAGTTAACGTTAACATAAGAAAATAAGTAACGCATCATACAATTTTAGAGTTAACATTAACATAAGAAGATAAGTAACGCATCATACAATTTTAGAGTTAAGTTAACATAAGAAGATGAGTAAAGCATAATACATCTGTATAGTAGACAATAACATAATAAGATATGCAGCGTAACAAAAGGCTCTAGAGTAAACAATAACATAGGAATATTAGTAGCGAAATATTTTACTTACCAGATGTGTGTGTAGTCCTTGGATGCTAAGAAGACGTCGTCTAGATGCATGTTAAAAAAAAGGTCAGGGTTAGTAACACATTCTCAAACAGCTGTGGATAATAACAAAATAGATCAGAGTTTGTAACACATCATCACACACTTGATAAAAATAACAAAGTGAGATTAAAGGAAAGTAACTGGGTTAGTAGAGTAATAATAACAAAAGGATATTTGTAACGCATCATATTTCTGTAGAGTAAACAATAACACAAGGTGATATGTAAGGCATCATACATTTGTATAGTAAACAAAAAACATAAATAAACATGTAACGCAACATAATTTTGTAGAGTTAACATTAACATAAGAAAATAAGTAACGCGTCATACAATTTTAGAGTTAAGTTAGCATAAGAAGATGAGTAAAGCATAATACATCTGTATAGTAGGCAATAACATAATAAGATATGCAGGGTAACAAAAGGCTCTAGAGTAAACAATAACATAGGAATATTAGTAACGAAATATTTTACTTACCAGATGTGTGTGTAGTCCTTGGATGCTAAGAAGACGTTGTCTAGATGCATGTTAAAAAAAAGGTCAGGGTTAGTAACACATTGTCAAACAGCTGTGGAGAATAACAAAATAGATCAGAGTGTGTAACGCATCATCATACACTTGATAAAAATAACAAAGTGAGATTAAAGGAAAGCAACTGGGTTAGTAGAGTAATAATAACAAAAGGATATTTGTAACGCATCATATTTCTGTAGAGTAAACAATAACACAAGGAGATATGTAACGCATCATACATTTGTATAGTAAACAAAAAAACATAAATAAACATGTAACGCAACATAATTTTGTAGAGTTAACATTAACATAAGAAGAGAAGTAACGCATCATACAATGTTAGAGTTAAGTTAACATAAGAAAATGAGTAAAGCATAATACATCTGTATAGTAAACAATAACATAATAAGATATGTAGCGTAACAAAAGGCTCTAGAGTAAACAATAACATAGGAATATTAGTAACGAAATAGTTTACTTACCAGAGGTGTTTGTAGCCCTTGGATGCTATGTAGATGTCGTCTAGATGCATGTTAAAAAAATGGTCAGGGTTAGTAACACATTGTCAAACAGCTGTGGAGAATAACAAAATAGATCAGAGTTTGTAACGCATCATCACACACTTGATAAAAATAACAAAGTGAGATTAAAGGAAAGTAACTGGGTTAGTAGAGTAATAATAACAAAAGCATATTTGTAACGCATCATATTTCTGTAGAGGAAACAATAACACAAGGTGATATGTAACGCATCATACATTTGTATAGTAAACAAAAAAACATAAATAAACATGTAACGCAACATAATTTTGTAGAGTTAACATTAACATAAGAAGATAAGTAACGCATCATACAATTTTAGAGTTAAGTTAACATAGGAAGATGAGTAAAGCATAATACATCTGTATAGTAAACAATAACATAATAAGAGATGTAGCGTAACAAAAGGCTCTAGAGTAAACAATAACATAGGAATATTAGTAGCAAAATATTTTACTTACCAGATGTGTGTGTAGTCCTTGGATCCTAAGAAGACGTCGTCTCGATGCATGTTAAAAAAAAGGTCAGGGTTAGTAACACATTGTCAAACAGCTGTGGAGAATAACAAAATAGATCAGAGTTTGTAACCATCATCATACACTTGATAAAAATAACAAAGTGAGATTAAAGGAAAGTAACTGGGTTGGTAGAGTAATAATAACAAAAGGATATTTGTAACGCATCATATTTCTGTAGAGTAAACAATAACACAAGGAGATATGTAACGCATCATACATTTGTATAGTAAACAAAAAAACGTAAATAAACATGTAACGCAACATAATTTTGTAGAGTTAACATTAACATAAGAAGATAAGTAACGCATCATACAATTTTAGAGTTAAGTTAACATGAGAAGATGAGTAAAGCATAATACATCTGTATAGTAAACAATAACATAATAAGATATGTGGCGTAACAAAAGGCTCTAGAGTAAACAATAACATAGGAATATTAGTAACGAAATAGTTTACTTACCAGAGGTGTTTGTAGCCCTTGGATGCTATGTAGATGTCGTCTAGATGCATGTAAAAGTAAATGATCAGGGTTAGTAACACATCGTCACACAGCTGTGGAGAATAACAAAATAGATCAGAGTTTGTAACGCATCATCATACACTTGTGAAAAAAAACAAAGTGAGATAAAGGAAAGTAACTGGGTTAGTAGAGTATTAATAACAAAAGGATATTTGTAACGCATCATATTTCTGTAGAGTAAACAATAAAAAAAGGTGATATGTAACGCATCATACAATTGTATAGTAAACAAAAAGACATAAATAAACATGTAACGCAACATAATTTTGTAGAGTTAACATTAACATAAGAAGATGAGTAACGCATCATACAATTTTAGAGTTAAGTTAACATAAGAAGATGAGTAAAGCATAATACATCTGTATAGTAGACAATAACATAATAAGATATGCAGCGTAACAAAAGGCTCTAGAGTAAACAATAACATAGGAATATTAGTAGCGAAATATTTTACTTACCAGATGTGTGTGTAGTCCTTGGATGCTAAGAAGACGTCGTCTAGATGCATGTTAAAAAAAGGTCAGGGTTAGTAACACATTGTCAAACAGCTGTGGATAATAACAAAATAGATCAAAGTTTGTAACGCATCATCACACACTTGATAAAAATAACAAAGTGAGATTAAAGGAAAGTAACTGGGTTAGTAGAGTAATAATAACAAAAGGATATTTGTAACGCATCATATTTCTGTAGAGTAAACAATAACACAAGGTGATATGTAAGGCATCATACATTTGTATAGTAAACAAAAAACATAAATAAACATGTAACGCAACATAATTTTGTAGAGTTAACATTAACTTAAGAAGATAAGTAACGCATCATACAATTTTAGAGTTAAGTTAGCATAAGAAGATGAGTAAAGCATAATACATCTGTATAGTAGGCAATAACATAATAAGATATGCAGCGTAACAAAAGGCTCTAGAGTAAACAATAACATAGGAATATTAGTAACGAAATATTTTACTTACCAGATGTGTGTGTAGTCCTTGGATGCTAAGAAGACGTTGTCTAGATGCATGTTAAAAAAAAGGTCAGGGTTAGTAACACATTGTCAAACAGCTGTGGAGAATAACAAAATAGATCAGAGTTTGTAACGCATCATCATACACTTGATAAAAATAACAAAGTGAGATTAAAGGAAAGCAACTGGGTTAGTAGAGTAATAATAACAAAAGGATATTTGTAACGCATCATATTTCTGTAGAGTAAACAATAACACAAGGAGATATGTAACGCATCATACATTTGTATAGTAAACAAAAAAACATAAATAAACATGTAACGCAACATAATTTTGTAGAGTTAACATTAACATAAGAAGATAAGTAACGCATCATACAATTTTAGAGTTAAGTTAACATAAGAAAATGAGTAAAGCATAATACATCTGTATAGTAAACAATAACATAATAAGATATGTAGCGTAACAAAAGGCTCTAGAGTAAACAATAACATAGGAATATTAGTAACGAAATAGTTTACTTGCCAGAGGTGTTTGTAGCCCTTGGATGCTATGTAGATGTCGTCTAGATGCATGTTAAAAAAATGGTCAGGGTTAGTAACACATTGTCAAACAGCTGTGGAGAATAACAAAATAGATCAGAGTTTGTAACGCATCATCACACACTTGATAAAAATAACAAAGTGAGATTAAAGGAAAGTAACTGGGTTAGTAGAGTAATAATAACAAAAGGATATTTGTAACGCATCATATTTCTGTAGAGGAAACAATAACACAAGGTGATATGTAACGCATCATACATTTGTATAGTAAACAAAAAAACATAAATAAACATGTAACGCAACATAATTTTGTAGAGTTAACATTAACATAAGAAGATAAGTATCGCATCATATATTTCTATAGTAAACAATAACGAAAGAAAATTGGCAACTTAATAGTTTACTTACCAGGTGTGTGTGTTTACCCCTTCGATGCCAATAGGTGTCGCCAAGATGCCTGTAAAAGTAAATGATCAGGGTTAGTAACGCATTGTCACACAGCTGTGGAGAATAACAAAATAAATCAGAGTTTGTAACGCATCATCATACACTTGTGAAAAATAACAAAGTGAGATTAAAGGAAAGTAACTGGGTTAGTAGAGTAGTAATAACAAAAGGATATTTGTAACGCATCATATTTCTGTAGAGTAAACAATAACACAAGGTGATATGTAACGCATCATACATTTGTATAGTAAACAAAAAAACATAAATAAACATGTAACGCAACATAATTTTGTAGAGTTAACATTAACATAAGAAGATAAGTAACGCATCATACAATTTTAGAGTTAAGTTAACATAGGAAGATGAGTAAAGCATAATACATCTGTATAGTAAACAATAACATAATAAGAGATGTAGCGTAACAAAAGGCTCTAGAGTAAACAATAACATAGGAATATTAGTAGCAAAATATTTTACTTACCAGATGTGTGTGTAGTCCTTGGATCCTAAGAAGACGTCGTCTCGATGCATGTTAAAAAAAAGGTCAGGGTTAGTAACACATTGTCAAACAGCTGTGGAGAATAACAAAATAGATCAGAGTTTGTAACCATCATCATACACTTGATAAAAATAACAAAGTGAGATTAAAGGAAAGTAACTGGGTTGGTAGAGTAATAATAACAAAAGGATATTTGTAACGCATCATATTTCTGTAGAGTAAACAATAACACAAGGAGATATGTAACGCATCATACATTTGTATAGTAAACAAAAAAACGTAAATAAACATGTAACGCAACATAATTTTGTAGAGTTAACATTAACATAAGAAGATAAGTAACGCATCATACAATTTTAGAGTTAAGTTAACATGAGAAGATGAGTAAAGCATAATACATCTGTATAGTAAACAATAACATAATAAGATATGTGGCGTAACAAAAGGCTCTAGAGTAAACAATAACATAGGAATATTAGTAACGAAATAGTTTACTTACCAGAGGTGTTTGTAGCCCTTGGATGCTATGTAGATGTCGTCTAGATGCATGTAAAAGTAAATGATCAGGGTTAGTAACACATCGTCACACAGCTGTGGAGAATAACAAAATAGATCAGAGTTTGTAACGCATCATCATACACTTGTGAAAAAAAACAAAGTGAGATAAAGGAAAGTAACTGGGTTAGTAGAGTATTAATAACAAAAGGATATTTGTAACGCATCATATTTCTGTAGAGTAAACAATAAAAAAAGGTGATATGTAACGCATCATACAATTGTATAGTAAACAAAAAGACATAAATAAACATGTAACGCAACATAATTTTGTAGAGTTAACATTAACATAAGAAGATGAGTAACGCATCATACAATTTTAGAGTTAAGTTAACATAAGAAGATGAGTAAAGCATAATACATCTGTATAGTAGACAATAACATAATAAGATATGCAGCGTAACAAAAGGCTCTAGAGTAAACAATAACATAGGAATATTAGTAGCGAAATATTTTACTTACCAGATGTGTGTGTAGTCCTTGGATGCTAAGAAGACGTCGTCTAGATGCATGTTAAAAAAAGGTCAGGGTTAGTAACACATTGTCAAACAGCTGTGGATAATAACAAAATAGATCAAAGTTTGTAACGCATCATCACACACTTGATAAAAATAACAAAGTGAGATTAAAGGAAAGTAACTGGGTTAGTAGAGTAATAATAACAAAAGGATATTTGTAACGCATCATATTTCTGTAGAGTAAACAATAACACAAGGTGATATGTAAGGCATCATACATTTGTATAGTAAACAAAAAACATAAATAAACATGTAACGCAACATAATTTTGTAGAGTTAACATTAACTTAAGAAGATAAGTAACGCATCATACAATTTTAGAGTTAAGTTAGCATAAGAAGATGAGTAAAGCATAATACATCTGTATAGTAGGCAATAACATAATAAGATATGCAGCGTAACAAAAGGCTCTAGAGTAAACAATAACATAGGAATATTAGTAACGAAATATTTTACTTACCAGATGTGTGTGTAGTCCTTGGATGCTAAGAAGACGTTGTCTAGATGCATGTTAAAAAAAAGGTCAGGGTTAGTAACACATTGTCAAACAGCTGTGGAGAATAACAAAATAGATCAGAGTTTGTAACGCATCATCATACACTTGATAAAAATAACAAAGTGAGATTAAAGGAAAGCAACTGGGTTAGTAGAGTAATAATAACAAAAGGATATTTGTAACGCATCATATTTCTGTAGAGTAAACAATAACACAAGGAGATATGTAACGCATCATACATTTGTATAGTAAACAAAAAAACATAAATAAACATGTAACGCAACATAATTTTGTAGAGTTAACATTAACATAAGAAGATAAGTAACGCATCATACAATTTTAGAGTTAAGTTAACATAAGAAAATGAGTAAAGCATAATACATCTGTATAGTAAACAATAACATAATAAGATATGTAGCGTAACAAAAGGCTCTAGAGTAAACAATAACATAGGAATATTAGTAACGAAATAGTTTACTTGCCAGAGGTGTTTGTAGCCCTTGGATGCTATGTAGATGTCGTCTAGATGCATGTTAAAAAAATGGTCAGGGTTAGTAACACATTGTCAAACAGCTGTGGAGAATAACAAAATAGATCAGAGTTTGTAACGCATCATCACACACTTGATAAAAATAACAAAGTGAGATTAAAGGAAAGTAACTGGGTTAGTAGAGTAATAATAACAAAAGGATATTTGTAACGCATCATATTTCTGTAGAGGAAACAATAACACAAGGTGATATGTAACGCATCATACATTTGTATAGTAAACAAAAAAACATAAATAAACATGTAGCGCAACATAAGTTTGTAGAGTTAACATTAACATAAGAAGATAAGTATCGCATCATATATTTCTATAGTAAACAATAACGAAAGAAAATTGGCAACTTAATAGTTTACTTACCAGGTGTGTGTGTTTACCCCTTCGATGCCAATAGGTGTCGCCAAGATGCCTGTAAAAGTAAATGATCAGGGTTAGTAACGCATTGTCACACAGCTGTGGAGAATAACAAAATAAATCAGAGTTTGTAACGCATCATCATACACTTGTGAAAAATAACAAAGTGAGATTAAAGGAAAGTAACTGGGTTAGTAGAGTAGTAATAACAAAAGGATATTTGTAACGCATCATATTTCTGTAGAGTAAACAATAACACAAGGTGATATGTAACGCATCATACATTTGTATAGTAAACAAAAAAACATAAATAAACATGTAACGCAACATAATTTTGTAGAGTTAACATTAACATAAGAAGATAAGTAACGCATCATACAATTTTAGAGTTAAGTTAACATAGGAAGATGAGTAAAGCATAATACATCTGTATAGTAAACAATAACATAATAAGAGATGTAGCGTAACAAAAGGCTCTAGAGTAAACAATAACATAGGAATATTAGTAGCAAAATATTTTACTTACCAGATGTGTGTGTAGTCCTTGGATCCTAAGAAGACGTCGTCTCGATGCATGTTAAAAAAAAGGTCAGGGTTAGTAACACATTGTCAAACAGCTGTGGAGAATAACAAAATAGATCAGAGTTTGTAACCATCATCATACACTTGATAAAAATAACAAAGTGAGATTAAAGGAAAGTAACTGGGTTGGTAGAGTAATAATAACAAAAGGATATTTGTAACGCATCATATTTCTGTAGAGTAAACAATAACACAAGGAGATATGTAACGCATCATACATTTGTATAGTAAACAAAAAAACGTAAATAAACATGTAACGCAACATAATTTTGTAGAGTTAACATTAACATAAGAAGATAAGTAACGCATCATACAATTTTAGAGTTAAGTTAACATGAGAAGATGAGTAAAGCATAATACATCTGTATAGTAAACAATAACATAATAAGATATGTGGCGTAACAAAAGGCTCTAGAGTAAACAATAACATAGGAATATTAGTAACGAAATAGTTTACTTACCAGAGGTGTTTGTAGCCCTTGGATGCTATGTAGATGTCGTCTAGATGCATGTAAAAGTAAATGATCAGGGTTAGTAACACATCGTCACACAGCTGTGGAGAATTACAAAATAGATCAGAGTTATTAACGCATCATCATACACTTGTGAAAAAAAACAAAGTGAGATAAAGGAAAGTAACTGGGTTAGTAGAGTATTAATAACAAAAGGATATTTGTAACGCATCATATTTCTGTAGAGTAAACAATAAAAAAAGGTGATATGTAACGCATCATACAATTGTATAGTAAACAAAAAGACATAAATAAACATGTAACGCAACATAATTTTGTAGAGTTAACATTAACATAAGAAGATGAGTAACGCATCATACAATTTTAGAGTTAAGTTAACATAAGAAGATGAGTAAAGCATAATACATCTGTATAGTAAACAATAACATAATAAGATATGTAGCGTAACAAAAGGCTCTAGAGTAAACAATAACATAGGAATATTAGTAGCGAAATATTTTACTTACCAGATGTGTGTGTAGTCCTTGGATGCAATGTAGATGTCGTCTAGATGCATGTTAAAGCAGATGATCAGGGTTAGTAACGCATCGTCACACAGCTGTTGAGAATAGCAAAATAGATCAGAGTTTGCAACGCATCATCACACATGTACACTTGATAAAAATAACAAAGTGAGATTAAAGGAAAGTAACTGGGTTAGTAGAGTAATAATAACAAAAGGATATTTGTAACGCATCATATTTCTGTAGAGTAAACAATAACACAAGGTGATATGTAACGCATCATACATTTGTATAGTGAACAAAAAACATAAATAAACATGTAACGCAACATAATTTTGTAGAGTTAACATTAACATAAGAAAATAAGTAACGCATCATACAATTTTAGAGTTAACATTAACATAAGAAGATAAGTAACGCATCATACAATTTTAGAGTTAAGTTAACATAAGAAGATGAGTAAAGCATAATACATCTGTATAGTAGACAATAACATGATAAGATATGCAGCGTAACAAAAGGCTCTAGAGTAAACAATAACGAAAGTAAAAGGATAAATAACAAAAGGATATTTGTAACGCATCATATTTCTGTAGAGTAAACAATAACACAAGGAGATATGTAACGCATCATACATTTGTATAGTAAACAAAAAAACGTAAATAAACATGTAACGCAACATAATTTTGTAGAGTTAACATTAACATAAGAAGAGAAGTAACGCATCATACAATTTTAGAGTTAAGTTAACATGAGAAGATGAGTAAAGCATAATACATCTGTAATACATAATACATCTGTATAGCATCATACACTTGTGAAAAATAACAAAGTGAGATTAAAGGAAAGTAACTGGGTTAGTAGAGTAATAATAACAAAAGGATATTTGTAACGCATCATATTTCTGTAGAGGAAACAATAACACAAGGTGATATGTAACGCATCATACATTTGTATAGTAAACAAAAAAACATAAATAAACATGTAACGCAACATAATTTTGTAGAGTTAACATTAACATAAGAAGATAAGTATCGCATCATATATTTCTATAGTAAACAATAACGAAAGAAAATTGGCAACTTAATAGTTTACTTACCAGGTGTGTGTGTTTACCCCTTCGATGCCAATAGTTGTCGCCAAGATGCGTGTAAAAGTAAATGATCAGGGTTAGTAACGCATTGTCACACAGCTGTGGAGAATAACAAAATAAATCAGAGTTTGTAACGCATCATCATACACTTGTGAAAAATAACAAAGTGAGATTAAAGGAAAGTAACTGGGTTAGTAGAGTAGTAATAACAAAAGGATATTTGTAACGCATCATATTTCTGTAGAGTAAACAATAACACAAGGTGATATGTAACGCATCATACATTTGTATAGTAAACAAAAAAACATAAACATGTAACGCAACATTATTTTGTAGAGTTAACATTAACAGAAGAAAATAAGTAACGCATCATACAATTTTAGAGTTAACATTAACATAAGAAGATAAGTAACGCATCATACAATTTTAGAGTTAACATTAACATAAGAAGATAAGTAACGCATCATACAATTTTAGAGTTAAGTTAACATAAGAAGATGAGTAAAGCATAATACATCTGTATAGTAAACAATAACATAATAAGATATGTAGCGTAACAAAAGGCTCTAGAGTAAACAATAACATAGGAATATTAGTAGCGAAATATTTTACTTACCAGATGTGTGTGTAGTCCTTGGATCCTAAGAAGACGTTGTCTAGATGCATGTTAAAAAAAAGGTCAGGGTTAGTAACACATTGTCAAACAGCTGTGGAGAATAACAAAATAGATCAGAGTTTGTAACGCATCATCATACACTTGTGAAAAATAACAAAGTTAGATTAAAGGAAAGTAACTGGGTTAGTAGAGTAATAATAACAAAAGGATATTTGTAACGCATCATATTTTTGTAGAGTAAACAATAACGCAAGGAGATATGTAACGCATCATACATTTTTATAGTAAACAAAAAAAACATAAATAAACATGTAACGCAACATAATTTTGTAGAGTTAACATTAAAGCTGATTTCCTGTCCGTACTGCGCAGACTCGGGGTTTGTTTACGTTTTTGTTTTGAATTCGTTGAATCGTTACACTTCGGTGACAGCATACATGACGTTTTTTAGTCCGCCATTACAGTTCGTTTCGTTCAAGAGTTTCCGATGAGCTGAAACGTCCGTTTGAAATACCGTCGAGCTTCTTTTACTCGTTATTATTGTTTTGCAAGGATATCTGGCGTTAATAATGAAGAAAAAGGTAAGTTTGTTGCGGAATTTTTAGTTTTGCTTGTAAACATTCCTTCGTGTTGGGCCCCGATAAACATTGCAGCCGAGATTGCGCAGTACGGACTGGAATTCATCTTTAACATAAGAAGATAAGTAACGCATCATATATTTCTATAGTAAACAATAACGAAAGAGGGGAAATTGGCAACTTAATAGTTTACTTACCAGGTGTGTGTGTTTACCCCTTCAATACCAAATGGGTGTCGCCAAGATGCATGTAAAAGTAAATGATCAGGGTTAGTAACACATTGTTAAACAGCTGTGGAGAATAACAAAATAGATCAGAGTTTGTAACGCATCATCACACACTTGATAAAAATAACAAAGTGAGATTAAAGGAAAGTAACTGGGTTAGTAGAGTAATAATAACAAAAGGATATTTGTAACGCATCATATTTCTGTAGAGTAAACAATAACACAAGGTGATATCTAACGCATCATACATTTGTATAGTAAACAAAAAACAAATAAACATGTAACGCAACATAAATTTGTAGAGTTAACATTAACATAAGAAAATAAGTAACGCATCATACAATTTTAGAGTTAACATTAACATAAGAAGATAAGTAACGCATCATACAATTTTAGAGTTAAGTTAACATAAGAAGATGAGTAAAGCATAATACATCTGTATAGTAGATAATAACATAATAAGATATGTAGCGTAACAAAAGGCTCTAGAGTAAACAATAACATAGGAATATTAGTAGCGAAATATTTTACTTACCAGGTGTGTGTGTTCACCCCTTCGATGCCAAATAGGTGTCGCCAAGATGCATGTAAAAGTAAATGATCAGGGTTAGTAACGCATCGTCACACAGCTGTGGAGAATAACAAAATAGATCAGAGTTTGTAACGCATCATCATACACTTGTGAAAAATAACAAAGTGAGATTAAGGAAAGTAACTGGGTTAGTAGAGTTATTATAACAAAAGGATATTTGTAACGCATCATATATTTCTAGAGTAAACAATAACAAAAAAACATGTAACGCATCATACTTTTGTAGAGTTAACATTAACATAAGAAGATAAGTAACGCATCATATATTTGTAAAGTAAACAATAACATAAGAAGATTAGCAACATAATAGTTTACTTGCCAGACGTGTGTGTAGCCCTTGGATGCTTCAATGTCATCTAGATGCATGTAAAAGTAAATGATCAGGGTTAGTAACGCATCGTCAAACCGCTGTGGAGAATAACAAAATAGATCAGTGTTTGTAACGCATCACCATACACTTGTCAAGAGTAAAATGAGATCTGGGATAGTAACTAGGTTAGTAGAGTAATAAATAACAAAAGGATATTGGTAACGCATCATGTATCTGTAGAGTAAACAATAACAAAGGAGATATGCAACTGCGCATCATACATTTGTATAGTAAACATTACCAAAAGGAGATATGTAAGACATCATAGAATTGTGGAGTAAACGAATAACATAAGAAGATACATGTATTTAGCGCCTCGTAGTTTTGTAGATTTAACATTATCATAAGAAAATAAGTAACGTGTCATACGTCTGTATAGCAAACAATAATATAATAAGATATGAGGTGCATCATAAGCCTGTAGAGTAAACAATAACATAAGAAGATTGGTAACGAAATATTTTACTTACCAGACGTGTATGTTTAGCCCTTGGATGGTAAATATGTCTCGTCAAGATGTCTGTTAAATTAAATGAAAAAATGATCAGTAAAAATAAGATTATGTTTCTATTCTGTAGGTATTACTTATTTTTAGTTGACAAGCAAAGATATACAAAATTGTTGTGGAAGTTTGTTAACTTTAACCAACACTGCCAAGGGTAATTGTTGTCAGTATTAGTGTTATTATTTTCACTTAATGATCGTCACGTTTGTTTGATTTTTCTTTTTGAAAAAAGGAGTTCAGTCTATTTTAGAATAATACTAGATGATGTTTGTGTGACTAGGAGAGGGCGATAGCAGAAAAAATACCAATGTGAAACTGCAACCATGAACCACTGGCTAATCCAAAGCACAAGATTTAGACCAAAATTTCCACAGCGATTTAAAGTACCATCAAACACGGAGATGGGACATTTTTAAATTAGTAAGACTGGGCTCCCACTGGCCAGGCCTCCAGGAAATCTACGAGAAATTTGGATTATTCGGGTAAACTCGGGGTGATACAAGTGACCATGGAGGATAAACGGCATGTATGGCAAGGAAACTCAGACTCAAGACCAGTCTTGAAACCACACTGAGAACCCATGACTAAACCCCTTAGCCAGAATATAGTACCTTGCATTACACAGAGTTCATTAAAATTACCAAGAATTCTCGTTAACCTCCTGGAGGCCCTGCAAAGGTGGAGTCCAGTGCCGCTTTTCTGAATTTAAAAATATCTCATGACAGTGTTTTTTTGTACTTTACGTCGCGCAGAATTAAATCGCGACAAAAGAAATCTGTACACCAAAATGTCCACAGCTAAGTCATGCGATGTAAAGTACACGGACATGGGACATCTTTAAATTCATAAAAGCAACATTGGACTCCACCTTAGGAGGGCTTCCAGAAGAACTAAGAGAAATCTGGATACTTCAGGTAAACTCAGAGTAATACAAGCTTCCATGGAGCATAAACGGCATGTATGGCAGGGAAACTGAGACTCAAGGCCGACTCTCAAAGTCTTGACCTGAGAAACCACCCGGAGGACCCATGACCAAACCCTTTAGCCAGAATATGGTAGCTTGCATTACCCAGAGCTCACTCAAATTACCGAGAATTCTCGTAGACCTTCTGGAACCCCTGCAAAGGTGGAGTCCAGTGTCGCTTGTCTGAACTTAGTAAGGTCCTGCGTCGGTGATTAATCGCAGTTTACCGTGCTTGACACTGAGCTGTCAGAATTTTGGTGGGAAAGGAAGCTATACGTAGCCAAACAGAATTATTTTTAAGTCACAGTTCAAAAAAACAAAGAAAAAACGAAAGCTTGCATGATCATATGGACACCTGATTTCCATGGACGGATGGAAGTGGATGATAAGCTGTCTTATTCTTACATAATTCATCATTAATAATAAATAATAATGTGTGGAGAGAATGAACTCAGAAAAAAAATTCTGAGTTCACAGATGGGATTTGAACCCACGACCTTCCGTACACTAGTCGGACGCTCTAACCACTGAGCTACTGAGAACTCTAGTGGTGAGCAGTGGTCATTTGTGGGTGACACAACGACTGCATCGCGCAATCACATTATGTCAATGAACACACACATTTAACTGCATCACGCAGTGACGAAGTACTCTCAGAGTAAAAATAATAAATAATAATGTGTGGAGAGAATGAACTCAGAATGAACTGTGTCAGCACTGAATGGGTCTCGTCACAGCGCTGAATGGGTCTCGTCATTACCAGAAAATTTTCAAGTTTAACCCATTATACATAAAGCAGTTTTCAATTGAGTGTCGAAAAACAAAATTCAAGGTTATCACTCTGGCCAAGTCACAAAGGGCACAGACTATCCAGTGAACCAATCAAAACTCAAAGCCAAAAGTCCGCGAGCGAATCACAATTGGTTTTGGTGTTACTTCTGATTGGCTGAGAAAGTAGCGCGAGTATTTTTAGCCAAACGCTAAGCGTAGCAATGCAAAACCAAAGCAAACGCGAATTACTTTCGAAACTCAACTGAAAACCGCTATTTTTGTTTTTACTTACCAAAATTGTCATTCTTTTTCTTGTGTCGGCGCTGAATGGGTCTCGTCACAAGATAAACCTGTATAGTAAACATACCATAACACGATTAGTAACTCATCACACACCTAAAGAGTGATGAAAAACTTAACAAGATGAGTAACTCATTTACACCCCTTTAGTAAACATAACAAGGGGGAGATGCGTTTTCATGACAGTAGAATTGTATTTTTTCTAATTATTGCTTGCAGTTTTCTACATCGTGGAAGTTAGGACAAAGTGCTAGCGAAGGACAAAAGAAACTAAAGTAAAGGACTAAAAAACTTTTTACAACTACTTGGATGTAGAAAAAGATATTAATCTTCGTGGATACTTGTACTTCCCATCTCGGTGGTTTTGGAGCATACCACCACAAGAAAAACTGCCGTTTCTTATCTGATACATTATATTTTTTAAAATAAACTACCTTAATGATTGGATTTAGCGCCCGCCTTCCAATAAGCGCCCGCCTTCCAATAAGCGCCCCCTTTCGAATAAGCGCCCCGCTTCGAATGTGTTTTTGTCAATAAGCGCCATTCTAATAAGCGTCCCCTTCGTAAAAGCGCCCCTATAATAATACGCGTCCCTATTGTGGGTAACTGCCCCTACTAAAGTCATCGACATCGAATAAATAAACTCATGAACATTCACCGTTTCCTTTATGTATATGTTGTGGTTTAATTTTGTCTTTGGTTTAAAATTTTTCAAACCAGTTTGATTTTTATTTTTCATTGTCACATATTCATTATCATAATCTGAAACAAAGGGAAATAAAAAAAAAATGGTTGAAAAATTTTAAACCAAAGATAAAATTAAACCACAACATATATATTTACTGCCAAAATGAACAATTCTTTCAAAAGTAACTCAACTTTCAACAATTTGTTACTGTTGCAGTTTCTGCTCTTGTAAGTTTGAATATTTTTTAATTTTTTTTTCGAACATTTGGTTGTTTCTCCAAAAATTAAATAAGCGCCCTGTCTCGAATAGCGCCCTCCCTTGAGGTGCCAAAAGTAAATAATCGCCCCTGGCGCTAAATCGAATCTTTACGGTAATTGCATTGAAAGCGTTAATTGCCCTGCTATATTGACAAGTGGTCTAAAAAAAATGTACGAAGTAACACCCTTTATTGAGTAGCATAGTTTAATTTGCTTAGCAAAGTTTAACTGGGAAAATCTAATTTTCTAATGAACGTGGTTTTCGCCTCGGAATTTTCTTTTAGTTTTAAGCCGTGGCTTCGCGTACACTTTAATTTGATGTTCCTATTCAGACACATTATATGAAATTTTTTTTTTTCAAATTTTGTGTTTTAGTTGGTGAGGTTATAAGTGAAATTTTGTTTGATTTTGAAGAGCGAATGTTCTCTAATATTTGTAAAACAAATCAAAACGCGACTGATAAGTCCTTTGCGATCGCAAATTATTAAACTGTAGAATGATCTTGGAAACCAGTCAACACAAAAACGACAAACAAAAATACTCATCAACCCTACATAACAAGACATGTAAAGAGATTTGTCATCTAACAGCTCTATTTTATTTGCCGATGTTTTATCATTATATCAGTATTTTATCCTGGTTGAGCTTGTGAAATATAATTAATCTGACAAACTTGTTGAAATCGCGCCTTCGTCGCGAGTTCTGACTTTTTATACAGTAGATATTCCAAACAAAAACAAGAGAATTTATTCAGTATCTTTATAAATTCTCTTAAGTATTTAGCAACGATAAAACAAAACAACTCGTCCTTGCATTATTTAGCGAAACCTGAACGGCCGAAAAGAAGCTAAAGAGAAAAACTGTTATGATATCTGACTAAGTCCGCCCCCCCCCCCCCCCCTTCCCTTTATATCGTGTAGAGGTGAAATTGCGTAAAGAAATCGTTGTTAGATCTCTGATAGTTTATACTATAATTGCCAGATTCGGGTGTTTTTCAACTTAAAAAAAGTTTTAAAGTTCAATGAGTACGCGACGAAGAACGCAACCAATATTTCGCGGACTTTTGGTCAAAACTGGTTTGAAATTAGTAGTTGGCAACTTAACCCATGGAAAACATCTTTGAATATCTTAAGAAAGATACAACCTTAATTTGCAGATAGAAAACAAACCACAACTATAAATATCGATCGCCTGGAAACAACTTAAAAAGTTTAGCCTCAATTTTTCAATTTTATCCGTTTTCATCCAAGCCATCTCCAGCCAAAAATGCTTGTTTACAATTTCAGATCTCCAATATAACAATTGTTAATAAACATTTACCATTATTTTTAGGTTTCCTACGACACAAATATAAATGTTGACCCCGCCAGTTAAACTAAACGTTTTTGTTCTCTAACATAGTGTTTTGATTTTGCTGGGCTATTTCTTGTAGCTATATTGGAGTTTGCCCCCGCAGCGGAGTTTAACGTTGTTTGCCCCCGCAGACAAAAAATCCTAGGTACAGCCCTGGAGGAGCTTCGCTTTTAGTCTTGCCTAAATCTATATATTTGTTTCGCAGAATAAGATTAAGCTGGCCAGTAATTCACTATAATTGCGAAAGAGCCTTAGCTAATGGGTCAGCCCTATACCTTGTTGTTTAAACGAATAAACTTCATAGGATATTCAAACGAGCTCACAAAGGATATTCGGAGAAGCTGGAAAAACGAACGAGCTCTGAAAAGTCATGGGCTTACCTTGCTGCCTGTGGTTTTTGTTTGACTTGTCGCAAAACACTCATCACACGAAACAAGCTAGGAGACTGAAAATAACAAAATTACAAACACAGAAGTTAGCATAAAATAACTAACAGCGAGCTCCATGAGGAATAAAGGAAAACGACAGAGAGAAATAGACGAGAAAACTTAAAAGACAAATATGATGAATTCAAAAAACTTGAAAGACGAACTGTACACTGGAAACTCACACGAAGATATATAACTTACGTCGAAAATTTTGCCGCCTGCTGTTTGTTTTCTCCCTTTTGTTTCTTTCTTCTCAAGTACGCTCAAACCTGAGAGATTATGACACAGCTATTAAATAACTGCAGTTGCCGAAACATAAGTTTAAAACTTCTTTCACTACGCTGTACCTGTTTCAGACTGCTGCCTTCCGAAACCGTCAGTCTCATTCCGATAACTCATGAAGTAAGCTTGCCGCTTCTTTGTCAGCAAGATGGACGCCCACTTCAGGCAACAAGTTATCCACCGAATAGATTAGAAGAACAAAATTGTTATAACAAATTAGCATAAACTAGCATGTCTGCTCCAATCCAGTGACCGTGCCTATAGCAACGCACGAGAAAAATTCGCAAGGTGGAGATGAAGCATTCATTATAACAAGCATGGTCATTTTGGTATTTTTAATAACTTTCCGTCAGGAATTTACCGCTATTATAACCTATTCATTTATCTTCTCAACGACATGTGTCAAAGCAGCTTGCGGAAATTATCTCTGAGTGCTGGAATTAGTTTTCGTGTGTTTTTCGCGACCTTTTTTTCTAGTTTAATAAGAAACTAACACTTTCGGCTCATAAAAAAAATCACAGTTAATTAAAGTCTGGAAAACATTTCGACAGGATGTTAAGCAAAACAAACCTAACGGTTACCTTTGTAAGTGATTACTAATTTTAGCCATTCCAGCGAGTAAGGCGAAAATCGCTTAATTTAGTACTCACTAAAACTTTTTTTCGCTCAAATTTAATACGCATTGAATTCGTCAGCCCCGAACTTTGCTATAATCTGGGACGTGCATTTTATGATTCATCTATATTCGCATCGAAATTATATTCCTTTTACTAAACATTACTCTTTCTTTTAAGTGTACGAAAGAAACGTTTGATTACTTTTTCACTCGTCACACGATTTTTGCTGGGAAGGCCAAATTCGCGATAACCTGTGCCCATTTTTTGGTGACATCCTTCCACAAATCAAATTTGATGCTCTGCAATCCACTTTCATCTTTGTAATCCTGTACTTCTTTCTCAAAATAATTGTTCTACTGTTGCTCTGTAGCGTATTTCTATCCAATTTATTTGTGTATTTGTGGAAACAGGACTTTCGATACTTAGTCAGGACGGTACCTGACGCTGAGCGTTTTCATTGTTTCGGCAGCAAAAACTGCTAGCGCGTCACAGAGTTTAAAACGAGATCTACTCACCTATGCAATACACAAAACAGGAAATCACAATTTATTTATCATTAGAAATGAATTCAGTAACCGTATTTATTCGATTAAAAGCCTCACTAAAAAAAAAAGGCCGTCCTCAAATAAACGCCGCATCATGATGCGGCGTTTTATCGAATTATAGACTAAAAAGGCAAATGCAGTGATAATGAAGTTTGGAGAAGCTTAAAAAAATGTTTTCCTTGATTGTAACAATGTTTTAAGATTTTAAGCAAATGAAAGAACAGACAAGCACTAAAACATGTTTTTGTTTTTGAAAATTCAAATGTTCAGTTACCATATACTGTTTGCAAGAATTAAATTGAATTTTAAATAAACGCCGCACTCAAATCACGAAAAATTTAATAAATGCCGCGGGATTAATAGAATAAATACGGTAGTCAACAACTCTTGTTTGAGCTTTGAGCTTTGTGTAGTGATCTACCTCACACGATCCTCTTGCGTGAGAGCCCCAGTAACCCCTGGCCCAGTGTTGTTAGGTAGCATCTGGTCCCGGTTGTTCAAACGAGGGATAACGCTGTTCACCGGATAAATCACTATCCGGTGGATAGCGTAGTTTTTTTGTCAACACTTATCTGCTGGATACGACCTAGTGATTTATCCAGTGGATAGCGTTATCAACCGCTTGAACAACTAGGCCCTGGCCTTCTTCCAAACGTGTATTTAACGCTCTTATTGTCTTTAGTTTCAACACGTATAACTTCTCCCAACCTTATAATAAGAAATATATGGGGACCAGTTGGGAGAAGTTTAGACCAATCCTCATTATAGTATAACAAACAATCGTCGAAAACATACATTTAGCAAGCAATCATCACTATAATCATAAATGTATGATTTTATTTAACAATTATACATCGAAGTGGAGTTGAATAGTGGTAGAAATTTACCGAGTCGCGAAGCAATGAGGTAAATATCCACCATATTTCCCGATGGTGGATTTGCAAAAAGACCCCAAATGTACATTTCAAGTCTCAAAATAGCCGATTTTGCTGGATCTGAAGTGAAAATAAGGTTTAATCTACGTGGTGGTATTACAATACAAGGGCCGAAATCATCGTTTTAACCCTTTCAGTGTAACACATTCTTATTTGATTCTTTTGCCCGGGCGAACATTATGTTATCCCTTGCGGTTTGAAAAAAAACTCGCCCCCCTGTACATTTCTCCAAAAACTTGGTTTTTCTTTTCTACCGTTAAGCTGAATTTTTGATGGTATTCGATCGGCCTGAATTTCCCTTAACTTTGCTTAATAAAGCACTTTTGGTTTTGTCCACAATGCAGCAAGATTTTGGGGAAGATTCCATTAAACTAGATTGTGTCGGGAGTACAAACCTTTAATGTACTTTGGTGATTCATGCGCATAAGGCCCAAAATTTGGACTTTTTTTTTTGTTTTTTTTTTTTTGCGATAAAATTGTTTCCCTCTAAAGAAAATAGTAAATTTCATCCAGAAAGAAAAAGCGGCCCAAAAGCCAATTTTTTTTTCTTGCTCCTTTTCCTTTCGTTTCTCTTGGCTTTGTTATTTCCACTACTTTCTACTGTATCCATCCTTCCTTTAGACCAAAAAAGTTTTGATAAAAACATTGGTAAACCCTGTCAAGAGGACCTCGATCTTTTACAGGTGTTTTGGCTAACCTAATTTCAAGCACCGATTTTGACCACTAAAAAGTGATTGACTTTTTCTCGATTAGCTCTGTTAGGATGCGACGTTCATTGGGATAGATTGCTTAACGAGCCAAAAGAACGTCTGTGTAGGCGGCTATATAGCTTGCGATCATGCAAACACACTGAGACGAATCTCCGGCTGTCGCCTGTCTCCGTCTCCTCCTCAAAACCGTTTTGCGGTTTTTACGTTTATAATAAGTTTCTTGACTTTTTTCTTGAGCTTCCTTCCGCTAAACGTGGGCTGTTTTATGTACACATCATCCGCTTGTGACGTTCTTTTCTATGCACGTAATTACTATAATTTATTTACTCATTCACGGGGCCTATATATAAACGTAGCTATGCTACGTATATCGCTCGCTTATTTTTTTACTATTTATATCGCTCGCTATTTTTTCTACGTTTATCGCTTTTGACAATACGATTCAGTGATTTATTTAGTGCTTTGATTTGTCTTTTAGCGCCCCTGTTTAACTTAAATAAAGAATTTCAACAGAGAAAATGCCGTAAGGTTACTATTGCTAGCGACTAATTATTTGAGCGATTTTTTCTGAGCAAGTTTTAGTGACTATTTCATTTAGCGGTTTTCCGTTGTTTCTAAAAAAAATAGTGATATCGTGTTAACCAGATTTTACTGAAGTAGATACAGTAGCTCAGATGGGAATAAATTTTTAGTAAAAGAACAAACTCACTTGAAATTAAACGAACATTTGCATTGCCAGAAAAAAACAAAGGTTACAAGTATCCATTTTTAAAAGAATTTTTCAAGTCGACTATGTTTAATTTAGTTTTAGCGAGTACTAAATTTAGCGATTTTCGCCCAACTCGCTAAAATTAGTAGCCGCTAACACTAGTCACCTTAAGGTAATGTATTTGACATAAGGAGAATATATAAAAAGAAACGGAAAATGTTGCTTCGTCATTCTTGCATCAGTTTCAAACTGTTCTAATTGGTCTGGCGTTTTCGTATTTGATAACGAGATCAACTGAAATAATATCATCCACAGTAGAATCAGAAAAAAAGAAATTCAAAAGGAAAGAAAAATCCCATCGCATTCTTATTTTTTACAAAATACTTTATTTTATAAGAATATCGAGGCTGAAAATAGCGAAATTTTGAGAATATTATAAGAATAAACCTGAAGTTGAGATTTTATTTTGAATAGAATGTATCAGTTTTGTCAGGAGACTCATGAGTTCCTGAGTTTTGTATGCTGAAATTTGTTAATTCGATACAATTTTATGTTTTTAAGCCGAAAGAAACTCTTCCTTTCTCTAAACAGCAAAAGTAGTCAATAAACAATAAAAACCCGCGCCAGCCAAATGTTCGATGTTATTGACAGTTTGATGAACAGTACATGTAGTATATCCAGTTTATGGTGTACAGCACAATCGGAAACGTCATACCGTATTTTCTCGATTAAACGCCGGGCCCCGAATAAACGCCGGGTCTCCAATCTGTATTTGAAAATAAACCCCTTAAACAATTATTAAAGGTTTAATATGCTTTAAACTAATGTCTAATTATATAGCTGTCAAAAATAATGAATAAAAATAATTTCTTAGAAGCATAGGGCTTGAAAAAACTCCTGAATTCAAATAAACGCCGGCCCTATCGGGCCAAGTTTGAAATAAACGCCGGGGGCGTTTAATCGAGAAAATACGGTACGCTATAATTAAGGAATAATCACAAGACTATTTCCAGCCTACTATCGTCAGAAAAATATGAATATTCAGTCTGGGCCGGTAAAACAATATTCTCATATGTTTGCCGTAGGCCACGACATTTTAACTACAGTCAGCTCTCTCTAAGACGAGTTCACACAGTCGGGACCAGCTCCAACTGTCCGTCTCAGAGAGTTTCCGTCTTATAGGGAGTTTACTTACATTAAAATGACTGAAAAACGGTAGGGACGGGACCAACACCAGGTATCCGTCTAACAGAGCTTTAGCTAGAGGTGTCCGTTTTATATTTAAGGTGTCAAAGTATCCGGCCTGAGATACAACCTGACCTAAGTTATTTTTTTTAATTATTTTTCTTAGATTATAGTACTGGCCCTGACTGAAGACGAGCTCTGCTAGTTGAAATATTGGCCAATAAATCTTGCCCTCCTACCGTTGTACCAGCCTTGCAATAAATCTGGTTTTATAAGCACTTAGAGTGACGTCTGGTATGAGCATTTCTTGAACAAGAGATCCGGCAGCAGGCAAGCCAAGTAGTTTTTTTTCTTCGTTGCGTGCCCCCCTGCATCCAAACTGTTAAGTTAGTTTACAACCAGAAGCACATTTTTGGACGGTTTAGGAAAGGGAGCACGATGCAAAAAGACTACTTAACCTGTATTTACTATTTTCAAGCTGTATTTCTGTTTGCTGGGAGATTATATATGAACATTCATGAAATATTTTCGTAAGCCGGATCCCTAGGGATGTGAAGGGACTCACGGGTCGCAAAAACCCAGCACCTGCGGGGCGTCTCAATTGCTGCGTGTTTATCAGGGGCACTCTGCTCGACAATATCCGAGCGCCATATTGGTTGTTGCAAGAGGGCTGGAAAATTAGGAGATTTGTTTTGCTCTATCATTTTTTCTCGACCGCATATTACGCCAGAGTGAACAGGGCCGAATCGTTCGCCGCTCAGAAAGGATTCAAATAGCTTCGTCGGTCTGAAGGAGTCTATCAGTGTTTCGAAACAAGTCAAATTTCCTCCGGATACATATCTACATTGAAACTGAAAAGGTTGGGACATTCTGAGAATTCGAGTGCTTGGCGGAGGTGTATCTTTTCACCATCCATTGTTGGACGTTTGAAGATAATTTGCATCGTTTTGTGGGATCCACTACCGAATCGATCGATGTATCGACAGTGAAAGAATGAATAATGCCATCTATGTCGTTGTTTATCGCCTCAAGCTGATTGTGCAGAAAGGTTAGGGTGCCGGTTGTTTTGCACTAATAGCAGTTGACAACTTGCAATTCGACTAAACTTACTAATAAATTAGTTTACACCGTAGTGAAGGAAATATTTCTTCGGCTTTAGAGCGGTTTTGATTCGTGTTCAGAGGGAATTGCGTTGCATTTAAGAACACAGCTCGTTCGGCGAGCGTAAATTTAGAACTACCCACTTATGTTTAAAAGCTGAGTAGCATGCAGGGTTTGGAATTTCTTAGCATGTTGAAAGCGTGTCTGTTTTATTCGCTCGTCTCCACAAACCTGTTTGGTCGATTGCGAGTCAGTTGTCGAATTTAGGAGCGCTTTAATTATAATCATTTCTTATGCCGCTAAGCGTTTGTATTTTTCTCTTTCAGGGTGACCCATTGCAAGGGTTGACTTTTACATCGAAAGATGGATCCGGCCGAAAATCAAGAAGGTAAGTTGTATTTAGCAGGGAAAACCGTCTTATTGTAACAATGATCTCTGTTTTTCTGTGCAAGGGTAACTGGCGAATGTTTTGGAACAGCTATGCATTGAAATTGTCAATTTTAAAGATGTTTTCCCATTGTACGGATTATGGGCACTCGGGTTACGTTCGACTCGTCTTTTGTGGACATAGTTTCGCCGTTTTTTCAACACCAGTCATTTTTATTCATTTCATTTCGTTCGAAGAGTCTTCTATATTATTCTCAATGTAGAACTGGCCTGATTTGATGAGCAATATATACCGCAATAATTGCCGTGAATTTAATTTGCTGGTAACATGTTACCGAAGCTCTTCTCGTCCATAATGCGTACCTGTCATCGGTTGAAGAATATTATACTTTGTCTTTCGAATCGTTTTCTCATTTCGTATTTTATTAGCCTGAGACATAGGCATTGTTATCGATTTTTGAATATCTTGCCCACTGGTAATTGGCAAAGTGGTTATTTGGGGAAATACAATGGACACTCATCCTATTCATAAGTGTTTTAACACCTATTTTTGCGAACGATTTTATCGTTTGTTTTGTGAGCTGTTCTTTTCACTGCTCAATCAACGTGATCCATTTAATATTCATTTTCTTTCAGTTCTTTGCTAGCATCAGGTACACAAAGAATCTAATAATCTTGAAAAAAATTGATTACCTGATTTTCTTGTGCATTTTTTTGGTTGTTCATTTAGATAGGTTTGTTCCTGGAAAATATGATTTTTTCTTATTACACTGTACTTGGTTTCACAAGGAATTTAGTTATTGTTCAATAAGTATTTATAATAGGAATGGGAATGAGATATTTTGGAAAAATATTATTTTTCTCTCTGTCTCCATGGTGATGGTTTAATATAACTGCCGTGAACACATGTTCACATGTATTTGCACAAACAGTGTCATTTTGTTGATTTATAAAGTTTAATCTTCTGAAATGTCAAGTATTAATATGTATCTATGGTGGTAGTTTTCTTTTGTATTATATTATTTATCATGCTTTAGTCCCTTAGATTTCTTTCATTTTACTAGAGTGATTGTGTGGTCGGTGATAATTGGTAACTGGTCATTTCATACTAAACCTTTTGTAAGAAATTTCAACACTTGCCCTATTTTTTGATTAAATGTTGGGTCCTGAATAAACACTGGGTCTAGAGAAGAACGAGTTGTAAATATTGTAAATGCCAACGATCTTTATTTGAGATACCTGTGTTTGAGGATTTGGCTTATACATGAAACTTTCCCATGGTAACTGATTCTCGCTGGTCAGAAGACCAAGGTATCCTAATGATTAGTAATCCCAGTATAAAGCAGGGTTTTCATTAAGAATTGTAATAGCAGGAGAATAGTGTAAAGTAACCGGAGCATGATTTTTAAAGGTTTTGCATCTAAATAAAAAATTGGTACAGGCCTTTGAAATTTTAGCCGGAGAATTCTATGTAATAGCCGGAGAATTCTCCGATCTCGATGCCTATTTTTCCTTTATTGATATTTACACACTTAGCATTACAAGGTGAGGAAAAAAAAAGTAACAAGTGAAACAAAAGAACAGATGATAATAATTTCCAAAGCAAGTACATCAAAGTGGACTAAAACGAAATAATACACGCAACAAAAAGAAAAAGCAACAAACACACGAAAAAAAAAGCGAACAGCACATTCCACTATCTGGGAGAATATATCCACTTCCGAAATCTCAACTAGTAAGTTTGTCTATAACTTAGGATATGTTTGTTCTTCTGCAGTCCCAACCAAAAAAAAAATAAACAAGTGAAGGGGATATCCAAAAAGGAAAGCACCGCTGAGGGAGAGAAAGAAGCGTCCCAGAAGACATCACGAGTAGACGACTAGGCACAAGAGAGAAGGGAAGGCGTGGAGGCGAAAAAGAAAAAGAAGGAGGGGCAGAGCGGGAAGGAAGAAAGCGCGGCGGAAGACCCCAATGATGTGGTACCCAAGCCAGCGGCCGAGGCGGCGGAGGGAAAGGCGCCGGCCGAGGGGGAGCACGGGAGGGCCCGGAGGGGGCCCCCGCCGGTATCGATAATGAACTCAGTTAAGAAATATTCACTGCCTGATTTTCTTCAAGAAGTTGCTGCGAAGTGAAAAGTTGAATCAAATCTAATTTTCTTGCTAGTGAAGTTTTCCTCGACCTGCTCGAAGAGGCGTCTATTCCCCGAAGTTCTTTCCCTCCGCTCACCCTGAAGGAGCCAAGGGCCCACCACTAAGGAATGCGAACCGCAGCGAACAGAGAAGACAGAAGACTCACATCCTCACACCAGACGACACCAGTTCGAGCATAATCACCTACTCCTCAAGACGCGAGAAACAAGATGAGGAAAACGAAACGGCAGAAGAAGCACCCATATATAAGTGGAGAAAGTCGATGCGAAAGCGAGAAGATGAGAAAAGAAGGACTGCAGAAGGAAAACGAAGAGATAAAGCAAACCACAAAAGAAAGGCAAAGGCCCTCCAATAACTCTTGAACCCATCAGGGTGCACCTAATGAACACCCTGATAAAGGGTTCACAGCAGGTTATTGGGAACCAGGATTTGGCCTTTTTAAAGGCCACAATCTGGGATTAAGAAGGGAAAGGGAAGCAAGATTCAGGATTGCAGTTATGAATGGGACATGGGATTTGGTGATTTTATGAGGAGAGACTTCAGAAAGAAAAGAAATAGGAACTCCCAGGGAGTACAATCTGGGATTTATTGTTCTGCTCTCCTCCAATGAGGATCCAGTAATTTTGATGAGTTTACTATAAATAATGTAATTTTCACTCTGTCCAAGACCCCAGGGGGGTACTCCGGGATAAGTGAGGGGAGTGGAAGGAGGGGGAATGATGGGATGGGGAGAATTGGAGGTATTTTGGGTGACTGAAAATAGGGGAGGGTAAAAACAAATAAGGGCCTGCAATTAGGGGTAATTTGACTAGGGATTGGGCGTTTTGGTCCAGGGATTGGGTAATGTCGGGAGACTTAGGGATTTGGGTCCGAGTGCCTCCATTCGACATCCCCGTCACTGTCCCGGAGTACCCCCTGGGTCCAAGACCAAAAGAGACAGAAAGATAAGTACATGTATATTCTCTTTTGTTTTTCACCCCTGCCCCTATAGCCAAATATGTTGTAGTTAAATGTTTGTTCCAAATGGCTGTGTATAATTTGGGTTTCAAAGGGTTTAATATTTTTTTGCCCTTACATGCAACTGCCTTGTTAAAGTCATTTTTTTTTTTTAAAATCTTTTAGGCCAGCACTTGATCCAACACTGTGTCATTATCCAACGTGACGAAAAAGGCTATGGTCTGACTGTTACAGGGGACAATCCAGTTTACGTACAGTCTGTGAAGGAAGGTGTGTACATTTACACTTTTGTATCAACGTCATCAATGTCACTTGCATGTTTGAGTCTTGTGTGAAGTGTTAGACTATCAACTGACCATGGCAGCTGACTGCAGTGGACAGTGTGGGGGTCCTGTTGTCAATACTTCATGCCTTGGCTTCTGTCAGAAATTGAAAGAAATTGTTGAAAAAAATGTTGGTCGTTGACATTATGCTGTCACTACTTTTTGGGCCATGTCACCTGTCTGAATTTACCCTGGCGGAGATTTTGACGATCTGTGCCAGGTGTACTTATCAAGTAGATACTGATAAACTGCAGTGGCTTTTGACTGATTATAATCCCCTCCAGGAGCAGTTAAACACATAGTTACATTTTAACATACTCCACATCCCCATTAAAAAAGGAAATAAAAGAAAAAAAACAACTGAGCAATTGTCTGCTGAGCCTATGTGTAACATACAGGTAGGCATTAATTTTCAATGCACAATGGAAAAGTTTGTATTAAGTACTGGTGATGCTTAAAGAGTGAAAAGCCCAGAATACAGGAGTAACAACTATGATCGTTAATGTTTTTATTTTCAGATGGAGCAGCTTACCGTACAGGTGTACAAGTTGGTGATAAGATTATCAAGGTGGGAACAGATCTATTCTTGTTGCTACATTTTTTTGACAAGGCCTGCATGGAGACTTTGGTGATACTTGTAGATCTACAGTACCGCTCAGAAATAAGCATCCCAAAACATACACGCGTATGCGTATCTGCGTATATGCGTCTGCATATGTGCGTATGTGCGTATACTCTGTATACGCGTATGCTCATCAGTATGTATGAGCAAGCTTATTGTTTTTTCTTTTCTTTATAGTTTATTGTTCTTTCGATGGCTTGCTATTTCTTCTTTTAGAGATCGCCGATTTATGCAAAATAGAAACGGAGAAATAACTTTTTCGTTACTTGACTTACCGGCCTTACCGGTGCGTGCTTATGAAAGATTTTTTTCTAAATCTAATAAATGTTGACGGCGCATCATATAAACTCGTTTGAATCGCCCATTTACGCCAAATAGAACCAGAGATATATTTTTTTTTCGCTTCTAAGCCGTGTCGCTTTAATAGGCAATTAATTCATAAACAGTTTCTCCGGCGCGCGTGAACAGACCAAAAGTTTATGTTGTAAGAAATGCTAAAAAACAAGATCAGTTGACGGCGCATCATATAAACTCTGAACTCTAGTCGGCAAACGAAACATTCCACTTGAAAAACATCGGAGCCGTAAAGCCTTCTGTGAATATTAAATTGAAAGGCAGACTTGTGACGCGCCATCGCGTCTAGCTTGAAATGAACTTGTTTTATTTTTTTGTGAATTTGGCATAAAATTCTTCTTGAATGAAACTTGTCTTCATTTTTAACACAGAAAATGGCATCAATTAAATTACAGCTTTAGAGGAGTTATACAAATTTTGCTTTTTTAAAGCGGCGCAGCTAAAAGAGTCTAAAAGTTGGAAAAATTTGCATATGTCAAAAGTAATTTGAAACCTTTCGAATAAACTCCATCGTAAATAAATGTAACACAACGCCGCACGCAAGTATCCGATTTAGATTCTTTCATACACACGTAACTGCGTTTTGCTAAAGAAAACTAAATGACAGAATGAACTTTAAGGTTTAATATTTGCGTCCTAAGTCATAACACAAACAATTCGTACGCGTGACATTACACACATGTTTCATGTTTTGTCCGAAGATTGCCTGATCGCAGGTTATGTTTGTCCTGATTCGGCGGGACCGAGCTAACTTCTGATGTGGTCGAAGAGTCGAAAATATGCAACAG
The DNA here is from genome assembly GCF_052425735.1 of Oculina patagonica. NCBI lineage: Eukaryota > Metazoa > Cnidaria > Anthozoa > Scleractinia > Oculinidae > Oculina > Oculina patagonica. The sequence goes on from NC_135765.1 coordinate 21,239,452, forward strand.
TTATTTTACATCTGCAGCGAATTTTGTTTCGATGTCAGCGAGATCTTTCCGTGAATGTTTTGCGAACGCACTGTTTTATACCATTATGAACTTGGAACTTTCGGTAAGTAATAAAGATTTAATCATTCGGAAATGTTTTGGCGTCCTTCTAATAAGCTAGACTTGTTCTTAGACTAGCTGTGTATCATTTCTCATCCAATTTTTTGCTCAAAGCACATGTTCCAGTCGAGATGCCTTCTCGATCTTGGCGCGAAATGATAACTTATGATTTTAAGATTACTTGGCAAAGATTTTCATCCTTTAGAATGAGTTCACAAGGTGAATGTTTTGATCAAACGTTCAAGTTTAGTAAGCCAGTCGATAGTTTGAACGTTTTAGTTGCTTCTCAAAGTATAGAAATCGCCAATGGAAGTTAGATTTGAAATACGATAACTTTTGCACTACTCAATTAACCAACGCTGTTTAATTTATAATTTCCTGGCAAAGATATTTCATTTGTTTTCTCTAACAATACAACACAATGAGAACCAAGAGCAATGAATAACAAAGAACTGCGTATGTGCTTACGCTTCATTGCATATGCACGTCTGCGTATGTGCATATATGCGTCTGCGTATGTGCGTATGTGCGTATAAGGTGCATATACGATGGACGCTTATGTCTGAGCGGTACTGTATCTCATATAATTACAAGATCTTTAGGGCCCGGCTTTAGGGGAACTTAGTTATGGATCTATGTTGACAATTTAAGAGTTAACTGCCCTGACCAACTTCCAAAATCAAAACAAATTAAGGTGGAATAACCTTCCTATTATACTGTACAACTGTACAGGAGTTTACAAAGTTTAGAGAAGTAAGAAATTTGAGAACAGGAAAGTACCTTCCTACTACCCACCATGCTATGTGAAAAGGATTGTGAAGCACAGACTAGTCAAAATTCATCTGACCTACTCTTCTTTGGCATTAAAATCGCAATGAACAACGAAGGTATGTTATTAACCTCTTTGTAGGTGAATGGAACTCTGGTGACACATTACAATCACATTGAAGTTGTCAACCTCATTAAATGTAAGTGCAGTTTATTCAGCATGTGCAGCTTCATTTTACTTAATTTTTGAGCTCTTTTTCTCTCTATAAACACTTGAGCAAGCATTAAACATAAATATTACACTTACCTATTGTTTTTTTAATGAATTCCGGTTCTCGGTAGGCAATTTCAATTTATGTTTCTTTTCCTTTGAATGGCAAAAGCCTTGTGCTTGCCTTCTGCCACTGGGCAAATTGACCGGCCGGAACTGACTTGTCCAGCTGTTTTCAGTATCTGAATCAACTTCAGTTAACTAAAGAGGGCAGGGCCTTACTGATACTTTGCCAGGATGCAAAACCCTGATGCTCATCTGCCTCAAACCTTAGTGAATCCCCTTGGTTACTGTCCAAAGGCGAGGTCTTGATGGCTGGATGTTGTCCTTCTTTTTTTCCTGTAAATTATGTGTGTCTCAACCGATAATTGCATCAATTAAAGAATGAGGCCAATGTCCAGCCATCTTGGCTGAACAAGCCTGTTCAACAAAGAATTGATTCTATGGCACAAGGACAGTATTTTCTAGTGGGATACAGTGGGCAATCCCATTCTGACAAGAAAGCCTCATCTTGGCCGCTCATGTAGCCAAACATACGCAGGGTTTGCGTTATCTTGCTTGCTCACAGAACCAGCCTTGTAATGGGGCCTCATCTTGCCTGCTGGTTTAGCCAATTACAGTGCGGGAATTGGTTTGCTTGCTAGCTCTCAGAGCTTCATTGTAGCATTACATGTACATGTGACATATAACAATTGGTGTTAATTGTCTTGTTACAGCTGGTTCCTATGTTGCGCTGACCCTTCTGGGAAAACCACCAGCTCATCTTCAAGGTAATGTACATGTTGTCTGTATCAACATGAAATAACACTCTTGAAATGAGTTCAAATTGTATTATGTCATTGTGAGAGTGTTATCTTCAGGTTGAAAAACAGATTTTTTTAATATACATGTAACTGTATGCTGAAATAATTTTTTTTACTGTGTCTAAATAAATACCGTGTCTGAAAGTTATCTATTCTATCTATTCTCCAATAGTATACTATGGAATATCCCATGAGTCCCTTGTATTTTCTTGGTATACACAAGAACATTTACAAGGGAGGGGGGGGGGGTGGGGGGTATAGGTATACAAAGAAAATACAAGTGACAAGTGGGATATGCCATAGTTAGCATACCATGAGAAAATGTTGTGTAACTATGTTTTACCATGCCATAGAAAATACATGTACGCTTACTAAATTTGGTCAAGAATGGAATGGCAGCACACAATGGGAAGGCTGGGTTGAATTTTGTCGAATTTACGGCTTTCCAATGTATTTTGATTGGCTGTATTTTCTATGGTATGGTATACAGTCGAAGCTCTCTTAAGCGGACACCCTCGGGACGCGAAAAAAGTGTCCGCAACTGGAGCTGGCCGCTTACGAGAATGGTTCTCGTAAGCGGCCACTAGAGGTGTAGGGGATTGATGGCCGCTTACGGGAGCTTGCCCAGCTAACATAATGCTAATTTGCATGTAAGTGGTGTTTCGAAATGTAACCGGACGTGGATTATGACAAAACAAACACTGAAATATGGTTCTGTAATTACTGTAAAATACTTTTGACGAACGACGATGTGAAGTAGATTGATAAAAACAAGATACAGAGGTTGTTAACAGGATTTTCTTTGGGGTGTCCGCTTACGGGAGCTTTAAGACAAAGAAAAAGTCTAAGTCGTAATCTCTGAAAGTGTCCGCGGCCGCTTACGGGAATGTCCGCTTACGAGAATGTAAAAATACAGAGTTTGTATGGGAGCGTAAAACGGGGTTTCAAACAAGGCGGCCGTAAGTAGAGCTGTCCGCTTACGGGAGTGTCCGTTAAGAGAGCCTCGACTGTATAAATAATTAATGGTATACTTCAACTTCTAAAGCCAGATATTTGTTTTTTATGTTTTAAATGTATTATTTATGCCTAAGCCTTCAATGCCTATTTGGGATTAATCATTCACCATTCTGAGCAAATAGAGATAACTGTTAGTATTGTTTTTATATGCCTTGCTGTACACAAGGGGGGGGGGGGGGTATACAGTTACATGTACCTTACCATACATGAAATGAATTGCATTTGGCTTTACATGCTTATCACTTTTTATTTGTTTTCTAGCAGAAAGGCATGGATCTTCATCACCTCCGCCATTGAATATTGTAAGTTGACTGACTACTTGTTTGTTATTTGTGTCAATAGAACAGAGATGTGTAATCTAAAGTACCATCCTCGTGTTGGCATGGTTACCAAATTTCTTTGTTTCCTTCCTCCTACCCTAATTCAATGTTGAGCTCACAAACATATTACATAAACAGTCCTTATTTACCACCAAGGTTTAACAGGGGGGGGGGGACCCTTTGTATCGGAGATTGACTAAGTTAAAAAGAAATCAAATCAAAAACTGAAGTTGTATAAAAACAACCCTCCAAGTTAAGATCAGGATTGGAAAGAAATGTGCTTAATTTAGCGACTAAAATTTTTCACTGGCAACAAAACTTGAGCAGTCAGTGGCCAAATGGCCACTAAGGAAAAAAATAAACTTGGAGGGTTTAAAAATTGGGTGTATTTTACTAAAAATCAAGATGCCAACAACTTTATTCAATTCCTGCACTACACATGCCGAAATTCACTAATGGTTATCTTACAGCAATGTATGCAATTTTTGTTATAATTACAAGTTTGTTTCTGGTATAATGTAATGCGTTAAAATTATTTTTGACTTTGTTGTAACCCAGGTACCAAAAGACCCAGTAACAGATGAGAGAACAGTAACTATCCAAAGGGTACTTGATCAAGAGAGGCAGTTTTACAAGGTGAACAGTCAGGAGAAATTATTATTGATTATGGTTTATTGAGTCAAGCTGTTTTCCAGTTGATTGTAACTCTTCCTTGTTCAGGATCATTCTTCTCTGGCTAGAGCCATGCTGTCAGAAATAGGTTACAAATTCAGTACAATGTAATGCAAATAAATTGTGTATGGCACAAGTGTTATGGAAGACTACTTGATCCTCATGCAACACTTGTTTTTGTTTCAGAAAACAAGGGAGGAGTATATGAGAAAACCATCTGAAAAGCTCCAAAAAGAGGTGTGTAATAGTTCTTTCACCCTTGTACGGCTGCAAATATATTTTTTTTTCACTTGAAAGGAAATGTCCTACTAAGGCAGATCATCTTGGTCGGACAAAACAAAATTGTGGTCGGACAGATTTTTATTCATTGTTGCCATATGATGATTTACGAACCAAAAATTGTCAGGACATCATGACCACAATTGGGATTTCGTCGGCCATGAGCAAATTTTGGTGGGCCAATGTGAGATGACCGACTGTTATTTGCAGCCCTGCCCTTGGTAAACCAACAGGGAGTTGTTTACGGTTTTCCCTGTCATCTGTACTGTGTGATAATGAATATATACTGTAAAATGTCAAATGACAGTCTCCTCTTTCCTTGGTATGGGTTTATCTGGCTGCTAACCAAAAAAGAACAAAATCCAAAACAAAACAGGCCGAACAAAACAAACCAATTTTAAAACATTCCGATTATAAGCCTCCCTGGGATATACTGTATAAAAGTCCTCCCCACCCATCTCTTTCATTATTATCTTACTGCATCCTCATTAACAGCTTCAAATAGAAACAGGCACTGACTAATTACTTTGAAAGTTTTCTTTTGTGTAAAAGTTTTTTTTTAATTTTTATTTTCAGCTGGCTGAATCAACAACTCGAATAAAAGCATTTGATGCAGAACTCAATGCGTTAATGCAGACTCAGGTTATTAAAGTTTTATTATTATTATTATTGATTATTATTATTATTGGACAAATAGGGCTTAATTACTGGCAGTCGAAAAATTATGAAATAACAGCGGCCAAGAAATAATCTTCAAGAATATACATGTTTTGGATGTCCTGCATCCATCTTCAGTTGCCAACAACAGTAAACCGCTAGTCGGTGTGACATAAATACAAAAATATAGAACATTAACTGAATGACAACATGGATATAATGAACTGAAATGCAATGGGTTTGAAGAATGTGAAAATTAACAAGGAAAATTAAAATGAAAGGAGTGAGACTGGTATCTACACAACCTGTTGAATTCCTTATTGACACCTTGCATCAAAAACGTATCTGGAAGCCTGCCCTGATTTCCTGTCATCTTGCCCACTGTGTGTGCCGTGATAGATTGTTAACATTTTTTATCCACCAGCCTAGTAACAATGGACCCTTCTCAGCACCACCCGGTAAAACTGTCTCCCCAACATGGCAGTCAGCAAGTCGATTTCCAACCAGATGCCATTCAGTACCATCTGAAGAAAATGTCAGTCCCCCACCAGAACACGACCCCAATGCACTGTACGATAACTACCGTCCACCTGTTAGTGAGCCTAACAGGGAAGCCCCTTCTTCTCCACCTCTGCCTCCTGAAAGGAAGTTCCTTAAAGGAGACCAACTTATGGTATGTCTAACATTTTGTTCACTACTGTGCAGTGTAACTTACAATATAACAGAGTGCAATGGGACTGGAAAAACTTTGTTTGTTGTAATGGGGTTTCGTTATACTGGGGTGCTGTTCCGTTTATTTACTTTTAGTAACTTTGGTTGAGTTGAAGAATATCCTTTGTTAGTATACAGCTATTCCAATTAACGTTGTCCAGTCAAAGCTGTATAACAGTTCAATCCTAACGTAATTTGCTGGGATTAGGTCATTTATATCTAATTTAACCACTTTTTAACATGACATGCTAACTGTACTTATACATTAATCTGTAGCCACTAGGTGGTTTAGGTTCTGTTACTTATCCTGGGAAAAAAAGACATAAGAAGTTATCTGTAAGTATGTGATGTTTAACCCTTGCTAATCACTAAGCTGTTCTGAATGTTAACCATGCAGTAAATATTTAATAACTAACTTCTTTTTTTCCTCTAATAACAAATTCTATTGCAAGTAGGCATGTGATAACAATTAAGAACCTGACTGTCGAAGAAAAGACATCTGTATGTAACTGTAAAATCTCCCAACAAAAATGATTAAAACTTGTATTAAAACTGGTTAGGAGAATTTGAATGTTGAGGGTGCAAAGTTTCTAAAAGATGCAGCATAAAGTTCTAGAGTGATCATGATAAGTTTACACAAAAAAGATTGTGGGGCGGGAGGATAATGAACTAGAAAAGTTGTGTCAACTATAATGATCCCTGGGCTTATTTGTTTGTTTGTTTTTTTTTTTTTGGAGGGGGGGGGGTGGGCTTATTTTCAAGGGGAAATTGTATCTCACTTCAGCAGTGTACTGTTGCCACAGTGTGCTTGAAAAATATTTGGGCTTCTCCAGGGCTTGAACCCTTGTCAGATCCTAAGTATTTTTCTGACGTTCTTTGCAACTGTGTAGGCTCTCACGTAACTGTGAAGATCTCTTTTTGACAGGGTTGCCATGTATACCTCCTTGTGGCTTATAAATGGCCTTTGGCACCCGCTAACCTTTTTAAGGCACCAGTTCCCTTGCTATATGTGTGATAAGTTTAATTCAGCGTCTAGCTGTTAGTTATCCTGAAGATTGTAATAAAGCTGCATTTACACAAGCAATTTTTACGTGACAAATTTATTTCATTACGTGGATGGAAGACACAACAATTATTTGTTGGCAGTTCAGAGTTTAGCACGCCATCAATGACCTTGTACAATAGAGATAATATGCAAAGAGATATGCGCACACAGTGCCCATTGGGGATTGGGGACCACATATGCTGACACAATATTTGCCCTATTTTATGTGACCAGTCATCTACAGGGAAGCCTACATGCCAGCTGCTCAACAAGTATATATTTGTCACATAAAAATTGGCCGTTATTTTTCAAATACATGAGCAAATAAAAATTGTCACATAAAAATTGCTTGTGTAAACAAACCTTATGTTTGTATCTTGCTAATGAACTTATCATGTTGCACAGCTTCCAGAGGGTCCAATGCATGTTAGACAGCGCTCCAGTCCAGATGCTTTCTTCCGTCCCACTGTAAATGGTAGCTCCTCTGATAAAGCTTTGCCTGTCAGAGATAGCAGTACTGGCAAGAAAAAGAGCTTTGATGATACAGCAGGAATGTCACGGATGTACAACTACTTGCCGGGATCTCCTGCTAAAACTCGCAAAAATCTGATGGTAAAGAATTTCTTGTAGTTGCCATAGTAGTGCTAAAGGACAGGTCATGGCTTAAGCAATGTTGTCTTGAATGGCACTGAAGCTCTCAGTTGTAGAGAACTCTATCCTAACACGTGGCATTGATTGCACCTCACACCTTAAAGGCATTAAGTCTCACACCTGCAGATCAAAAACCTTTTATCTCATGCCCAATCTCGTGCCACACATGAACATTTTTTTATTTTAATTTTTTTTATTACAATTTATTGGCACAGAGAGTTCAAAAAGTAGATATACAATACAATAAACTCAGAGACTCAAAGGACAGTGCAGAATGCAATATGGCCAAACAATTGACAGCATGATAATAATTTTCCAGGGTAATTTCGCTTGAGAATAAGTCAAATGAGATCACCTTTCAGTCTGAAACGCTGTTTCATGTGTACTTGTAAGATGTTGAAAGACCAAACGTGACAACTAAATCACGCGACACCTTCATCCGGGAGAAAGATTTTTCCCTTATTGAAAAGTCACACACGCGGTCGACCAGTTGACACAATTAAGAGTCGATTTTTTTCAGTAAAGGGAGTTTTCAATCATTTGAACTGTTGTGTTTTACGTACACTTTCGTTGATTTGACATTTTTTAAGCAGCAAACGTGATACTTTTACCTTTGTGCAAACTTATGTAATATGACTCTAATTTAAGTCTAATTAAATTAACGCCACGGATTCTACAAGAATCATACCGCATTGAAAAGCACACCACGTTGGACTTTGATACAATCTTTCTAAACACGTCTCTGTTATTTTAATTTTCGTTAGTTTGAATTCAGTTTGATATTGAAACAGTAATAAAAGTGATATTTGTGCTTTGCGTGCAAAGGTTTGTAACATGATACCTTTGTCTAATTAAATTAATGCCACAGATTCTACAAGAATTCTACCACAGTGAAAAGCACATCGTGTTAGGCTTTGATATAAAATTTCTAAACGCGTCTCTGTTATTTTAATTTTCGTTAGTTTGAATTCAGTTTGACATTGAAACAGCAAACGTGATATTTGTGCTTTTCGTGCAAAGGTTTGTAACATGAAACCTTTGTTTTTCTCGTAGACTGCTGTGATGCCGTAAAGTCTAATTAAATTAACTCTACGGATTCTACAAGAATTCTACCGCATTGAAAAGCACACCACGTTAGGCTTTGATACAAAATTTCTAAACACGTCCAACCTATTTTAATTTCTCTTAGTTTGAATTTCAGTTTGATATTAATACAGCAAACGAGATAATTTTCCTTTTGCTTGAAAACGAATGTAACATGATACTGTTGTTTTTGTCGAAAACGGATGTAACGTGATGACATGGTAACTTGATTTATTTTCTGCAAAGAGGGCGACATCGATTATAACACAGATATTATCGATTGATTTAAGAATTTGGTTTTTCTGAATTATGAGATGCTACAACAGATCATCTATAGTATTCTAAGAAAACGACATTGCCATAACAAGAATTATTTCACATGAACTGCTATGACGCCTTAGTGTCTAATTCAATTAATTTGCAGTTTAAACTTGGCGCCACGGAGTCTACAGGAATCCTTCCGCAGGAAGAATTACGCGATGTTCATGACGTCTATTAATCTGCGCATGGGTTTAGCACAAAGTATTTTCTTCCTGAAAGAATAGTACCACAAGGAGAGCATATTACTCTCTGAAACAAATATATACCTTTGAGCTCTTCAATTGTATCGTAAATATATACTTCCCATTCTACCAAGGGCACACGGTCTGTTGCTCCCCCCCTACCCCCTAACAGAAATTATTAATTAATTGATATTATTAATTAATTGAGGCCTTATGCGTCCAAGGGCGCGATAAGGATTGAGGATGATGATGAATTAATTAATTGGTGATTAAAAGTTTACACCGCGCTAGCGGTTTAGTGGGTTAGTGGTTTAGGGGTTTAGCAGACCCACCAAACCATCACAATAGTGCATTCTGCACTAAAAATGGTGCCATTAGGATGGTCAGTCTAGCTACCAAGTCAAGTTTCAAGTTGAGCATGATTTGTTTTGTAAGTTTCAAGTTAATTCAAAATGAACAAAAGATATGTAAATAAAAAATTGCTTTGTCCCAGAAATGCACCTAAAAAGTGCCATCTCGAGCTGCTAAAATTTAATAAGTACCCCAGCACTACTTAAAATTGAATTTTTACAGTGATTAGAATTGTAGCATGATGAAATTTTTGCATTAAACTGAAAAACTCGGAAAAAAATTCCGAGTTCCAGATGGGAATTGAACCCACTACCCTCCATGATCTAGTCAGATGCTCTACCACTAAGCTACTGGAGACTCTATGGTGAGCAAGGGTGAAATGTGGGTCTTGACTAGAACCGCATCATGCAGTCACATAGTCAAATCAGCGCAGTCACATTAAAGCATACCTGAGATGCAACCATCCAACCTCCAAGTAAGTCTTTTTGAAGAAATATAGCATGATTAAATTTTTGCATGTCCTGATTTGACTATGTGACTGCATGATGCGGTTCTAGTCAAAACCCACATTTCACCCTTGCTCACCATAGAGTCTCCAGTAGCTCAGTGGTAGAGCATCCGACTAGATCACGGAGGGTAGTGGGTTCAAAGTTTTTCAGTTTAATGCAAAAATTTCATTATGCTATATTTCTTCAGAAAGACTCACTTGGAGGTTGGATTAGAATTGTGAGCCATCTTTCTTCTCATTTTCCCTTACCGTGACTGTACTCATTAGACCATGATTGCTGTTTTTGGATAGAGTTGAATTTAAAACATAATACTCTCCCAATTGATGCACTAAGGCATTGTAGACCTGTGTGTAACTATTCTTTTCTGTGTAGACCTCGTCCCTTCCAAGAGCATGGAACCCAACTAGTCATGAAAACAAAGCAATGCAGATTGACGATACAAGCAGTAAAAGCAGCAGCAGTGGTTCTCCACCGGCCACACCAACACTATCAGAAGGTCCCATGGAGAAGAGAAGTCGCAGTGACACTTCCGATATCTATGCTGACGGAGATGACGAGTCGCAGTGTGACTCCATAGATAGTAGCAAACTGAGTGTCACACAACAATCACATACGTCAATCATCTCTATGGAAGATGACGATTTTGCTTCAGATGACGAGAAGGTGAACTGAAGATAATTAATTTATGCATAAATGTGTTAGCCTTTGTGGTAGAAGGAGAAAAGTGAATGTACTGGGGATAGGTTGAAATTAATAAACATAGTTATAAGGTAATAAGATTAGATGAATTCAAAAATAAAATTAATTGGGATGGGGAGAGGGGGCTGGTAACCTCTGTTGGACCATCTCATGCCAGTTGAGTAGAAACCAGAGTTAGGCACAGGATACTAGGAGACATGGTGGCTAATAGTTTGCTTTACTTCATTATTTCATGTTTGTTCCCTGGCTGGGGACATTGTGTTTTGTTTCTTGGCAAGACAGGTTGCTATCACAATACTTCTCTCCACCTAGGTATATGAATGAGTAGTGGTGAATTTATTGTTGGGGTAACCCTGTGTTAGACAAGCATCCCACCCAAGGGAGAGTAGAAATACTTCTCAAGTGGCACCCGTTTTATGAGGTCCAAATAGGCGTAGAAATTTCTGTAGAGCTGTACGCTTCTACACATTCCATGATTCCTAATCCATAAGTGAGTAGCTCTGGAAATCATGCGAGTTTAAAATAAGAGTTAAAAATGAAACGTAGAGCCAATGAAGCGTAGATTTTAAAATGAGAATGTAGAGCCGTACAAGCGTAGAGTTTAGAATGAAAATGTAGAGCCGTAGAAGCGTAGAGTTTAGAATGAAAACGTAGAGCCGTAGAACCGTAGAGTTTAGAATGAACTGAAAACGTAGAGCCGTAGAAGGGTAGAGTTAAGTACATAGCGTATAGTACACTTCTACAAGCCTACTTCTGTACGTCAGTGTTCATTCTAAACTCTACGCTTCTACGACTCTTGAAAGCATAGAGCTGTAGAAGCGTAGAGTATAAAGTACACAGCGTAAAGGACACTTCAACAAACCTGCGTGTTCATTTTAAACTATACGCTTCTACGGCTATACGTTTTCTAAACGGTACGCTTATTATTATACAACGTTTGTACAGCTCTACGTTCTCATTCTAAACTGTACGCTTTTACGTCCTACGTTTACTTTTTAATTGTACGCTTCTAAGGCTCTACGTTTTTAATCTTAAGTATATGCTTCTACGAGTCTACTTTTTTATTGTAAACGGTATGCTTCTGCGGTTCAAGTTGTTTTTATTCTAAACTCAGGTCTAAACTGTACGCTTCTACGAGACTACGTTCTTATTCTAAACTGTACGCTTCTGCAGGTCTACGTTTTTGATCTAAATTGTACACTTCTACAAGTCTATGTTTTCATACTAAACTGCACGCTTTTACAGCACTTCATTTTAAATTGACGATAAAACAAAGTTATTTGGCAATAAACACAAGGTTTGAGAACGGGCAAAATTAATTTTCATTTGTATTACACAAGGAATAATAGAATGTAAACGTAGAGTTATAGAAGCGTAGCTCTAGTTAAGAATTAAAATGTAGACCCGTAGACGTGTCGAGTTAAAATGAAAATGTAGACCCATAGAAGCATACAGGTTGGAATAGTACGGAATAAGAACATAGGGCCGTAGAAGCGTAGAGTTTAGAATAAAAAAGAAGACCTGTAGAAGGGTACCGTTAAGTTTGCAATTATAGAGCTGTAGACGCGTGGCGTTTACAATGAAAACTTAAAGTTGCAAAACCGCATAGTTAAAAATGAAAATGGAGCAGTGGTAGAAGCCTCGAGTTAAGAATAAAAACGTAGAGCCGTAGAAGCGTCAGGTTTAGAATGAAAACGTAAAGCCGTAGAAGTGTGCAGTTTAAAATGAAAACATTGGGCTGTAGAAGCGTAGAGTTTAGAATAAAATTATAGAGCCGTAGAAGTGTACAGTTTAGAATAAAAACGTTGAGTCGTAGAAGTGTACAGTTTAGAATGAAAATGCATGTAGAGCCGTAGAAGCGTAGAGTTTAGAATGAAAACGTAGAGCCGTAGAAGCGTAGAGTTTAGAATAAAACCGTAGAGCCGTAGAACTGTGGTGTTTTGAATGAAAACGTAGAGCCATAGAGTTTAGAATGAAAACGTAGAAGTGTAGAGTTCAGAATGAAAACGTCGAGCCGTAGAACTGTACAGTTTAGAATGAAAACGTAGAGCCGTAGAAGCGTAGAGTTTAGAATGAAAACGTAAAGCCGTAGAAGCGTAGAGTTTAGAATGAAAACGTAGAGCCATAGAGTTTAGAATGAAAACGTTAGGCTGTAGAAGCGTAGAGTTTAGAATGAAAACGTAGAGCCTTAGTGCCGTAGAGAACTTTTAGAATGAAAACGTTAGGCTGTAGAACCGTAGAGTTTAGAATGAAAACGTAGAGCCGTAGAGCCTAGAGTTTAGAATGAAACGTTAGGCTGTAGAAGGGTAGAGTTTAGAATGAAAACGTAGAGCCATAGAAGCGTAGAGTTTAGAATGTAGTCCGGCGGATATGTGAAAGTATTGTGCACTTTATGATAAAAGCATGATACTTGGCACACTATTACTATAATTCATGGGGAACATTTCAAAGATTATAGGCAACCTGGAAGTGACCTTTGTCAGGGGGGACGGGACATTTTTCAAAATGGCCGCCGGGCAGATTTATTGCTACGACAACATTGAACAAAACAACTTGGTACAGTGTCAAACTGCCAATTTAATGATACATACTTGTTGATCTAACACCAAATAAACGACGTTTGCTATAAAAATTGCTTTAAAAGTGTTTCTAAGAATTAGAGTGGTCATTTCGCAGCAAAAATTGTGATTTCAATCTAGTCATTTCAAAGAAGCCCCGATATTGACTGAATGACTGTTCTGTCGTGAGCTAATAGTATACAACAATTAAACATATATGGCCAAACAAGTGTCCCTTTCATTCGAGGCGCTTACAACCACCACATTTGCACAACATTGCACACGGCAGATTTTCTTTAGCACATCTGCACCGCCCTTTGCATCCTTTAGTGCATCCACACTTGACTACAGCACGACAAGCTGCACCAGCAGGGGGCAGGTCCATCCACTTCACCTCCCACTGGGAAGAATCATTTCGGCGCCTCCAGCCGAATTCGTTTGGGCTAGGTAGCTGTGGTTCTTTAAGGAGAGCCTGACCCCACACATGACCAGCTTGATATCCTGCTCGAAGGACGTGCTGACGTAGGGCATCCTTTGTTGGTGGAATGTTCTCTATCTCCCTGCCTTTCTGTGTGAACAAAGTTTGTCTTGCCTTGTTAATACTGCTCTCAGAACTTTCTTTGTCATACATCTGAATGACGAATCTCTCGATGGTAGGAAGGATCTCATCTATGTGTGCTGCTGCTGGTGTTTGAGCAAGTGTAAGTAGAGCGGGCGTGACATCACTGAACTTATTCCACACTGACCATGCTGTACGCTTTCCTCTTCCTGCAAAACCTGACGTAGTGTCACACCCGGTGAGTGCATGGAAAGCCGGTAATGCGTCGCACTTGACATTGCCCAATTGTCGCGCCATGAGAGTTGCATCTAGGTACCGGAATGCCTTTCCTGTTCCAAATGACACAAATAACTGTTCACATGCCAGTTTGTTAGCGGTACTGACAGCGAGAACAACAACATCTGTGTCAACAGTCCTAACCAAGATTCTTTTGAATCCTTGTTTGGCACCATCTGCGGCATGCAGTAGCATCCGTGTGTCCGCCTCTTCATGCGTGCAAGGCGAAAGCCCCTGTTCGTTTACTACCTCCGAGCAGCGAAGCTCTTTTCCTCTAGTCATCACCACCACACCAGGAAAGGTCTCCGCTGTTACGTTGTCGCTGAGAAGATTGAAGAGCTCTGTTTTGTTTCCGTCTTCTCGCAGAAACTGATGCCAGTTTCCAGGAAGTTTCTTTCTTCCTTCCACTCTGATGCGCACACCCGTTCCCCTCTTCATCCTTGTGGCCGCCTTGAGACTCGCATCTCTGTAGTCATCAAACACTACATCGACTCGGTGAACAGATTTCGTGAACTGACTTCGTATGTATGTCATAAATTCACTGACATACTCTGCAAATGTATTGGACTTGGCAGGTTTAATCATGTTGACTATTGCTGCACCATCGAGAATAATCATGTCCACTTCAGGAACTAAGTTGTTCGCTTCCTCAGTTTGCGACAGGAGATCTTCCAGGCAAGGAAGTAGGTCAGACTTTTAACTGATCTCAACTTCCCGTAGTCAGATATTGAGGGTGGAGACGACTGGTTTTCATGTTGGAAAAACTCTTCAAGGTCAGCATCGCGCACTTGACTGGCGATATATAAAGTTGAGAACAAATGCCGGTCCCTTTTCATTGACAGAAGCTGCTCCTGTGTGCGGGTTTTTGCTTTATCAGGACGCCAGCTGAACAAACTCAAATTGTTCTTTGGTATCCTATCACTGAGTGGAGTTGTGCGTTCTACTAATTGGCTGCTAAAGAACTCGTTGCATTGACGTTTGCCAATCTCTTGCAAATTACGGACAGAATTGTGGACTGCTGCATCCATTACCTCACGAGTATCAAGAACCAAGAGATCACCACTACTATCAGAGAATGGGTTGTCGTATTGTCCATGGTTTCAACCAAAGCCTTCACATTCTTGAGGAACGATGCTTGTATTGCTAAGAAAAAGGAAAAATATGATGTCATCGTTGTGGAATTATCATATTGATTCCTGTTATTATATAGCTTAAAAGCTATTATAAAATATTTTAAAAACTGTTTTTAGTTTCTTGTACTTCAGCGCGGTAACGACAGACTGGAGATATCCAAAAACGATAAAAATATTAGGAAAAAAATTGATAAGTTAAATCACCTGGCTGGTCTTCGTGGTGATGAAGCTGTGAAACTGTTTCCTTCTTGTCCAATACAGTGCGAAATTCGCCAATAATCCTCGCCATCTCAGGTCCAGACACCATCCATCGCAGTAGTGCCGATGGGTTCTCGGTTAGGCCCACTGCTCCTCCATCTCCTTTCACGCAGGCGTTGTTCTGCTCATGGCTTTCATCTATAGCCATCCTAGAGAATGCTTGTTGTGTCTTGTTGACGGTGAATTTTCCCTTGCAAAATGCTTCAAAAATTCTGGGGTGTTTCTCGCGAAGAATAACCATGTCACGCAGGTGAATGGCACTCGCACGAGCGTAGTTGTAGTGGTCAAGAGAATGGAACAGCCACTGAAGCTTTGTCAAAGCTTCTACATACAATAGAAAGTTGCCTTCGTGGATTGATCTGTCCCAGGTCAGTACGTCCAACTCAATACTCAGCACAAGCTGCCAGAAATGGAACTGTGGACTTTGAAGGGCTCTCTGTTCGCACCATTCTTCGAACGATGCACCACTACATCCTAGCTGATTCGTTTGCCACTCAGCGTACGATGCCTGTCGAAGCTTATAGAGAGCGCAGGCTGTAATCTGGTGTGCACGGGCGGTTCTCTTGACATGCGCCGCTTTCAGGAACGAATTCGAAGTTCCTGCTGTCGCTATTTCAGCTTGCACTAGTGCTGACGTCCAGCCACTGCCATCCAAAAGATCTCCAAGTGCTTTTAGCAATGTCATCTTGATGTGTAGGCCACCCAACATCACTACAAATGACTCCTCCCCATATTCTTCTGGCCACATCCACTGGATTTGCTTTGCAATCTTGAAAAGCGGTTGATCAAATGTGATCACGGGAATTTGTCCAGGATTAAGAACTGCCACAGCCTTTTTTACAACATTCATGGAATGTCGAATCATCGCTACTGACTTCGAGTCATTCGGGAAAAGAGGGAGAAGTGCGCTGACTGCTGCAGGGCCAAGAATGGGGGTCTCTTCTAGTTGTTGCCTTCTTGAGTGGTATGCTGCCCAGGATATGTGCAAATCCTTACCACTGGTACTGTCATAATTACCTTCATCGATAATCTTGCTTAGATGATCGCACCAGTCATTCTCTTCTGCTACAGCATTATTCATAAGACTGCAGCTGGGTTGTTTCAGTCCACAAACTTCTGGAACAGGAGGCTCGTTCTTTGCAACAGACGCTGCCGGTACAAGTGTGTAGCTGTCCGGTAGTTTTGAAACTTTCTTGCCAGACCTGGAGATAGAAACGCGTGTTTGCTCTGTTCCACAATTTTCAGTGTCGGGATGCTGGAACAGTGATATACCTGTCCCATGGAAGGATCCATGTGCACTAGTTGCTGTTGGATCATGGTCGATATTATCGACTGCTGATGTCGTGAACACACCGATGTTTAGTGTAGGTGGGCAAACAGTTCCAACTGTCTCGAAGTGGCTAATGGCAGAGTTACCAAGGTCTGCGGACAATCCTAGGACACGGTCATATGAAACAGATAATCCCAACCTGTAAAGTGTATCCACTAGATCTTTTGATCTTGTTTTTGAGTGTACTAATGCACCGAGAAATAATGGCAGTGGCGTCTCTCGGTGTTCGAAGTGCCTGGTGTTTGAAGAAGGTTGTTGACGCCGGCGCACACAACTGTTATACGTTATCAATTGCGAAAGAGACAGAGCAGGTTGTGACAAGTAGCTAGCTTTGTCCTTTATGCTTGTACCATACAAGATCATTGAAATAAGCATCAGCAAAGATTGAGGAACGGAATTTTCCTGGCAATCTTCTGTGAATGAACCACTGAATGGTTCACATTTTTTTCTCAGCATGTCCTGGCGAATAATGTTTGCGGCACGAGAAAGGAGCACAGCTTCACTATCATCGCCAAGTTGGCACGATCTTCTTAGAGATTTTCCTACGTTTTCACTGGCCACAAACAATACATTTCGACCTTCATTGTATGCTTCTAATTGAGGGAAGTAGCTGAGAATTTTCTCTTTTAATCTTGTAGAGTGAACTACTGAGGGTCCCCTCCAAGCTGATCCACTCTGTCAACGTAAAGTTTCTTTAATTCCGATAGTTGGAAAACAGGGGTGTATCTTTGTCCTCAAGAACATCTTGTATATATGAAATAAGTTCAGCAAATGCTGTGCTCTTGGCCGTGTTCGTGTCGTCTTGAACATGTGATGTACCTGCTCTATCTCTATCTCTGTTGTACAGTGACACTAGGCATTGGGTGTGATATTCTGCCCCCTTCGCGATTAAATCTCTTTCACTGAGCTTCGCTATTAAATGCTGGTCTTGCACATTTACTGCACACTGGCGCACTCGAGTGTCGAGCTCCAGTGTTGAAGCTTTATGGAGTGGTTTTGAATCTGTTGCAGGTTCGTCACAAAAGAAACAAATACCAGCGGCTTCATCTTTTCGGAAGAGGTTTTGACGAGTAAATTTTTTCTTTGCTCCAGGAGAAATTTCTTCATCTGCACTCGCCTTCCGTTTGGTAGCACGTTGGAGTTCATTTTTGTTGAATTTGAGACTGCACGTTGTATGGAATTTCGCCCTCCTGCTTATGAATGTTTGCTCCAGGCCATCGCCATTGTTCATGCGAGTAAGATTAACATCGTCCGGCAAACAACCAAGGTCATAGAATGCTTGTAACGTTTCAGCGATAGTTTTATAACCAGCTCCTCTAAATCTATCGGCATAGTCGGCTGGGCACACGAGTTTCTTGCCGGTGTCTTCTTGGCAGAAGATGCACTTACTCCATTCCAAGGGCGTGTCGCTTTTATTACTTAGGGAACTGGTAATGTCACTGCTTGAGACAATTCTAAACGGCTTCATTTTGTTTCGAAGCGGATTCGATAAGCCATCGTAATATTTTGAACGGCATCGAAAACAAGGCAGCAACGTGGCACACAGAAGAAAACAATAGACCTGATTACCTGGTACAATATATGCACGTGAAAATACAATTTGCATTCAGACTTGAAAAACAAAAAAACAAAACAATAACTTTATCAAACATTTTTCGGCTATTCCTTTTTTTTGATGGCGGCGATTATTGCAAACGTGTGTTTTTAACATTTTGCTCTTGCACAGTATACGTACTAAAAAAACAGTATTGAAACAAGTTAAAATAAGTTTTTTTAAGAGAATTTAAAAAAGGGAACAGTTGCAAGATATTATGATAAAATGTTTGTGGATGAATTCATTCGAAAATCTAATTTGCATAAATTCACCTCAAAATGACAGTAATTTCCAGAAAAATTTCAAAAGTTTATTTTCACACCATTTTCAAAACTCTGGACTTACTTTAAAGAGTGACCAGCCTTAAAAATAATTATTTAACCTTTCATTTAGAAATTTTGCACCATGCTGTCATAAAAAAGATTCTGGCTGGCGGCCATTTTGAAAAATGGCTCTCCCCCCGGAAAAGGTCATATCCAGGTTGCCTATAATCTTTAAAATATTCCTCATGATTTATAGTATTTGTGTGCCAAGTTTTATGTTTTTATCATAAAGTGCACGATTATTTCTTAAAATGACACTTATCCGCCGGACTAATGTAGACGTAGAGCTGTAGAAGCGTGGAGTTTAGAATGAAAACGTAGAGCCGTAGAAGTGCACAGTTTAGAATAAAAACGTTGAGCCGTAGGGCTGTAGAGTTTAGAATGAAAACGTAAAGTCATAGAAGCGTAGAGTTTAGAATGAAAACGTAGAGCCGTAGAAGTGTAGAGTTTAGAATGAAAACATAGAGCTTTGAAGTGAAGAGTTTAGAAAGAAAACGTAAAGCATTGATAACGAAAAGTTTAGAATGAAAACGCCTGTACTAATCTACGGCTATACGCATTTTCAAGAGCTACTGTCTTATCTGTGAGAACTGTACTAAGTATAGGCGTAGAGCTCTACGAAAATCTCTACGCCTATTCGGACCTCATAAAACGTGCCGGGTATAATACTTCTAGTTGCTTAATCCTTTGGAAACTTGGGTAAGCTCCAGTGGTATGGGCCACTTGGCCTGACGCAGACTTTACTTTCGGATACCGATGAACGAAGATGTTGAATTTATTGAACATGAGCTGTACCAAACCTCACTGTTACACTGTATGTTGAAGGGACTGTAAAAAGTCTGCCCTCTGGTCATAGTGGCCCACAGAGGTGGAACTTTTAATGTAATCAGGAATGTTGCTAATCCCCCCTGGTTGGGATGTTAGTCCACAGGCCAGATACCCTGCAGCATTTTTGTCAGGTGTAACAGTAAAGTGCTTTGTGCAAGAACACCACACAATCATCCTGGTTAACCCTTGAACTGGACAGCTCCAATATGCTAACTGTAAGGCCACCAGAAGTCAAGCATTATTGGAAGGTGAAAAATTCTTGATTTTAAATCCTGGATCATTTTGTTTATTAACAGATAGATGATCATGGCCCATTCAATGATTTGGAGATTCTTAAGAATAAACCAGGTAAAAGAAGTCAACAATTTTTTTTTTTGATTTGTTCAGCTTTTACTTGTTTTCAAAATGTATTCAGATATCTTTGGCAGGAAAAAGACTGGAATTTTTTGTGCAAGTTGTAACAAATTCTCATATTTTGTTCATTGAGATCTATGCCAGCTGGCCAAAATCCCTGTACTGGGAATGTGAAATCATGCACACAGTATTTGGCTTCAATAGAAAAGTATTATAGGTGTTGGATTTTATGTGTAGTGCTCAGGGATGCCGCTAAGGGCCAGCTGCCAGCTAATTTAACCGGCTGAATTGAACTTAAATCCGGCTGAAATTTCACATGAAAACAAAGACTTAGGTAAACTTTTAGAGCTGCCAAGGCCAGAAAAGCCAGCTGGGCTTGTTGATGAGCCAGCTTAGTGTTTTCTTAGCTAACATGTACGCTTATCAGATCACTGTGAAAATTGTTTTCCATGAATATTTTAAGAAACATTAGCCTGTATAGTTTAGTTTGACATTACTTTATTTCCCTTTTTAATTGTAGCTCATATGGCAGTTTTCCTTCATTACCTTATATCTAACAGTGATCCAAGTAGTTTGGTAGGTGTTTGATCAGTAATGGTAGTTTTTGTGTGATGTAAGTTACTTCTGTAATCACAAATGTCAAAGTTCTGCATGCAAACATTAGATTGTGTTTTCAGTCCTGACTGATACTAAGAAGAGATGTTTCTCAACATCCGTTTTCAAAACCTTTTTGATTATTGAGACTTTGCTTGTTTGCAATTGTGTAGTTTATGAACACATACTTTGCAGAGATATCAATCATTTTGACTAGTTTAAATTTATGGTGTTTGGTGTCATTATGTAATGCTTTCATTGTTGGCCTTCTATACATATATATATTTTTTAAGATAATTGTTTTGTCATCTCTGTAGTTCTTTTGGATGGTAACAGACACATACAGAGATGGAACAATAAAAGAAATGAGGAAATGGTCATATGAAATCTACTCTACATTTCTGGCAGAACGGGCGGTATGTACTGCATTTGATTCCCAAAACTGTTTGTATTGCTTTCAGATTAAGAGTGAGTAGATGTTGGCATAAACCAGATAGATGTCACCCCAAAAGTGTGAATTACGCTCCACAAAGTGTGAATTACGGTTAAGTAAATAAATGTAATTAATAAAAGTTATTAAATTAATTACTGTTAATTAAAGCAGCTTTATTTTGTTTTATTTAGCCTCTTAAAGTTGATATGGATAAAGATACCATTGTAGAGCCCATTGGTAAGTTATGCCAATTTCTATCAAAGAATTGGTCTTTAATTAAGTAGTTGATTCTTGGAACTTGAATGCCTTTGCCCAGTATTGGTTCATTTGTATTTGTTCTGTAATGTTAACTTTATTGTACGTAATTTTGATGTTCTTTAATTTTTCAGTGAGTTGTTTAGGGTTAGAAGAAAACCTTAAAAACCTGTTTCAACAAGCAAGGTACAGTCATTGCTATCAGTGTTTCTTAAGGGCCTACTGACGTACCCACAGGGACATTCACAGTTATATAGTTTTAGCAATTTTTCTTTTTTAGTTATGGTTGAATCTTTTACTCTGTCCATAACGTAAATATGACGTCATCGGGCCACGCCCATGATCACGTGACCAATAAAGAAAAAGTCTAAACTTTTTTAATGTTTTGCATGTTATCAGAAAATCATTCATGGTGTCATGATCTTTATTTGTTTTTGTATCTTGGTAAGTATGGGTTTCATTTCTTTATGGAAAATAATTTTTTTAGAGAGATTTAAAATATTGATTTGTCCATAAAATTTTTATTAAAAATGATGTAAGCAAATGAATACTTAGTTATGTTCCCGACCCAGGTCGGAAAAATATAACGTCGAAAAAAAGTGAATCAAATTAAAGACTGCCAAGTATTTAGATTTTTTCTGCAAACCGGAAATCATTTTGTTAACGCATGCGTAATTTATCTGACAAGAGAACAGTGCGCGCGCTAGTTGTACGCGTACGCTTTTGAGATTATTTGCATGTGTAAAAAAACTGCTTTTCCTGGTTCAATTTAATCTGACTGATTCTCAGATGTGAAGTCAACTATTAGTCAGGAAGTTTTTCGGTAGTTCTTATTGTTTCATCTTATTTGGCGAGTTTGAAGAAGTGCTCGAAAGGAAATTTTTTTGCACATCTGGCGCGTACAGATAGCGTGAGTAACCCGTACACGCAATACAGCGCGCGCTCTTTTAGCACCTTAGCAACGCGCGAGAAATCCGTCAGTGGGCCCTTAAAAGGTTTTGTTTTAAGCTGTGATAGTTGTTGTTTGTTAAGTACAGTGTGGGCACCTTAATGCTTACAGTGTGATTAAGGTGATAAAAAAGGCACCCAAATCACTAAGTACAGGATTATTTGATTACACATTACTGGGGTTTCTCCACTAACTGATTTTGCCTTTGTTACCTAACAGGGATATTGCTGGAGAAGAAATAAAAGAACTTTTAGCAGACTTCAGGAATAAACGGGCTCTTGGTCTTGGAAGTTTATTTGGAGATCACCAGCTTGAAGGTACTGTGTGCTTATCTAGCTAACCACATGTTATTTGCTTCACTCTTTACAGATACAAATATTGCATGTGGATCAAATAATTATGTTGTTATGATTTCATTGTTGTTACTTCAGATGACAACATGGACAAAGGAAAGGAACTTCAAGTAGTTGAACAAACTCTGATGCCACACTTGGAGGGTGTCTTGTAAGTTCAGTTGTATTGCTATCTTGTCCCCCTTTTAATGTTTACCCTTTCAATCTTAAAAACCTAGTATTTTTAAAAATGTAGTACAAATGTAAATTATGTTAGTGTTAAAGCCGAACATTTTAAAGACCCCAGGGTACCTGAATGCTAAAACACACACTTTTTTGTGTGTTTTTCAATTTTTTGTGTTTGAGTAATGGGTCAAAACTATGCATCTTAAATAAAGAAAAATATAAACATCTATGGCTTTGAACACTGTTTTATCTCGAAAATGAGAAAATTAACAAGGCTAGAGAATGTGAGTTTCCATTTTTAACCAATAAATTATTTGGGTTTCAACAAAATATTACATAACCATTACTCAGACAGTTTTAACAATTCCCGAAATTGAGGTTTCAATACACTTGTAAAGATCTGATCTTTACAACAAAAACAAAACACTTCATAATCTGTTTGATTATGTTCTAGGGCTGAGTTGGATTCCAATGCTTCAGCTGATACTTCAGCGACTGACAGAAAGTAAGTTTATTTATTTGCCTGTAGCGTCTGCAACTTGATAGCTTAACCTGACAGAAAAGACAACTAGTTCTGGGATATGGTGCAAGACTTGTAGTACCGCTCGAGGATAAGCGAACCACTCAACGCGTTCTCAACGCGGAGCCAACGCGTTTGCGTTTAGAACTTAACTCGTACTGAATCAGATAAATATGGCTAAGGATACTTTATTGAACTTTTTTCTTCTCAGCTCGGCTATGGCATCGGCCCTTACTACCTTTTTAAAGCAAGTTGGAATTTCTGTAAAGGTTAGTTAGATGATTAGTCTCAATGTAAATGTTGTGGTTTAATTTTATCTCTGGTTTAAATTTTTTCAAACCAGTTTGATT
This sequence comes from Oculina patagonica, assembly GCF_052425735.1. Classification (NCBI taxonomy): domain Eukaryota; kingdom Metazoa; phylum Cnidaria; class Anthozoa; order Scleractinia; family Oculinidae; genus Oculina; species Oculina patagonica. The sequence goes on from NC_135765.1 coordinate 21,262,722, forward strand.
TTTATTTTCCTTTGTTTCAGATTATGATAATGAATGTGAGACAATAGAAAATAAAAATCAAACTGGTTTGAAAAATTTTAAACCAGGGATAAAATTAAACCACAACATAAACATTAATGTAGCCATGCCTAGCTTTTAATCTCTTGCATAGCATAATGTAAGACAGTTACCCATAAACACAACCAGAAAACTTCAACTAGTTTTAAATTATTAATTATTAGAAATGGGCAGGTCATGGTAATTATAAGGCTTAAAACTTTACTGCACTATGTATGCTGAATATGTTGAGGAAGTGGTAACACTTTCAAATTGCTGCATTTTATAGTTACTGCATGTAGTCCTAATTTCACTGTCTAATAAATATAACAAACTATCTCCTTAAGAGATTTACAGTAAATACTTTCCCCTCTCCTGTGAATGTCTAGGCCCACCCACTAGGAAATGTTGCAAATCAAAACTTGTGCTTGTTAAAGTGCCTATGAAGTAAAAAATAATTGCTGTTTATTTTAAAGGCTTTTCAAAATAAAAAAGAATGGCGTTTCCTTTTTGCAATATCTTTTTTCGTTTTAGAGATATTTACGTTTTTATATTATGCAAATGAGAAAAGTGATAACGTCATTAATTGTTCCACAAAAAGATGAAGCATTGAATCAAGAATATCTCTTAGAATATTTGAGCTGTGTTCTTTAAACTTGGCACAATTAATGTACACCACAAAAGATACAAAATGACACCTGTTGTGCCGTTGCCATGGCAACAGTTTTGCTGCAAATACCTATATTAATTAATACTGATATCCCCAGTTTTTGCTTAATCAAAGATGATCCACTCCCAACAAGCTAATGAGGAGAGTTAGGGTAATAGGGCATTATGTGTGTTCCAAGCTGGACCCTCTGTCCCACTTTAAAGGGTTGCAAATGGAGATATTTGGTTTATGACAGAAAGAGCCTGGAACCAAGAGTGTTGCCATAGTTACATCATAGTATGGGCCATCTTGCACCTTTAAGGAAGGTCACTACTGATGCCAAGTTTCAGAAATATCACCTTTATATTCTCAGAGATATCCTTAATTTTGTGATCTATCTTTTAGTGGAACAATTTATGACGTCATCACTTTCCTCATTTGCATAACACAAAAAACGTAAATATCTCCAAAACGAAAAACGATATTTCAAAACGGTAAACGCCATTCTTCTTTATTTGTAAAGGTCTTTCAAATAAGCATTAATTAGTTTTTACTTCATAGGCACTTTAATAATATTGTTGTTAATTCTTTTAAAAGTGACTTTTTTTCTTCTTCCAGCAACAAGGAAACAATACAAATATCCTGGAAAGATATTCAAGCTTCACACGAAAAGAGAATAAGCCATTATTTAAAATTAAAGCAAGCAAAAAGGTAGAAACTCCAATTGTCATTTTGTTCAAAATAATTAATTTTTTAAGTTACTTGTTTGAGCATTTTTAACCTTTGTTTACAAAAGACTCCTAAGTGCTGTTCATGTACAGTATCAAATTGTAGATATACTGTACATAAATAGCTGTTCAAAGCAATGGTGGACACCAAAAAATGCATAAACCATACAGTAAATGATACAACCTTATGGAATTATGGGATAACTGAATAATTAATGATCACAGGTCAGTGGTGATCTTGTTAAGTGTGCAATGGCTATACATGGTCTGTAAGACAACCTTCCTTCAGTCAGGTGTAACATGTGGATACATGTATATCCACCAATGCGCTAAGCCTGAACTTAACACTTATTTTTTTTTTTCGCAATACAAATTATTTACTCCTTTTCTGTAAAATTTTGTAACTGACAGTACTGCCATACTGCTGTCTTCCTCAGTGAACAAAAAAAAAACAAAGTCAGTGGTGCGCCTTTCCGCACAAAAGCTGTTGTTCAGGGAATTTGTAAAATGCAAGCTGATTTTGTTACTGACAAATTGTTATAAATGATTTTATTCAACCTCATCCAATTAAAGTTGTTTGTTTTGTTGTTTTTTTGTTTTGTTTTTTGCAGGTGAAGGGACACCATTTTGTTAGTACGCATTATACGAGTCCAACCTTCTGCAATCATTGTAGTGGTCTGTTGTGGGGCATTGGGGATCAAGGCTTCCTGTGCTCAAGTATGTTCATTCAACTACTTCTCTTTAATATTCAAATACTGACACACAATCAAGCAACCTTATGGAGCTAAAGGGACAGTGTCATGAGAAGTCTTCTACGTTATTGTGTAAACTATGCTTCAACTGTGAGGGTGCACTCAGTGTTCAACCAAAAAGGCATAAATCCATTCTCCAAGATGTGAAAAAAATGGAAGCAATGGTTTTTATGTGATTTTCATCCAATTATGACTGTCAAACTTGAAAACGTTGCCCTGACTTTTTCAAGTTTTTTGGCCACATCATTGCTATCTGCCTGTAGCCACACCAATTTGTATCAATTTGTTTGACTACTACAGTGTGTTTTAGCAAGGCAAGGGCACTTTTGGTGGATTTCCAATTGATAGCAACATCTTCCTTATATTTTCAAGTAGCACTAAATCTTGATGACACTGCCTCTTTAAATGGGTACTGGCTAACTGCTGACAGACAACCTTGAAAGAGTGGCATGCTCTTCAGAAGAGGTGGTGACAAGTACAGTAAACCATGAAATACTGCTTAATGCTCCCATAGTGCATCACCACACCAAGGTTTTATTGGCAACCTGAAAAATGTGAGGGGCGAAGAGACAACCAACACTAAATGAGCTAAAATTTTGTCTAGTTATGTAACCAAGTGTTGAGCATTGGCCCGATAAACTGATGGGCTGAAAGTTGACCTCTGGGTTCCAAGGTACTTTTTTAAGAGGGTAGCCAGGGTGAAGTGGGGGTAAGGGGGTGGGGTGCAATGGAGAGTTGTTAAGGTTGTAAATTGGTCTGCAATAATTTATATGTCTCCGAATTCTCGCTAGCATTTTGATTTTCTTCCCTTTTTTAATTAGCTTGTGAATACAATGTTCACAAAGGGGCTTGCTTTGAGGCAATTGAGGAGTGTCCAGGAACTAAGAAGAAAAGAGTAAGTGAAATAGATCAGGTCTTCATTCCCTTAACTTGTAGGTTAGAACTCTAATAGACAACTTATCTGAAGGGCTAATTTGCCTCAGTTTGCAATAAGACCATTATTTTATGTCTACATCTGACAAATTGGTTTCAGTAGCAAAATTTAGTCATAAAATCAATTTGAAACAGAGCTTGGTATATTGTTTTTTTTTTTTTATAGCACCACTTAACTTATTGGTTTACAATTGGTTATATGACATTAATTAGAGTATGACATGGCTTTTTATGAATTCACTCTGACCTCATGGATTTTGTTTGTTTGCAGAAAACAAATCAAGCCGGGAGATCAACGTCATTTGTAAATTATAATAGGAAAATTAGTCAACAAGTCATTGGTAACAAAAACTATGAAAATGATGATGAAAATGAGTCAGACAATGGCAGTACAGGTATGGATGTTTGTAAGGAGAAATAAAAAAGATTTGCATGTTCAAGAAAGATGTTCTATTTAATAACTAGACTAAGAGCCCTAGTTTTCTATGAATGAATAGTTAACAAGGCGCAGCTGAGTTGACTATCGCTCATAGAAAATGAGGGCGAGTAGCCTAATTGTTTTAATAATTGCAGTCCAAAGCCTGTACTAACAATGTTATGTACTTTAAGCCAAAAATCAAGAAAAACTAACCTTAAAAGGAGCAACAGGCGTGATTGTGTTCTATCAGCAATTAGCATAACCACACTGACCTACTATTGGTAATCGCGCAATCTGATTGGCTACACAGGTGCCTACTATCAATCCGTAGGAGGCTCTAGGAGCGCGCGCGTAGTTTTCGCTGAATTTTATCAATCAAAACCTTCAATAAATCAATTCTAGCGATATTCTGAGTTTAATAGATCGGTCAGTGGGTTATGCTAACACAATTAGACGGCTCGCTCTCGGTTTCTACCGGCTTTTGATAGTTGGCTCGGGGCTTCGCCCCTCGCCAACTATCAGCCGGTAGAAACCTCGAGCTTGCCGTCTAATTGTTAAATAGTAAACAGTGAAAGAACCCTTTAGATTCACAGATTTGCAATAGAACAAGGCAGAGTTTCTACTAATAACATAAACTAGTAATAACGATATGTTAAGTAGTGCGACCATGTGTATTTTGTATAGTTAGATAGTTAGATAGAATTATCTTTTAAAAATGTTGTGAAATAAAAGAAACTACAGGAATGTGAATTCTAGAAATGAGTTATGTTTTATGTGAATTATTGTTTTTCAATCCGGTCAGTGTAAAATGCAGACTGCAGACCAGGGGTAAAATACAGACCGAGGGTAAAGTAACGAAATATGAGTCACAAAGCCATTTTTCCCTGCCGGCTAGCTGCTCCAAATTTCGAAGAAATGTACGCCAGACAACGTTCGCATGAGCTATCATGAAAATGAACTGGTGATAAATGTCATACAAAATAGATAATTTGATCAAAAGCTATCAAATTAACTTTTTGATACGTTTGAAAACCCGATTTAACTCATTTAACTGGACGGTTTAAGGATAATTTAGAAAAAAATAATTCTCTTTTATACCATGCCGACACAGCAAGGTCACGTTCAGCCATCAAATTACTCCACCGCAACAGCTCTTTCAAGTGTTTTTAACTGGCGCAGATTAAACGCTTCCGCAGTAAAGTTTTAAATAATGGCTTTGCTTCGCTAACCGTCGTAATAAAACACTATATAAAAAAATAAAAGGTACAACACTTTTATGTTTATAGCGAGCGGTTAACTTGCTTGCTTCTGTTGCGAATTGCAGGATTTCGTGACACGTCCAGCTGCAACACAAGGAGCGATAAACAAATGACTTGAGTTTCAATGAGTTCGTGTGTGTAAAAAAATAATTTCTGAAAGGGCACAGCCTGAAACAGCTGAAAGGGCTGTTAACCCTTCAGTTTCATCCAGTTTACTGGTGACGAAGACTTGAACTCTCACAAGGTCAAGTCCGTATTAAAAGTAAAGAATTGAACTCATTTTGTGTCGGCATATAAACATTTTAATACCGCCAGTCCATTCACGTGTTCGCTCATGCGAAACGTAATCTGACATACATTTCTTCGAACTTTGGAGTCGGCGGAAGGCTTTCGTTACTTTACTCTCTGTCTGCATTTTTCTCCCGGTCTGCAGTCTTCATTTTACCCTCAATCTGCATTTTAGTCTTCGTTTTACACTAACCGCTCAGAAAACTCATAAGCGATGTGAAAACATGTTGACATCGTGAAAACACGGGCACGTACAAACACGCCAAATAAGGAATATGGAATTATTGAACACATGTTTCGCTGCACCAAATATGGATTAATTTAATTAAAATCATATGAGCAGGAACATTTGTTCACGTGCTAAATGCCAAATATAGCTCGAAAACAATACAAGTGCCCGCGCATTTTAAGAGTATATAACGGAATCGCTAGTCAGCGTCAAAGAAATCTTTCCTCACCAACATTAGAGTTGCTCCAGCGAACTGTGCTGGTGCTTGTTCGCTGTTGCAATAATTGGATCCTTTGGAAAGGTGATAATTGGATTCACTGGACCAGAGGCAACGTTTACATATAAGTGTAAACTAGTTTAAGTTTGACCGGTTGAGACTAAATAATCTTGTATTTGTTTCAGTGCAATACAACAAGAAAAAAAGTGGTTCGTTTGATGAAGATCTGGTAAGTTACCATCATTCTGTTACAAGATATTCTGTTCTGTTTTGTCTTTGTTAATTGCTTTTCACAAGTGTTGTTTTTACATTGCACCTCAAGAACAGAGGAATTGAAAATAGCTTAAACTAGCACAGCTCCATATTTCCTCTTTCAAACTCAGTTCATGTAAATATTCTGAAGTTACAGTGATTATTATTATGGAATTATTCATTTGTTAAGGTCCTGTTACCATTAAATATAAATTATATTCATCAAATTTTGTTTTACAGATTTCAGGTGGAAGAGACAATAGGTAATTATAAGCATTTACTCTTAAATGATGGAATGCCCACATGGTAAACTATATACAGTCGAGCCGATTCGAGTCGAGTCGAGGTGGAGTGGAGTAGAGTAGTGTAAAGTACAGTAGTATAGAGTAGAGTCGAGAAGAGAAGTGTAGAGTAGACTGGAGTAGAGTAGAGAAGAGTCAAGTAGAGTAGAGGTGAAGTAGAGTAGAGTGGTGTAGAGTACAGTAGTATAATGTAGAGAAGAGTAGAGTAGAGTAGAGTAGAGTAGAGCAGAGCAGTGAAGTGAAGTAAAGATTGTAGCAGAGAAGTTGTAGCGGAGAGGAGTGGTGGTAATAGATCCTTAAAATTCTCTATAGACTAGTATTCCTATATCCCTTTTATATACTGTTTGGCCAGTCGAGTTAGTCGAAAGCAGAAAAAACTCCACCAAAATGTCGTATCCAATTTTGGGACACATTTGCTTCTTATCATTGCCCCAATGGTGACTGCTTAGTAGGGGTTCAAAAATTCAAAAAGTTACAAAAAGTCTGTGTTGAGCCAAGTGGCCTGTATGAGTGGGTGTTACTTTGGTTTTTGTGGCATGAAGCAAAAAGAAGTGTTTCTACTTCCCATGGGGCAGTAGTCTACCAATATTTGCCAGTGCCTATTTATACACCTGGGCTGAGAGAGCCTCTGTGAGATTTTATTGTCCTGCCCAAGAACACTGGTCACAATGACACCAGGTTCTGTTAATGAAATCTCATTCTTGTCTTCTGTTTGTTTCAGAATAACTGGAGATGAATCTTCTAAATCTGAGAGGTACAATGTAGTGTATTATTTTAGTGTTTCCTTTGTAGTAGTTTGTGATTACTTCTCAATGCTACATGTTCAGTAAAGTGGATCATAGCAAGAAAAAGACAAAATTTGCACTAGATGTACCATAAATCATTTATATCATTTGGGGTATGGAAACATTCATCCTTTTCGTGGTATATAATTATACATTTTAAATCTTAACAAAAGTGATGATCTGGTTAGCTTTAGTCTTCATTGAGCCTGGTGGCTTATCAGGCCAGGTTTCTATAGCATAAGCACCTAGGATTATTTGTACTCCTCCTTGGATGGGATGCTTGTCTGTTGCAGAATTCCCCCCTCCCCCTCAATTAAATTGCCAGTGCCCACATGCACCTGGGTGTAGAGAGGTACTATGAGAGAAAGATGTCTTGTCCAAGAAAACAATTCAGCATCTCAGCAAGGGCTGGAACCTGGCCTGCTTGATCCAGAGTTCAGTGTGCTAACTATCAGGCCACTGTGCCTACACTGGTTTTCTCTACAAAGACATACTGTAGGCTACATTATCAGTTTTGAGTTCTTGGGTTACATCTCAGACATTATTTTCTGAAGCTGCAATGAGAATTATTTAATTTGCTGATGGATTGAACATTTTCATTCTTTTATTTCCAGGGAAGGATTTACGAGTTCTGGTGAAGTAAGTTTTACTAGATGACATTGTAACACGGTCTGGTCTCGAACATAATAATTTGATTTGTGTGTCTAAAATGTTTTGGAATGATACATGCATGTGGTTAATTGACTCATGAATAGTCTCTCTAAGAGCAAGAATGTTGGCAAGTTTAAATTGTAACAGTACTGAGCACTGCAGAACAAAAGCCTTACTCTTTGACTTTTACAAGTCAGTAATTCGGTTGCTCAGTTGTGATTAAGCAAAATGAATTTTATCCTTTACGTTCTACTAGTTATGAGTTCCGTACTTTACCCTTTCTGTTAAATTCTAGTCAGCAGATCATGTAGAGTAACAATTTTGGGAAGAAAGTACGAGTCACTATTCTCTCCAGGCAAATTTTGATGTTTGCTTTAGACTTATAAAGAGTCAAGGTTGTGAGCCACGACAGCGATTGCATTGCTCTAGAAAATGTCTATGCCCCCACCCCACAGAATTCCAGTTTATCTCATCCCATCTGGAATTCCAGTTTAGCATCATACTTTCCTTTAAACCCCACTCCCTCAGAATTTCCAGTGACCTTCTTTGGAGTGAGTACGGTTATTTCCTGGAACCTCACATTGTCACTATTCCACAATAATTATTCCTAAGAAATTAAACTTCCTCTTCAAAGTAAACAATAACTGATTTAAACATTTTCTTGCTTACAGGATGATAGATTGTCTAAATTGAAAAGGTAAGTGTTTGAAAAAAGGGTTGCATTTACGTAACATCTCTTTTATTTGCATACCTTAAGTCTTGAACATTTGTGACCTTGCACGGGAAAACGTACGTTAACGACTTTCCCTAAAACGGGTGAAATAAACGACTATCGAACGGGTTTTAAACGAGTCTACAGGCCGTTTCAAACGGGTGCCACTGTAAGTTCGAACGGGTTATTGAGAATTCCGAACGAGTTGCCAAGTCGTTCGAACGACTCGCGAAAATTGTAAACGAGCGGCTGAACCGCTCAAACGACTTAGGAAAAATTCGAAACGGGTAGCCAAACCGTTCGCAAGGCTCACATAAAATTTCAATAGCCTGGCCATAAATGGCTTTCTTATAATTCTGAAAAAAATTAAAGTTATACTTATTTCGATTCGAGTATCATGAAAGCGAAGCCGAATGACGTAGTATTCAGTATTGCATGGTTGAATATATCGCATTGCGAGCGAACAGTTTGACCTGAGAAACTATTTCGAATTTATTACTTTTATCCTTCAAACCGCGGTTTTTATTACTTTCTTTCGCCGCTTAAGGCCAAAGAAATAAACTTTGAAACACAGAACATTCGATACCGAGTTTACTGAAGCAAAACTCGAAGGTAATCAATGACGCTAATCAGCGCTTATGCAAATTTGCTTCACTGTTTACATTTGCCGTGATATTATAATTCTCGAGTTTCACAAATACGCGACCTATTTCCGAAACAAAATTGTTTTTTGCAGTTCGTCACATTGTCAAAACGTTATTACACGCTTCACTTTACTTTTGACTACGACTTATAAAAGATATCCCGTCTTCGGTTCAGTTGTGAATAAGCGAACATCGATGTCTCAAATTTGCATAAATATCGTGTTTCACGTGCAGCTTTGACAGGCAGTTGACAGGTAACACAACAATACACGATCCGTGACGCGTTACAATCACTGGGACAAAAGGGCGCGTTGTCAAGACAAGACTGCAGAAATCTTTCTCGTGCTTCGATATTCCCCGTTTTGCAAAAGTCCATCAGCAGAATTCGATTACCTTAAAGTGCACGTAGACGGCCAGTGTAACCTAAACAATGCCTAAAATTGTCATTATATATATGGAGAATTTATTTTGCTTTTGATAAACCTCCACTTCTCTTTACCAACTATGGCTCTGTTTGGCGCAATTAATTTTGTTGATTCAAACGGTGAAAGTATCTCTGTTTAAAGGAAAGCTACCCTATCAAAGCTTTTATGTTGCGCCGCTCGCAGAAATCACTAATTTTCGAGCTAAAAAAAATTAAAACATTTTCAACGGGCAAATGCTAGTGCTATGCGCGTATTCGGCAAATTAATTCCCCCCTTTTTCTGCGGCAAGAAGCGATATTAACACTCGGAACGTTCAATTACAAAGTGTTTATTGCAGTACAATATTTTTTTTACATAAACAGTTCTGGGCAAATTAAAAAAAAACGTTTTTGATCTACAGCATATTGACTTATGGCCATAAGCCCTAAGTGGGCAAAGGGCCGGACATTCTCCTCCGCCATGCTGCACGGTCGCGGGCAGCCACCGCTGCCTCGTTCCACGAGCCGAAACCCAAAGCCGCTCTTTCTCTTTCAGCAGTTCTTCGCCAAGTCTCCTTCGGTCTGCCACGACTTCGCCTTCCCTCCGGGGCCCATGTTAATGCCGTCTTGGGATGTTTGCTTGGATCCATTCTGAGGATGTGGCCGATGAACTTCCAGCGCCGGCGGAAGATTTGCTCACTGATGGTGCTGATGTTAGCTCGGTTTCGAATCTCCTCGTTTGATATTTTCATAGGCCAATAGATCTTCATAATCCTTCTCAGACTTTTATGCAGAAATACGTCCAGCTTGGTCGCATCTCGTTTAGTCATACGCCAAGTTTCACATCCGTATAGCAGGACAGATACAACATTGGACTTAAATATCTTCAGCTTAGTTTTTAGTTTCAGCTGGCTGCTCTTCCATATGTTCCTAAGCTTGCTGAATGCTGCTCTGGCTTTTCCAAGTCTGCTTTTGATGTCTTCGTCTGAACCCCCTTCCTGGGTCACTGTTCCTCCTAGATAAACAAATTTTGACACCTCTTCTAGCTCTTTTCCATCGACCTGGACCTTTCTACCTGCGGGGTTGTTCCAGCTCATCATCATGGTCTTTGCTGTATTGATTCTGAGGCCTGTCATTTTTGCATATCGTTCCAGGTTGCTGACTTTGGCCTGGATATGCTTTCCACTGCTTGAGATCAGGGCTAGGTCGTCGGCAAAATCAAGATCTTCTAGGAAGTTGTTGAACTTCCATCTGATGCCTGTGTTGCCATTTTCGGTGGTCTTCCTCATAACCCAGTCCACAACAAGCAGGAAAAGAAACCCAGACATACAGCAACCCTGTTTAACACCGGTCTTGATCTCAAACCAATCATACACACCTGACCCATCCGTTACCGCGCACTCACTTCCACTGTACATCACTTTCACCATCTTCACAATCTTCTCAGGAATGCTGTAGCTTCTCATAATCCTCCACAGTACAGCACGATCTACAGAATCAAATGCTTTCTCAAAGTCAACGAAGCACACATAGAGGTTGGCGTTCCATTCAATACACTGTTCAATGATATTGCGCAGTATAAATATTTGCTCCGTTGTATCGCGACCCTTTCTGAAGCCTGCCTGTTCTTGACGCAGTCTATTATCAATTCCATCCCTTATACGTGTGATTATGATTCTGCCCAGAACTTTTGCTGCAACCACCATAAGCGTTACGCCCCTCCAGTTGTTGCATTCGGTTAGATCGCCTTTCTTTGGAAGTTTCACTATCAATCCTCGTTGCCAGTCCTTCGGTATTTGCTCTTGCGCCCACACCTTATGCAGGAAGTAATACAAGACATCCACGGAAGTCTCTAAGTCCGCCTTTAGAATCTCAACGGTCAGACTATCAACTCCCCCAGCCGTTCCGTTCTTCATCTCTTTAAGAGCAGCGGAAATTTCTGCCTTTGTTGGTGCATCAACATCAATTTCCGACTCAGATTCATCCTCCTCATCAAACTCTCCTGTATCTTCAGGTGCTGGACGATTCAAAACTTCAAGGAAATGCTCCTTCCATCGTTTTTGAATTTCATCTTCCTTTGTCAGCAGCACTCCATCTTTGCTCTTTATCATGTCTATGTTCTTGCCCCTCTTGGTTGACAGTTTTCTGGTAGCATCATAAACTGTTTTGAGGTTGCCCTGCTCCACGGCTTTCTGTGCTTCCTCGGCGACCTTCTCTGCCCAGTCATTCTTGTCTTTCTTTAGTTGTTTCTTCACTTCCTTGTCTTTGGCTGAATATGCGTTTCTAAGCTGTTGCCTGGCCCTTTCTGACCTGGTGGAATCTATTTTCCTTTTCAGCTCTCTCCTGTTATCTATTTCCTTCCAACTCTCAACACTAATCCATGGTTTGTTTGACCTTGACCGAAACCCCAGAACCTTTTCAGCTGTCTTTTGATACGTTTCCTTGATCTCTTTCCAGTCATCTTCCAGATCTTGGACTTGAGCCTGGTCATCACTGTTGTTAGCCTCATCATCTGCCAGGCAGCTGAACCTATTTCGAAGCTCGATTTTAAACAGCATATTACAAGAAGTTAATTACAATGAACGGCAAGTTGAGGTTTTCTTCTGCGAAAACTTGCGAATACCACGACACTTCGAATTTATTTTGCCCTTTATTTCCCTCCATATTTTCTCTTTATCGTCGCTGACGTCAACTGGATACTTAGTAAAAACTAGGACTTTAAGCGAATTGAGTTTTGAGCTGTCAAGACACTTTTTGCCATAGGTCCCATCTGTATTGCTGCTTACAAGTTCCTCGTTGGTGAAGATGGAATGCACGAGTTCCAGCGCACACAAGTGCCGTTCGCTTTCTTTTCTCAGGGTGCGCTGCACTGCTTTTACTCTGGTGGGGGTCACACAGGTACCGATTAGCTCCAAGCCAACTTCCTGCGCAGGACTTGCCACAGCGGTGGTGGGTTCCACGACTGGACTGTTTGCGGCTGGTTCAACGTCTCCACAAAGCATATCCAGGGTTTCGGTGTCAATGGTGGTCAGCGTAGGTGGCTCTTCTAACACCGGGATGACGCCGTCAAAGGCGCTGTCTGTGATTGTGGAATCGAGCTGGTATAAACAGAAATAAAAATAAAACAGCATTTCAAAACCAATATCATTGTGTTCACTTTGCTCACTGATTTGTTACGTGTAGAGTCTCTTAGACTAAATTTTCTGAAATATTGCCCTCGTAGCGAGGCAAGATCAAAAATGAAAATTATGTTTGCTTAAGTTATTTACAAGATACTGCGAACTTAAAATCTTACAGAACGAACGGGTTTTACACGGGTCTACAGGCCGTTTCAAACGGGTGCCACTGTAAGTTCGAACGGGTTTTTAAGAATTCCGAACGAGTTGCCAAGTCGTTCGATGAAAAAATGTAAACGGGCAGGTGAACCGCTCGAACGGCTTAGGAAAAATTCGGAACGGGTAGGCTCACGAGAGCAAGAGCAAAAATGAAAATTATGTTTGCTTAAATTGTTTACAAGAAACTGTGAACTTAAAATCTTACACACAAGGCCTTACCATGGAGAAATGATTCAAGGATCGTCCTTCCAGTGCGTCAAGGCGCCTCTCGATGTTGGATGTTGCAATGCTCGCGTTGGTATCTAATGCAGACATCTTATTCAGAAGGTTGTTTTCCATTCCTGACAAGGATGTTTCAATTTTCTCCATCATCTGTAAGAGTAAAGCACAAAATCTTGTTGAACCGACTGATTTAGGGCCTACAGCTCTTTGCCTTAGTATAATAACTTGTTCAAACAGTTAACAGTGGTGCATTGTTTTAAAGGATAAACTGGAAAAATAGAAAAATACACTGAACGGCCGAAGCAAATATAAAAAAAGCTGACGTTTCGTGCGTCAGGTCTTTGCTATGCCGGTTAATTAGGTGCCACTACAGCTCACTAAAGGAGCCCCTGTGCGGTTTCAATTTTCAGTTTGCAATTTGTTATTGTTTTTAATTCCTTCACTAAAATAGGTTATTTTACTAATATTTGCAAATTGTCTTTAATTTCAGGGAAAGGTAATTCACTTAAGGTTGATACCTTAACAAAGTTGTCTTGCAGTTGCATCTGGCAGGAGATAATCTTTGAGTTCGCCTCTTCCATGGCATCCAGTCTGTTCATCAGGTGACGACACTCCTCTGTCTTGGCAGCGAGCTGCTGGCGGAGTACAGCGATGACATCGTCTTGGTGGGGAGCTTGCTGGGAAGGACTGAAACTGCTGCTTGTCACTGACGCAGGCGCTGGTGGCTGTGTTTCCTTGGCAGTCTTTGCTCTCTTTGCTTCGCGGTTAACAGACCACTCCCGCTCTCGTTTTTCTTGATCCAGCAGGTACTCCGCATATGGGTCTCCCGCTGGCTGACGGTTGGGCTCAACTGCTGTCGACGGTTTTTCTGCTCGAGGCCTCACCTTTAAGTCAATGCAATACAATTAACCAAACAAAACTAAAATAGTCGGCTAAGTTTATCCGTATTTTAACTTGTTAGCAATATGGTCGATTGTCCCTAATGAAAAATTAAATTCGAAAGCTCAAGCGAGCGCGTTCGTATACGTATTAAAATGCATAAACCTACAACAATTTTTCGTTACAATCGTCATCATTGAACAAGGTTTCCCCAGGCAGAGCGACATTTAAGGTAAGTTCTTCTAATTGCTATAAGCTCCTATACGAGTCATGTCGCCAACCACCAGTTGGAGGCTGGATGTTCTTGAATTTTTCGAAGATTTGAGCCTAAACAATCAGTTGTATAATGTAGTACTTTACACTTTTGATACTTTCTTGATCGATCTGTAGATCGATACTGCAAACTTAAGATGGTTTCCGCCGAACATTCGAGCAATACAGGCAAAAATAAGTAACCACAGAGATCTCATAACATGGTAACAGTTTGAGTACAGCTAACAAAAACCTAACAAAACTTTAGCTCTCAAGCTGACCCCGCCAGAAAAAAATGGATTTGAAATTATCCACATTTCGGTTAAAACGAACGTTACACGCCAGCCGGGCACGCCAGTTCAAAACAAAATGGCGCGCGTGTTAAACATTTTTACGAGGTTTGACCTTAATTTTCCAGAGAATGCTTTAGAGTTTAATCGCGGGGTCACAAAGACAAATACATTTCAGTGAGATGTTTCAAATAGTATATAATATGTTACCGTGCTATGAGTAGGTTTTTGGTACTTAATTTTTGCACTCATTGCTCGAACTAGTAAGTCAAAAACTATTGAGTTTAATGTATCACATGCGCACTTACCTCGTCAGTTGAAGTTTTGTTCTTTTTCGCCTGGGCAGACACACGATCCTGGTTCTCTCGCGATCTTTTTCTCTCAGGAACTTCAGTGGAGGGTTTGCGGCTGAAAAGATGCGCATTCGCTGGATCATCAACGAAAGCCTTTTCCTCTACATTAAGTACGTTGCAGTTATCTAGAATAAGAAAAAAATATTTATTAAAAGTTACGAATGAGTAAAAGAATAAAAAAGACATAATAAACTTCAGCGCAACATCCACAAAAGGCATGCATGTATGCTTACCATCTACTGCAATCACCATTGCGTCGAGTAAGTCCCCTCCGCTTTTGACAGTTGCTGGTGTGTTCCTCGCCGGCTTTGTTTCGAATGGCTTTCCAGTATCTGTCGTTCTTAACTTTTTAGTTTCGACAACAGATGTAGTTTGATCAACAGCAAAGTAAACGAGCGTTAACTTTGGGACTTTCGTGAGATTTCGATAAGACATTTTCGCAACTAAATTTAAACTTTGGAGCAAGGTACTGAGAAACTAGTTCTTCGATAATGGAATGGGAAGACCATCTACTCCCTTTATACGATAATGCTGGAACTTGATTAGCAACTAGCCAATTAGAAAGAAGGCTTAAAAGTTTGTTGACGGAAATGTTGACAATAAGTGTGACTCATGCGAGGTGCTAATTTGTTCCCTTTGTTGATAAAACAATATCCCCTTGCCGAAGAGAGAGAAAAAAGTAATTTAAGCATGTGTAAGATGTTCGCGGTTAAGTTTAAAATAACAAGTTTTACTCTCAGTTCCTTTTTAGAAAACATTTTGTATGATGCGCTTTTTAAACTTCTTTTATAAGCAAATACTTTATAAATAAACAGCGCGCAGACTAAATTCCACTTAGTCACGCATCATAATTTTGCTTTATTTTGTCACACGCGCGAAATCTAAATGAATTATGACCGCGTGCGAACAAGGAGCAACATTCTGCGGCAAAAGAAAATTATTCCCGGTGGAAAAGCAGTTGTTTAACAGTTTTACTTTCTTAACAATACCAGTTTGTCAGTGGCCCGCCTGAGGTAAGTGTGACTATGTCTGGATTGTTACTAACTTCTCTGTTGTTTATACTCAATGACACTTGTGACTTTCTGGCGCGCGTGCGAACATGGACCGACAAAAGATATTTTTAATTATTGAAATGTCACACATTCGCGGCAAGGTTTACACAAGTTTTAAAACTTAGGGCCGAATCGCACTAGCAGACAAGTTTTAAATGTCATGACATTTTTGACAAAAACAAAATTGTCGCGACAAGTCAGAGACATCTTGAAGAGGACAAAAGGTGAAATTATTAGTACAATAGCTTTGCACGTGCTTCTGGCATCCCTGTACATTTCTCAGCACGGCCGTCTCGGGCAAACATTTAATATGCAGTACCACGCGGTAAAAAAATTCTAAAAAAAAATTGCATTTAGAGCACGCGTGTTCTCATGCAGTGGAATAATGAGTCGTCTCAAGATATTTTTTTCTTTTCTCATTCTTATATTGGGCAAATACTTCGCTTATAAACATGCCTTGCCTATCGCGGAAAGATTTTGCGGCTGAATTATGATAGTGAGAGCCACATCACAGTGCATACTATCGCAAACATTTTGGTGTGCGTGTTGTTATTAGGTCCAGTTTGGGCCAAACACAATAGCCAATCAACAACGTATTGTTATCTGGCATTACGAGGGCATGGGAATGCGACTTGTTATGAAATGTCCTGCCTCGAGGCAGGACTTCGGCCCCTTTGATGATTTGTCTGTTTTGACAAAATTTGCCCTTGTCCAACAAGTCGTACGCACTTGTTTTTGCAATTGTTTGACAAAATGTATCGCGCGTGCAACCCGGACCAATAATAAGACAGCTGCTTCTTTGTTTTCCTAAAATGTTGGACAAGTTGTAGGTCTCGAAAAACGTAATCGCACTTGTGTTCTGCAACAAGTGACTCATTAATGATGAAATCTACCATTTGTTACAAAATTTGCCCGCTAGTGCGATTCGGCCCTTAGTTGTTTACAGTTTGACTTTTTAACAATACCAGTTAATTAGTGGCCCGCATAAGGAAAGTGTGATTTTTTTCCCTTTTTATCTAAACTTTTCTATTGTTTATACTTGTGACTTTATGGACAAAGAAGGCTTATTCGCAAACCAAAAGTTAGATTTTGTACAGCTTTACAGGAAATTAATAGAAAGACTTCAAGTGGTGCGTGCTTAGAATTATTGAAGGAATTCAGGCGTTCTTCAGGAAAGGATTTTGTAAAACAAAAAAATGGGTTAAAGCAAACACGTAACCTCTGTTACGCCATTCGCGCGCCTATTAAACCTAAAATAATGCTGAAATAAGCAAACGAGACTTCGTTGTTCGATAAAAAAAAATCTAAAAAAATATTGACTGAAGTTCAGTTTTCCGACAGGAAAGAGGCGCTCCAAACCAAAACAAAGCTAAACAAACTCAAGAGATTTTACCTTTTGTTAAAACCGAATCTTAAAAAGCTATGTAAAAAGGTTCTCACGAAACACTGACACGTAATTTAACAACACAGTTAACAAAAAACAACCTAAACCGGCCACCGATTGTAATAATATTCTGCCAATTGCAAAAACATTAACTAAATTTGGCCCATTCAGCTGATCAGTTACATTAAAAGCGAAGAAGCTGAGGGCTTATGGGTTTCATTTGTAATAAAATTATATCGGTTGATTTTTTTTTATTTATCACGCAAGGTATGGATACTGAATCAAGTAACTTTCAAGTAGCAAGCTTCTCGCTCTTCTCTCGTCAAGGTTCTCGCAGTTTACAGCCCTTAATTTAATAAATAACAACAGACTTTATTCAGTAATAAGTACTCAGATAACTCATTGTTGATCATGACTTTCATGGATTTGGTGGCTCCTAAAAGAGCCGTTTTTAGCGACCTACAAACGTCCAAAGCGACGAAAGCAGGGCGCAGTGGCTCCTAAAAGAGCCGTTTCGAAAATTCATGGCGCTGGAGCTACGAGGTGTTCGGTTCCCGGTCTACAAAACTGCCTTATTTCGCGGTAAAGATAGTTCTTGCGTTCCTCGGTTAGTCCATCGGGATTGATTACGCGAGGGAGGGTTGAAGCAGGCGGGAGAATAGCATTGTTCTTTAATAACTGGAACGATTGTTCTGGAGAAGACACGAATTCCTTGAAGTAGATCATTCCAGGGTTTTCCTTGGAGAAACGGAAGTGATGATACTTTTTGATGTTTGGCAACTTCTTAAAGTATTGACTAAGGAACGAAGTCCAGTCGTAAACAGGGACGATCACTCTGCCGTCGTGCGTTGCTACGAGTTGAGTTTTGTTGACTCCAGTGTTGCTGGATGTCTCTACCAGGCGTGCAAATTCGTAGAGCGACGACACATACGTGACTTTGAAGGACCTTTTGATTAACCCAAAACAACGGTCTGGAGCAAACTTGGTGTGACTGGCTATTAGGAAAGAGTACGTGATGGAGTGATGCAACTTCATAAGCGTTCTCCATGCCAAGTACCAGAGAAAGCAATTGTTTTTGTTTTGACCGGTGCAGTTATCAGCGTTTAGGTGCGCGTCTGTCTCTCCCAATCCATGGTGTTCGAAATAGTAGTGGACGTAGCTGATGGTTGCGTTTGCTCCCTTGCCAGTATCAGCGGCCTCATCTATAAGGAAATTGACCTGTCTGGGTAGGCCCTCGCACACGACTCCGAATATTGCACACTTCCGAGGGGTTTTGAAGTAGATCGGCCCAGGTTGCATGGGATTGCTGGGGATATGGATCTGCTGGGCGTAATCGAAGGAATAGTGAACGGTGCCATTAAGAGAACAGGAGAGGCGGTTTTCACGGTTAAGAAGCGTTTCAGTTCCGATGATTTCTAGAGTGTTCTCAGAGTCTTTACATAAGTTCCTATAGTATTCTCTTTCAGACTGGGCACAGTTCAGATGATCCTGGTGAGCATTAAGGCATTCTGACTTTTCTGCGTCGGAGAGGTTTGCCGCTCTTTGTAGCTTGCTGGTGTTTTGTTGGCAGGTGAAGCAAAGATCAGTCATGGGTTTTGCTACAACCACGTTAGGGTGAAACTGTTCCCATAGCTGTAGGAATTTCCTATAGCTAACTGCTCGTAAATCTGAAACCTTGCACGCTGTTTCGTAGACTCGCCAAACACTCATCTTTGTTTCGGATGACGAAAGGACTTTAATGTCATCACTTTTAAACCCGGGTATCCTTCCTGGAAGAGATATTGCATTTTCCTCGACGTAGTTCGACAGAAATGCGTGAACGTCTTCGATCGTAGCCTGGGGAAGCGTGTTTTGAGGTAGTCGTCTAGTGTTACCATGAATCCTTGGAAAGATACCATGATTCTGGTAGTGTTCTTTAAGCCGTCGAAATCGTGAGTCACTCAAACCGTAAAAGTGCAAAAACATTTCCTTGCAGATCGGTAGTGACTGGTAATAAAAGAAGCATCGAGGGCTCCTGCTTCTTTTGACTCCAACCGCCTCGCTGTGAGTGAAAGCTTGTATGCTCGCGAGAACGACCAGATCGAGTTCGTCATTTGACAGTTCCAAGCAGTTATACAAGTTAAAAAGTACAACCGCCTCCGAAAACTGTTCAGAACACTGACCGCCTTTTGCGCGAAGAGCACAACCACAACCATCCTTTAGGAATTTCTTGACTTTTTCAATGACTGCTTCGTTTTCCATTTTTCCTTGATCGGTCTCGGCCATAGCGTTGACTTATAATGCTTTGTATTAATTCCGAGTATTGCTGAAAAACGAAACTTTGTTGGTCGTTGTCATGGCAATAGAAAAATTGACCTGAGAATTTACATGTGTCCTTTCTGACGTGACCGAGATACGTGAAAAATTAGCATTTTGATGACCAGTGTTGCGTGACATCTCTCGAAGGCAACATCTTGGCACGCGGTCAGTGTTTACCTCGCCAAACTTTTTGACGGGAAAAGATTCGATTCGGCCGAATATAACTAGAATATTCGAAAGGTTCAAGACTGAAAAACGAAAGTGTTCGAGGTGATTCGTGCTACCTTGGAGGTGCACTATCTCGCGACGTGTATGTATAAATACAACAAGCGAATTCTGGGAGAATAAAGATGGCGGCTCGAGTTTCACACGCAAAAGCAAAACAACAAAACGAAAATACGGGAAAGAAACATTCTTGATTGTTTGGGTTTACGAACAGCGGTTCAAAAAAGAACTTTGTTTGTCCTATCGGCCGGCAGATTGAGCGCTTTAACCGACAACTCCACTGCAATAACATTGGGACTTTATAAACGCGCGAACAAGTATAAGATTTTTTAGTGTGAGCCGATGACATAATTAATCGGCTCGTACGCCTGATTTTTTCCTGAATGGGATCGAACCCGCTTGACTGATTACATTGAGTGTTCAACGAGTGGATGAGTCGGTGTTTCCAGCGAACGAACGACCAAGTCGTTCGAACAAGTTGTGTTTCCAGCGGACGAACGACCAAGTCGTTCGAACGAGTCGGTGTTTCCCGCGAACGGGCGACCAAGTCATTCGAACGAGTTGGTGTTTTCAGCGAACGGGCGAACAAGTCGTTCGAACGAGTGGATCTTTTTACCGAACGGGTGACCGAAGTTGTTCGAACGAGTGCAAATTTTTTTTCGAACGGCTTACAAACGGGTTGTACACGGAATCCCGTGTAAAAACGGAAAGTCGTTAGCGTACGTTTTCCCGTGCAAGGTCACATTTCATGTGAAACAAGTCTTCCAGGAAAAGTTGTCAACACTTGAAATGAAAAGTAAAATGGAAGAAACTTGAGCTAAGACATCAGAAGTTACTCTTGTTCTGTATCCATTATAGCATATAATTAACAACAACCTAAACCTAACTTACATTCTTTATTGCACTTCTTAATTCATTCGTGACTTAACTGTCATTTGGGAGAGTGGTTGGAATGCAATGTTCAGCAGATCTTTTGAATAGATAATGTGGCAAAGAACATTCATAAAAAGAGTCCATGCAGGCTTTTCAAAATGAAAAAAAAAAAGGCCATATTGTCACATAGCAATATGGAAAAGAAAATTAAGAATTAGCAATATGGATGATGGAAAATAAGCAATAATTTTTATATAAAGCACCATGGAAAGGAAAAGAAAAAGAAAATTAGGAACTGTTTTATAGAAAAATACTTTTAGCCTTTTATTGAACAAATTTTTAGAACATTGTACTTGTAATTTTATATTTTTACCTTTTTAACTTGAATTTTAACCTTGTATTAGTTTTTTATTTGAGGACCTTCCTGAAATCCACGTCATGTGACGAGAGCCTCCTCTTGAAAAATTATTTTATTATTTTATTTTATTATAGCATTAATTTTTAGTAACTTGCTTATACATGTACATGAATGTAAAATGGTTTTCTGTTGTCCTTAGCTGATGAAGTGTGACATGACAAGGTTCTCCCTATCAGTTGCTAATATTACATGTAACTCTGTTGTTTATTTGTCAGCAGCTCCAGTGAACTGTTCCTTGATAAACCTCACTTAACAAAAGGCATTGGGAGATCGGAGAGTATGAAAACACCTGTGAGTATTCAACAGTCTAATGTTTTATATTTTTGCCTTTTCATCTTCACAGTTTCATACTTTTTAACTTGGAAAAGAGTTGTAGTGGGCGAAGTGAATTCACTCCTTCACTCCATCACTCCTTCACTCGTTTCCTGTTAG
The DNA here is from genome assembly GCF_052425735.1 of Oculina patagonica. Lineage (NCBI taxonomy): Eukaryota > Metazoa > Cnidaria > Anthozoa > Scleractinia > Oculinidae > Oculina > Oculina patagonica. The sequence continues at coordinate 21,283,993 of NC_135765.1, forward strand.
ATATATGCACGCAATGCGTGCAAGTGTTTTAAGGCCTCTAGAGAATTAGACCTTTTCTCTGATACCTAGATTTCTTGTTAAATTACATAAAATTAACATGCTTAGTCACCAACCGAAATATTGTATTAATGTCAGTTTTCTTGAAATAATATTATGATATTTATTCAGCTATAAGCCGAGACCGTAAACCTTTGGTTTTTTAGAACCAGTTAGAAAAAAACTAACCCATAACACTCAGCTAAAGATGAATTTACTTCAGTACGATTTGGTGAAAAAAAAATCGTTCGACTTATAACCAATGATATTATTATTATTATTATTTTTCGTTACCTTCAAATAACAAAAAGGAAAAATAAAAAGAAAGAAATCAATTTGCAACAGATGGGAACTCTATCTCTTGGCCTTTCGGTCTGCTCTCGATCAGTATTTGATGACAATCAAAGTGAAGTAAACAGAAGTTTGAAAAGCATAACATCATTTGTATTAGCAAACCTTTATTTGTCAGTTTGTTGTTTTCGATTCTTGTTTCATAATAACTTTTCCGAGTTTAGTGGCTTATAGCCCTTTTAGTTATTTGTCAGTAACAGGTCTTTCCTGGTGGGAGAGGGACTGGACTGTGTATTTTTTTAAATCCTTCATACAAAACCCTTAATTTACTGTACAGTGTACATCCCTGATTTCCGGAAAAAATTTACAAAGATCAATAAACTGGGTAATATAAAAATTTATTGTTGTACAAACACTCCACAATAACAGTGTCATGTAACTAACATCTACACGCATGCCATTCATAATTCCTCTTTTAATTAAAATTCTACAGAAAAAGAAATAAAATTGTATTACTTACCTTTCCCAGTCAGTTTATCCGGTCCCCTAGCTTTATGTATTATTATGTTTTAAGCCATGTATAATGTTATTAATTACAGGTTTATTTTTTAAATGTTTAGAGAGAATTAAGTACAAAGGCTTTTATAAGAATAAGAAAATCAGTGGCAGCTATGGAGTAAGTGGTTCTTATTTGTTATAACTTGTTTAGAATAATGTGATATACTTGAAGTCAAGAAAAGGTGTTATGATTGAGTTCAAAAAAGCAATGTCACAGTATTTTAAGTCAATTTTCTGATTGCTTTTAAATTGAAGGAAATCTCAAAATGATTGTTTTCTAAGGTAAATTTATAAACATCAACAAAGTAACAAAACCCAAAAATAAACAAGAATGTTTTCAACAAATGAAGATTTAGAAGGATTACGAATAACAAACTTGAAAAAAGTTGCCAATTTTTTCTTGATGCATTTTCCGTGCCAGCTTCATTAATGCAAGGTCATTATCATGGAATGAAAAGCTCTGTGTCTGATCTTTGTTTTTAAAAAAGAAAAGGTATTGTTAGAGGATGAGCTGCATGTGACTGTACATGTTAAGGGACTGTCAGTGTTAAAAAATGTTGCCTTAATTTTCCTGTAAAATGTTTGCTCTCAAAGGAGATTTGCCGTAACGTGAAATTTTATTGGAAATGGTTGGTAAGAAATAATTATCTTTGAAAAGAAGGAAATCTCAAAATAACGGTGCACAATACTTAAAAAGCGAAAAAAGAGAAAGAGAAAGGAGGTAAACAGTAAGCCAATATATAACCCAAAGTTGTGTTAATGTTAAAATTATGTTATAGTTATTAACAAAACTTCAAGAACAATACGTAATTCAGGTTAAATTGTGGTTAGTACAGTTTGTGTAAAATTTTAATTTTTTTCTTTTTGTGTTTTTGTTCATTTCATCAGTGGAGATAGCCTTCATTACCGGTAAGTGCTCTTCCTAACATTACTTTGTGCATGGTGAATGATGTTTCGTTCTTAAATCCGTTATCATTGATAAAACTAACTAAAGCCTTTACTTATCTTGCATTTTGTTTTGTTCTTCAGAGGTGTGGAGTCTCCTACAATGGATACACTCTCCGAAGGTGGTAAGTTGTTGTTTTTAGTTTGTTTGTTTATGTGTAAAAGTCTTGTTATGTGTAGGGATAGTGTCATGACCAATGATTACAGACATATACATGTGTGTTTCATTTTTAACATGCAAAAGTTAAGGTAGACCTTTTAAAGTTTTGTTTTGCCCTATTCAGAGTGGTGTTAATTTGCATAGGCAGCGATGATAAACAGAGAAAGATATGTGACCCTATTCGTAGAAACTAATATCAAGCAAAGAACAGGAAAATATTTCAAGGAATAACATATCTGAAGGATACATTCTTAATTACTCACTCAACTTAACTGGACTATGGGAATGGAGAAATATTAAACAGATGTGAAGTAAAAAGTCACTACAGGAAAACAACAATGCAAGGATAAAATACTGGCAACAGAGAAAAACCATGAGATTAGATTAATACTCGCATGTATTTTTAGGTCATGACACTTCCCTTTTAATTGTTACTCCAATTACAATGCAAACTAAATGCACAAAATGAAATCATATGATGGCCGAGTCTGGTTCAGAAGGAGTTGAATGTGTTTGCATTTAAATTATAAATTATTGATAGTCACTCTTGATTAGTGGTGTAAAATGCTGTTTTTTCTCTCTTTAGTAATTGTATATCTTGTTCTACTCATTTGTCGTTCATTTCCTGTTCATAAATTTCCATAAAATCATTCATGCAAGCATGCTCCATTTTGTGATGACAGTAATAACTGCAATATTTGATATTATTTTGTGCTGCACAAACCTAACCATTCATTTAAACCTAAATGAAAGGCTGCTGCTAACTAAATCATTATTATTGCTTTTAATTAATGACAGTACATGTTAATTAATGTAACTGCTAACTTCAGTAACAATCCATTAAATGCAGTCATAAACATACGTGTATGACACTCACAGCCAGGTTATAACATCTAAAAACCTTTGCCAATTAGAGTTCAATGACCCAAAAATGAACAATTTGTACTTTAACATTGCATGATTTAATGCTTGAAGAGTTGTGTTATGTGATGAGATTTTATAATGTGTTGGCACATTCGTTTTACCAAAACTTTCTTAAAGTGGTAAAGCTGGGCTAAATGTGAAATTTCAAAGTTTTACTTAGCTGAATAGAAATCAATAGGCTGCTGAGACCTGATTTAGGTCTGAGAATCTGTGAAAAGTTGCTGAATTGTTGGAGTATGATCCCTGTAATATAGTCAACAAAAAATATTCTAAAACCTTGTTGGAAACCATATTGGCTATGGCAATTAAATTATAATATTAAGGTTTATTTGGTTATGTTTCTTTAGATATTGCAAACCGTCTTTTAGATAAATTATAAATAAGACACTAGACTAGTATGTTACTGTAAAGCTTGTTTTCCAGCTGAGCAACATCGTGGTAGAGCTTGTTGCTGTTAGGTAGATTCTTTTATTCTGGCAAAGCTGACTGCTGTATGCAGTTACTGACTAACACAAAGTCACAGATGATCATTTCATCATGCCAGCCATTACATATCCATTCATTCACTGCACCCCATACATATAAAATTGTTGACATGATTACAGCATTTCTTAGCAGCACTGGGGTTATAATTCCGAATAATGCACTGTGATACTTTAAAATGCGAGCACATGTAAATTTCAAGGTAAGTTTTGATATCAAAAGGTACCTATTTTAAGCCAGGAGAATTGATTGAAATAGATGCGAGTTTGTAAAAGAAAGGCATTTGTAAAGTTAATTCGAGTTCTGTTTGAAGAATTGTGATGTTTCTGTAAACAACGTTTTGTTAATGAATAATACCCTGCATGTTTGAATGGAATAAGTAAAAATCTATTTTGTTTGGCCACGGAAAATGTTACGGCTACCACTGGAATTTTATTATCAATTTGTAAGGCACGTTTGGTGATCATTATTTACAAAGTAAGGAAATTAAACTACTTTAAGGTTTAAATTAAAGTGAATTAAACATTTCAGTTTGTTGTCAAGTTAATTTATGGGCTTCCAGCTTCATTGTATCAATAAATAATTTTAATAAAAAGTATAACTGTTTCTGTTTAAAAACAAGTCAATGATTCTAAATTTGATGTTTGCATTAAATTTAACTTAAACTGGTGGGTTAACACTTAATACCTGTCCATCACTCTGTGTTTGTGCTGTCACCTCTAACATTTCTTATTTACTCCCAGGGAGACGTGCACGCTCACGATCTCCTTCTTTTCATCCACCAGAAGAAGAACCGGTGAGTTGTGATTCATTCCATTTCTTTTTACTCTGTAAGCAACTATACAATGCAAGCCTTATTGTAAGAGATTTCTCGTATCCGTAGTCTTTGTTTTTGTAACTTTGTAACTTTGTAAGAATTGAATATGAAATAAAAATATTAAAATACAAAAAAAAAAAAAAAAAACTATACAATGCACACTATACAATATATTGAACAGACACCACCTCATAGCAACTGGTCAGGGAACGTTGATAGGGGGCAGAAGCACTCACTTCCATATGTATATGTTGTAGTTTAAAATGAATTTCAGGTCAAAATGATCTTAAAGGGGCTATGTCACGGATTTAATAGATTTTTGAACAGCAGAGAAGTTTCATTGTTTTGGTTAGTAAGCTTGCTATACGCTATATCCTTAGGGCACTGACTAACTTTCCTTTAGCGATATGAAGTTTGGAAGTATTTTCACTAATAAATACTACTTATAAACTGAGAGTGAGGTCATTACAGGGAATCTCAGACCGAGGTCTTGATGTATTGACCGAGCGACAGCGAGGTCAATACATCAAGGTCGAGGTCTGAGATTCCCCTGTAATGACCGAACGGACGAGGTTAATAAGTTATTTATTATATGGCCTTTAAGCACTATTCAAAAAAGAGTATAATCAAGGGAAAAAACACTGGAGGTAAAACTCGCTCTCGCTCTCTGTGGCTCTTTTCGTCGCTCATACGAAAGAAGTATCGCGGGTATGCTTATATTTTTCTTTCAGTTATTGAAAAGATAGTTATATTTTGTCGGCAGTTTTTGTTGTTTGTGCCCCCTCGCTAGTAGCTTTTACTCACAACTCAAAAACCGTCGAGCCGAGAAAAATTTTCATAATGCCCGGTCATTACAAGAAAATAATGCCCGCTCAGAAGCCAATCAGAGCGCGCGTACTATTGTAGCCATATAATAAAACATGATAAAAAACACTTCTTAAGTGTCCGTTGATGATTTCAAAGTGTCCGTTATCCGTCCTGGAGAGGTGTCCGTCTTATAGGGAGTTTGGTTACAGTAAAATGACTGAAAAGCGGCAGGGACCATCACCAGGTGTCTGTCTTATGGAGGTGTCCGTCTTATAGAGGTGTCCGTTTAGAGAGAGTTGACTGTATTATAGCACTGATCAGAAACTGTTATCAAACGTCTTTGGCAGCAGATGGCTAGGATGGAAATGAATTCCAACTTCAAAAATTTCAATATTTATAGCCGTAGCTTGATTTCTGTCCACAAATTAAGGTTCTATTTCTCTTTAGATGTTCAAAGATAATGTTTTTCATGGGTTAAGTTGCCTACCACTAATTTCAGGACAGTTTAGACCAAAAATCTCCGAAGTCCCTGTGACGTAGCTCCTTTAAACTAGTTTGATTTGTGTTTTCCCCTGTTCCTGATTTATTATCATAACCTTTATACAAAAAAAAATGCAAATCGAACTTTTGACCAGAAATTCATTTTCAACTACAACATATATACACCATTTCTTACGCTCCCAAGGAAGTTTTATATCCTCTCTTTAAAGTAATGTGTAATAATTATCCAAGACTCGGTATTACCTAACTGCACCCAGTAGGGTACAAATAATGTACCAAATCATTACAAATATCTCTTATGGGATTTGGAACTCTAGCAGACCAGTTAACAGAAAGCAAAGAAAATTATATATTTTTCCGCTTGCCCTGTGGCGGCAAGTTGGAACCACTATGTGCTAGCCAAGCCTTTTCTCAGTGGCCTTACTTCCTTTGCCAAGTAAAAAGTCCAAAAATGTTACTTGTCCATCAGGAAATTAAGTGATGAATACAATTCAGTAGCATGACAGGAAAATCCACTAGCCTGGGCATGGGGCTACTGGAAAGGACTTTCTTTGCATGCTGGTTAAATAGTTTTTCTGTAGACCTCTTATATTTTGTTCTGACTGCATGAAAGTAACAAACACAGTTTCAAGTCAGGATTTTGTGAAAGAAAATCATTGGATATATATCTCTTTTGAGGCGTTTTAGTGTATAGTATCGCTGAACATTTTTACTCATCATTTGAATAATGACTTGCCCTGGACAAAAACTGAAAGGCTTGTAAAAATGTATATTGTGCAATTATTGTAATGACGTACAGTAAACACCCGCATTATAAGAACACATGTTTTTAGAGGTCAGGCTGCTCGGGTTCTTATTTAATGGGTACTTAGTGACAAATCAGCCTCAAAGTGTTCTTAAAATGCTCTTAAATTTCTATAATAGTAATACTACCCAAAAATGCCCCTAGATGTAAAATTAGCATAAATTAATAAATATTCTTTGATTTTAATGATCATAATAAATACTGTAAACATCAGTACAGTACTCAATACAAAAATATGACCACTTGACAGCTGATAGAGTCGTGATTGCCATTTTCCATTTTGTAAGAACATGCTGAATTTTTCAGGCTGATCTTGTTCTTATAATCAAAGTCTCTTCGAGATACCGACTTTTTTGCATAAAGGTTTATCCTGTGCATTGTTCTTCAAACTTATCATTACAGTTGCTTTGCAGTTTAGTTTAACAATTTCCTATCTTCGCGGAGGAAATGCAGCCATATAATTTTGTCAAAAATGGCTCGTCCGCGCCGGGTATTTATACACATATTCCTCAACATTACGCAAATAAACAGTGCAAATTTCACCGAGATCTGACAATTCTATACTTAAAATTGCAAGGACCTTTTGAGGCCGTCGATTACGGCAGCGAAATTAGCAAATGAAACAGCAAAATATGCATTCGACGCTTTGTTTTTGCGACGCCATATTTGAATTGTTATAGGTAGACCGCTGTTCAATGTGTTCAAGGCCGTATCGTTACGATTGCTCCACGAAAAAGCACGAAAAAATACGGATATTTCCGACTACTGTCGGAGAAAACATTGCGCATATAATTGCGGCGTAAACAAATCGATACACTCAAGCTGCGTTTTGTCTAGGCTCTGCGAGGGTCAGATATCAAGACAGCTTCTTCGTGGGCTTAAGAAGGATTAAACAAAATCCATATATACAGTGAATGCTTTCGAATTAAATTTGAAGATGAAATACGAAAGAATTTTGCTGTCTTTGACTGAAATTCCACTCGAACTGCATAGATACGATCGCATGTTGTAAAGCCGATTCATGCAACATTGCTGTCAACGCAAGGTCACGTCCCTAACGAACTAGGCTGATGACGAAATAGAATGGCGCTTGTAGCGACCAAATTTGGCCTAATTTTTAACCGCTCCTAAGCTAAAAGAAGCCCCCATCTCTTGCATTTGTTTTAACTTCAATAATATCTTTGAAAAGAGCGAGTTTTTTGGTATGGTTTATTTTTGACGTTTGTAATTTTTAAACGATGTAAGTGCTAGTGATTATTTATTCGTGTTTTAGCGTTAGTTACGCAATCCATTGTTTGTGCGACGCTTTTTATAGATCGCCTTTCATACACACGACGTGCGTTGAGATAAGAAAGCTGACATGTCACTTTTAAATGTTATATAACGTTTGCAAATGTGACAAGTCACGTTTTTTCCATGAGATCGCAAGTGATCACCCACAGCGGAAAGTAATCCCTTGAGAAATTGAAACAGTCCCTTAAGAAATTAAAAAAGTCCCTTGAGAGCTAACAAGAATGTGGTTCCAAATTTTGCCCCACATAACTGCTATTCTCCTACTTTTGCTTGTAAACAAGCAAAAAAGTCGGAAAAATGGGGCTTTATTGGCCAAATTTCAGCCTGGTGTTCTTAATCCATTTGTTCTTATATGCGGGTGTTTACTGTATAACTGTTTGTAAACTTACGGAAATGAGGCATTAAAAATATTCATTTCTTGAAAAGTAATGTGAGGTCTAAAGAATATTAGATTGTGAGTTTAAGTGCACATTAGCACCTTGTTTTTTTCTTGTTAGAGGTTTAAGTTACATTATAGTAAATGTGGGCTGGAACAAAAAATGAAAAACCAGGATGAATTTAAGTGGGTGTATTACAGATGTAAAAATTATGATTATCTACAGCTAAGAGTATTAACCAGGTTTTATTTGGCTAGCTGCAATAGAAATTTGAAGACAGGAAAGTCTCAAGAATTTCCGCCTATTGCTACATTTCCATTTGATTCAATCCTGTCACTTGTTATATTTGTTAGGACTCAGACATGGAGGTAGATGCTCAACCACCGCCTTGGCAACAAGTTGTAGATAAAAAGGTAACTTAGTGAAAGCTTTGCTTTTAGATAGCTGCTGTTGTTAGCTATTGCTTTGCAGTCGTCAATTATATCAGTAGTACATTCTTCTATAGAAATGAAACAAAACTTAGATAACTTCATCACAGCAAATTATTAGTCTTCCTGATAATGATCTTTGTTTAATAAATAAATGTGTGGCGTAAAATTCCAAATTGGACTTTGCAAACATTTGACAGAAAAAGGACTATGATGCAAGTAATGCTTTTAGAAACTCTATTCTGACAATTTTTTTTTTGTGTTGCAGCTTCTAAAAAGGCTAAAGGGTAAAGAAATAAAACGACAAGAATTCATTCACGGTAATGACCAACACCTAACTTCTTGGCTCAACATTATACATCCATCCATCAGCATCAGTGTATTGACCTTGATGTTGTCATTTCACAACATGGCCACACTGAAATAATTGTACTGATAGCTAAGCAGTTCAGTCATATCGAAATTCTGAAATTCCCATTCATACTTTGTGTGAAAAAGATCCTTTGTCATGCAAACAGTTCTGAAATCTGTTGGCAGGTTACATAAGTCATACATATACTGTATCAAAACATTTAGGCACAATTGATAGTACATGTACAGCAATCAGGAAAGACAATTGATAGTTTTGCGTTGGGTACTAAAAGTGTTTTTTTTTTTACTTTGCAAATGATCAAACCTTCTAATAAGTTTTGAGGTTGTTTGTGAAAAAATGTTGTTTTTTAAAAACTGATGTGTTTCTACGTTTCACTCAGCATTTGGCTCTAGATGTTGTTGTCTGTAGTAATTTAATTATGTGGCTTTTTTTTTCTTTTTCAGAGCTTATCCATACTGAAAGAACACATGTTAGAAATTTAAAAGTGTTAAACAAGGTGAGAGTTCTGTCACAACATTACAGCAGTTTTTAAGAAAAAAAAACATTTTTTAGTACAGCAGGAGCCTACTCTATATCCGCTTTAGGGAGGTGTCCACTTTATTCACATCATTTAAAATGGAGTTGGCTATGTTGTCTTACCTTATAATGATGTGCCTTAGAAAAGATTATGATGTTATTGTTTCATATTTATTTCAGGTGTTCTACAGACCAATGATGAAAATGAATGTTATGTCCAAACAATATATCAATCAACTATTTCCCAACTTGGATGCGCTAGTTAAAATTCATGGTAAGTGAGCTAAACCTACACGTTTGTAATTGTAGGTGTGAAATCCTTCAACTGGAAAATGTTTCATATGAATTCCCCCTTCAACTCAACTTTATTATATCAACACTGTGTTGATGGTACAACTTTGCTGTATGTGACCTTTGCAACAAGTCTATGACAAGGACTGTTGCTTACAAGTTGCTAACGATTGTTTGCATGCAACACGACAAAATGTTGGACTTGGAAACATACAAGCAGTATATGTCAATGTTGAACCATCTACATCGACATGAGCAATGAAAGTTATCGACTATAGCTATACATGTAGTTGATGTGGTCTCTACATGTTTCAACTTCTCAATTCTTCATTGTCGTCGTCATCATTAGTCCTCATTGCCCCCATAATGCCTCACATGCCTTTGTTAAAGGAGAAGTTCACTCCAGAATGGCCATTTATTTTCTTTACGCCAATAAAAAGTTTATACAAAAATATGTTATTCACCAAAATTTCAGCTTCCAACGAGCGCTAAAACCCTACGAAATCTTTCTCTAAAGTAGCCCAAAATTCGACAACTGAACGCCGCCATCTTGGAGCTAGTAATGTATGCGTGACGTCAAAGAGCTCAGCCTGAAGTTTGAATACTTAAAACTCCTTGTTTTGTTTTGTTTTGTTTGTCAAAATGCCTGTTTGTGCAGCTCCATGTTTCTCAAACAGAGCTCCAAGAGATACCAAAAACCTTTCACCGTCTTTCAATATCTAAAAGAAAAAAATTCTCACGAATGGATTATAAGAATGGGCAAAAACGAAAAATTCCTGGCAAAGCGGACATAAATATTTGTGTGTTCCGAAAACTATACGGAAGACTGCTTCGAAGGAAATCACAGATACAGTCTCCTGAGTGAGAATACCCACAAAAAAAAGGGCAGACGCAAAACCAACCAATGTTACGAATATGCTATTTCACTTTTTTACTTTATTTCAGGGAGGATTTTTAATCAACCAGAGAAACTCTCTGTTGTTGTTGTTGACTTCGTCGTATTTTCTCGATTAAACGCGGGTCCCCGATTAAACGGCGGCTTCGTATAAACGCCGGGTCAAAACTGCGAACTTTTAAATAAACCCTGGGGCGTTTGATCGAGGTCCCGGCGATTATTTGTGGTCAAGCAAACAAGTAAATATATTCTTTTCAGTAGCACTGCTACGACAAACTGGTACGGTCTGCTACTTTGGTAATTTTTAATAATGTTCAAGGAAACGTCCGGCGTAAAATAAATAGGATGGATGCTGTAAACAAAACGAAACAGCAATGTTCGCGTTCATGTCGTCATGACTGACGCGAACAGTGGAGGAGGACGTTTATTACCGCGAAGGACATTGGCGACAATGCCGTTTATGGACTTATTGGTTGTTTATGTTCTGTTTGTCACAAATCTTGACTGCAACATGCACGTACCGTATGCAATACTGCAACATTGGTAACATGATCATCCCCGGAGACCAAGAGACAGATTGTCGAACGAGCTGAGACGACGAGAAAAATCGAGGGTCTCGAAGGATAGGTAATAATAGATCAACCTGAAAAAGCTGCAGAAAATTGCACTTCGATAATGAACTCGATCGGACCCCGATTTAACGCCAGAACACACAAATATTTGTGTCCGCTTTTGAGCAATTGTTCTTTAAATATTGAAAGACGGCGAATACGGAAATACCTCTTTTTGTATTTCTGGAGCTCTGTTTAAGCAAAATGGAGCTGCACAAACAAGCATTTTGACAAACAAAAGTCACCACAAAGAAACAGGTAGTTTGAAGTAATTAAAATTTTTCCCGCTCAACTTCAGGCTGAGCTCTTTGACGTCGCGCATACATTAACAGCTCCAAGATGGCGGCGTTCAGTTGTCGAGTTTTGGGCTACTTCAGAAAATGATTTCGTCGGGTTTAAGCGCTCGTTAAAAGCTGAAATTTTGGTGAATAACATATCTTTGCATAAACTTTTTATTGGCGTAAAAAAAATTAATGGCAATTCTGGAGTGAACTTCTCCTTTAACATTACATACAGATATTTTGCAATTAGTAAAAAGAGTTATCTCAAGTTATAGGGTTAGTTGTGTCGCATTTTATTGACTCTTCCTGTAGCAATAGAACGCCAGAAAAACAAGTGCTTTTTGTCATCAACGAATATATAAAAAAGTCAGGGATGTTTTAAATCTATACTCAAGTAAAGAGAAAAGCCCAGGAGTTAATTATTGGATGGCTACAGGCTTTGCGAATTTTTCTTTGGACAATGCATTCATCTGTCAACATATTTTTCTTTGAAATAACATCTTGATAGTACAAATTGATGGATTGAGATAATTTCTAATCTCTATTGTTCTTTCTCAAAGTCTCGCTAATGAAGAGCATGACGACGAGACAAGAAGAATCCGAGGATGTTATTACCTGTATAGGAGACGTCATGCTTGAAAGGGTAAGTTATACAGTATCGTCTAAGTGAGGAACAACATCTTTTCAGTAAGAGTAGTTAGGAATATTTTATTAGTTGTTTCCATGGAATGGGCTGGTAATTTTGTAAATCAATTGCAAGTCCAACCCATAGCAGTTACTACATAAACTAAAGTGGAACCAATTTGTTTGCTTGATTATAAAATAAAAGTTATTTTCCTTCATGTCGATGCTGTATTTAACCATTGATGCTGGTGATGACAATGCTGAATGTTATCCAGAAAGGTTGTACAGAACATAGTGTTAATCTTTAGTCTGGCTGAAAGCATGAGGTCCAAATAGCATTATAACTGCATTCAAGTGACGCCATTCTTTTAGTGTTGGCCAACTTAGTGCAAGGAATTGATTTTCTCATTTACCAGAGAAGTGATTCTCTTATAATAAAAATAACTACAGAAACGAATTTGAAAAAAACTTGAATGAGCAGAAAACCATTTATCATTGCTCAAACCAGTTTGTTAACAAAACCAACAAAAAAGCACTGTTGTGAAGAGGACCACTTTAACTGGTTTTCTTTGCCATTGCCAGCTTGACGTGCTTCAAAAGTATGCAACACTAATTTTCTGTTAAAAGTACATGTATTCTTCATTTGGATTTATCGGTATTTCATACGTACTTTATCACATCATTTCCATGCCTTGCTGGATAACAGCTCGTTGTAAGGGGTTTCTTTTGTGTTTTATTGTGCAGTTTGACGGAGAACCTGGTGAGATGGCTAAAGATGCCTGTGCAGAATTTTGTAATCATCAAAAGTTTGCATTAGAGCAGCTTAAGGTCAGTAAAACAAGTGCTAGGTGGTTATTGATTTTAACAACGTGTAGTCGTAAGAAGGCTTCAGTTATGCTCTGTTCTCTTGCACATCATGTAGAAAATGACAAGGGGAAATAGGATTTACATTTCTGCGCAGTTTGTTGTTTTATTTCCTATGTGCTGTGTAACAGAATGAAGCATATTGGAAACTTATTGAGCCTTGTTTACATAAAGCAAAATTGGAAACAAAATGGGGTGTAAAAGTACAGTCTACATGTTGTGTCGCATCAATCTTTATTTATCTAGAGGCTTTGAGATTTAATGAAATCACCACTTGTACTTATCTTAAATTGTAAATGCTGTTATGATACGAATCTCGCATCTGGAGGCAACACTTACTGCTAGAAGTATTTTTTGCTTAAAGCAGCACTGATAAAGCACCCCAGATTAAAGATGCCTGCACACATGGCAACTGGATTTATAAATGATTGTGTTGTTTCCTTTTATTTCAGCATCGACAAAGAAAAGATCCAAAACTTCAACAATTTATAGCTGTAAGTGTATTTTTCTCTCTGGATAAACAGACGCATGGTTTTGATACTGTACATTTAAATTAGTCTGTGATCTTAGGCGAAGTATGCTTAACAGTGAAATATTAAGGCACCTTTTTTTACTTTTTTCTTTTACAAAGAACTGTGAAAATGATCCTCTTTGTCGGAGATTAAGACTGCAAGACATCATTTCATCCAGTTATCAAAGACTAACGAAGTATCCGCTGCTCCTGGAAGGAATACAGAAAAATACACCCAGTAAGTCACTTAATCCATGTCCTAATACATTGTCTATACCAGTGACGACATGTTTTTTTTGTATTTAGAAGAAACAATAATTTCTTTTTGTGCCCACTATGGACAAAAACAAAGTGTACTTTAAAATGATAAAGTACTTCACCATTAAAAGCGATAAGGATTTTTGCAATGCTTAATTTTACTCTTTGTTGATACAGGCTCTCATCAAGATGGCAAAAATATCGAGAGGGCAATCCAGTGTACAAAGGTAAGAGAAAGTTCGTAATTGTTATCATCTTGTTTGACAATTGGCACCCTTCATCTTCAGTGTCGCTATTCCTAGAATGTAAAAACAGCTCTAAGGTTTTACAATCCTTGCTTTTGTGGTATACGTCGGGTAACGATTTTCCTATCTAAGAATGATAAACGACTACAAGGTGTCAAGTAGAAATAATAATCATGGAAATAATCAGTTAGGCCATATCGTCTTAATATACATTTGTCATCAAGTTTAGTAAGCAAACTGTGCAAGAACCTTTGTTAGGAGAATTAGAACATAAAGTAAATAAACTTTCACCTGAAGACTAATACCCAATTTGATGTGTTGGCCACTTCCTTTTAGTGTTGCTTGTTGGGTCAGTAACGAAAGTGCCTTCTTGTCTTGCAGGATTTACTAGCTTTTGTGAATCAAAGCGTTAAGGATTGTGAAGATCGACAAGTAAGAGCCGTGATACCCTCAGTATATTTGTGTGTCCGGTTGTCCGTAGCAGGATAATCAGGGATTAGTGTTAATTCTCCTTTCTTTTTGTCAAACATTTTTAACTTTTAACATTGTTGAACTTAAAACTGTCAATTAAAATTAGCTATGAAAAGTGCGTTGAAATGAACGGTGATGTCATTAACTTTCTATCCCACATTAACATAAATCATCTTACGAAGAACTGGGCCTTGACTATTGAGCAGGGATCAAAACTCTGAAGTCACTTGATGGAAATAGCATACCTTATCTCTTTGTGTTACTTGATACAATATTTAATAAGAGATAAGCTTGATGTCAGTTGGGCATTCATTTTACACACTCAGTCAAAAACCCAGACAAAAGCAAAGGTGTTGGGCAAGTTGGATGAAGGACAGGCAAAGTAGTGATACACTGTTGGGGCTAGAACCACGCATAAATGTATATAGTATAATATAGCATAGTAGTACACAGTAATTTAATGATAATTATAGAATTTTAATTGTAAATATCATTTTATTTGTTAGGTTAGGGTTAAGTTAATTGGTAAATGTAGAGCTACTCTGTAGAAATGTTACCAATAAACCGTTATTATTATTATTATTATTATTATTATTATTATTATTATTATTATTATTATTATTATTATTATTATTATAGAACCAACTTCAGTGCTCATACTATCAACTGTCTGTCTTAAGAGAGGCATCTGTCTAAGAAGGAAATGGGGTAACATGACACCAGCAATTCTGAGACAGTGAGGGTTAGAATTTTCTTGGGTGGTTTGACTAAAATGTAAGTCTAATACATAATGCAAGTGATGCAGCAATAATTGCCTAATGTTCTTTGCTCGCGCAGAGACTTGCAGATTTTCAAAGAAAAATCGACAGGAGACCTCTCGAAAACACCAACAACAAAATGATGGAAGAGTTCAAGGTAAGTCGACAGCATTTCAGTTTTTAGTTTCTTTGTCAACAGAGGCTATCGTCGTGGATTATTGGTTTCCTTATTACTGTTTCAACGAAAAAAAGTAGTAATTGGTTATTACCTTATTATAGGAAAATAACGATACATGTAATTAACGCGAATTTCAAAAATTCGCGTTAATTTCATGTACCTTAATTTATGTCATTGTTAATTAAAATCACACTATTTTCCAGCATTGTTATTTTAAGACACCTTTATTTCCGTCAAAGTTATGTTTACACGACATCTACGTCTCCGTCAAAGCTGCAGGACTAACATAGGTAACCTGCGATCAGGCGTTATTTGTCTCGCGGCGGTGTAGTCAACGGAAAAATGAACGCCTGATACAATTACTTGTCGAGTCGTCTGTAAAAAGTCCAGAATCTGGACTTTTTTTCTGATTGGTCAGAAAACAAAAGGCAACATTAGAACTCTATCCCGATTGGCTAATTGAGTTCAAGTCTAATTTCCGGTTCAAAAATATCACGGGTAGATGATTGTTATCGTGGCGGGTGTTGAGCGCGGAATGAAGTAGAAAGCGAGTTCTTCAGTCTAGCTTTTAGAAAATCTTTCAAGAGTTTTGTTAACAAAACATTTAAAGATGAACAAAGGGAGTGTATTCGACAAATAGTTTGTGAAAGAAAAGATGTTTTGGCGGTGCTTCCGACGGGATTCGGCAAGAGCGTGATCTATCACCAAAGACGCCAGACGATCGTGCCAGTGACGAAAACTACGACCTTGAAATGTCTGACCTGAGCCTTACACAAAATCAGCCTTTGCAGAAAACAAATTTTTAAAACCATCCGATCAACTCGTTCAAAAAGGGTAATTCAAACACATGTTTGTGAGAGTAAAAATATAATTTGAAGGCGCTAATCACGCTTATCTGAGCCTGATCGCAGGTTATAACAGAGGCAGTGGAAAGCATAAGGACGGGATGTATTTCATCCCTGGACCCATTCATTGAATATTATTCACTATTTGGTCTGTTTAAACATGTTTGATATCTCTGTTGTGTATGGTTTATCAGAATTAAACCTCGAGTTCTGTTGTTGGACGTTGTTGTTTTGTCTTTTAAATAGCGCAGGTTGCTATAAAAATTACTATGCATCAATCTCGCGTTGATTAGCTGCATGCAAGCACTCACCACACGAGAATTCGCGTTAATTAAATGCATTTTAACATAAATTTTCGACCATTCGCGTTAATTTTATTACGCGTACATTTTGTTCGCGTTGTTAAAATGCTTCGTTATATTCCTATAATAAGGTAGTTAGAACTTTGACAAAGTCCGTGTTGTGTGTGTATTTCTAGGGAAACAAACTTTCTCTGATTTCATCTTTCTCAAATTTGTAAATTGTGTACTAAAATTCTGTTTGATAAGCCGCATGCAAGAAATTAAGTAGCGTAATGAAATACCATGGCTGCTCTTTTATAAAACCAACTCTTGCATATTGTTTTACAACATTTCTGTCTTTTGTTTTTCAGAATTTAGACCTGACCACAAAGAAGTTGGTTTATGATGGTTCACTCACGTGGAGAATAAGCAGAACAAAGTCTATTGGTAAGTAAAGTGGATATGAAGAAGTACTGTTTCAAAATTTGAGCTTTATTGTTTAAAGTGTTTGCAATTCCCTATAGAAACATGAAGCACATCTTTAAAGTAGCTAAATCACTCGTAAGCACAATACAGAACATAAGAGCTAGTGGCGTTACTGCTTGAGTGTGACAAACAAGGTAACCAACTTGTTTACCTCGAGGTTTCAGTCAAGTCATGGCCAAGTAGTTTCGGCAGATTATTTTTTGTTAAAATGATCGGTAATGAAGGTTTAAAAGAAATCTTTAACTTAGCGAATAAGTACATCTAAACATATCTTAGTTTAGGACTTGGTAGTAAAGACGTTTAGCATGACTTATATGCCGGTTTTTATTCTCTACAGATCTCCATGTACTGTTGTTAGAAGACTTATTAATCCTACTTCAAAAGCAGGATGATAAGCTTGTTCTGAAGTGTCTTAGTACAACGATCTCGGCAGGATACCAAGACGTCAAGGTAATGCCCTTCTATTGTCAAATACAAGTTTAGTTGTGTGGGTTTGATCAAATTGACTTTGGAATAGTCATTTTTTAGAACAGTTGGGCAAACGGAATTCATAGTATGCTGTATTTTAGCCATTTTCAGCTGCTGTGTCGCTCGTTCAAGAAATGCTACATGTACCACTTGTTATCATTGACATGCCTGCAACGTTTTTTTTTTTTAAAAGTTGTATCGCCTGAAAATGTTCAAAATGTTGCCTGTGTAGCTGTCTGTTACAGTGCTGCGTTTTATAACTTTTTGACATTATGATTTTTGATTGAACTGGTCAATTGAGGTGCACGAACTGTGAGAGGCGGAGTTGTCAAGTTTTATGTTTGCTCCCTGACAACTTTGAGCTCCTCCCTTACTTCTTGAACCCCCCCCCCCCCCCCATTGCATTTTGTTTGGCCATTTGAAACAGAAGCATCAAGAAGTTGTTAAAACATATCAAAAATATGGCAAAAAATCAATCGTGGCGTGCATCACTGTAGGGACATAGTAGGTGCTGACGTTGGAACAAGTTGATTGATACTTTATTATCACTTTATTCAATTTTTAGACCACACACAGCCCAATAATCAAACTGAGTAGCGTTCTCACAAGAAATGTAGCAACAGGTGGGTTTATTGGCATCGTGTATATGTTTTTGAGGTGTTAATAACACACACACATCACACATTTAGTGATATACTTCTTGCCTAAATATAAAGAGATATTTTTCTTAAACTCACAAAGTTTACTTGGAAATGTAAACCAGTTCAACTTGTAAATTCTAGTGGGTAAGTGTCAGATTGTCGCTAAGAAAACTGTAAGTGGCGTTTCAGTCATTCAGTCATGTCTTGTAACACAAAAATATGTGCCGCTGTGGTTTCCTTTATAATTTGCAAACCACAACCCTTAATTATGCGAGGACTGTTTTCATTTTGTAATTGTTCTTTTCTTTTCACCCATTAGACAAGAGAGCTTTCTTTCTTGTGAGCACGTCATCTTCAGTAGGACCGCAAATTTATGAATTAGTGACAGCAACAGTCACAGATCGAAAAAAGTAAGTAGCCCATTGACACTTAAGCTTAGAGTGACTTTGTTATGTGACTGTCAAACCTAAGCCAAGCAGGTCCTGGTTGATCAAAGGATGGGTAACGTTTTCCACAGGATAGTGAGTTATCCAATGCCAGGTGGATAACATTATCCATCACCTGAACAACCAGGCCCTGAACACGTGCAATTGGCGCAAATGTGAAAAATAAAATGTTACATTACATTGTATTGGCCGAAAAGAAATGCTTATCGGACTGCCAAAAGAGGGCTATTAACATAACGATGTTGCACCACTATACAATATACATACATACATACATACTTCATTGGCTCGTCCCCACGGGGCTTTTCAGAGTCAATGCACATTTCAAAATAGAAAATAATAAAAATAATAAAAAACAACGCAGAAAGCTTAAACACACAGGACAATGATAATGTAAAAAAACGCAAAGGTTGAATAAAAATTGAATAAAACAGTCATTAAAAAGCTTTCGCCTGAGTAGCCGCTTGAAATCCGTCATGGATGGACTACGTTTGAGTGCAGGCTGCAACTCATTCCACAGAGAGGTCGGTCAATGTTCAAAAGGTATGTTCAAAAGGTGAAACACTAAGGCAAAGACATAATATGCCTGAAATCATTGCCAACTACTCTTTACACACCTTAAAATTGTTGCTTTGTGGAAGGGATTTAGATTTTTTGTGTTGGAATGGTTCAATTGTTCTCAGATTTTGGTAGCCTTGTTGATACGAAATACTCCATGAGTTCTGATCAACTTTCTTTGTTTCTTAGCTGGTATAAGTACATAACAGATACTGCAGAGGCCTACAAAGGGAAAGGTGAGTAAATATAAATTCAAATCATTTATTTAAGTGTTGTTTTATTATAATTTGTGATTTTCTTATCGTGGTACATGTGACAATTTTTTTTGTTTGGATTTTATCAACTAGTAACCGTAATGTTCCTAGGCTAGTCCTTGATCGAAATTAGCTCTGCTGGGGTAACGTGCTTTAGTGGCATTAATTTTTTTCACTTGAGATTTGTATAGTTTGAAATCTTGTTAAAGAACCTGCTTAGTTAGTGGTTTTGTCGGTAAGAACCATGTATATTTAATTTTGATTTTGAGCTGAGAAAGTTTAAAAGGTCACTTGGAAACTGCAGCTAGACGAGCTTTCAGGTCTTGCATGCTTTGCTAGGGAATATCTGGGTGCTGTGGAGACTATTGCTGGTTAGCTATTGTACTGTGGTTACGTTTTTGTTTATTGTCTTATGAATCCATCGTTTCACGTCATTTGGTGATTACACCATCCGCAACACCGAGAAAATGCCAAAAATCACATTTGTGGTATTGCAAGTGAGCTGATCAGATGCACAATTTGACTGTTGTTTACAGAACGTGGTCGCCGTTTTGCGGTATCAGTAGGTGGCCCTCGCTCAGCCACGGATGTAGGTGACTTAACTGAATTACCCAACAGAAGAGTCAACAGTTCGTCTACAGAAGAGGAACCAGTTAAAGAAGAAAAGAAGAGTGAAAAGGATATGAAGGCAGATGAGGAGGACAGAGAAAAAGAAACTGATGCGGATGACGATGAGTCTGACGCAGCTGATGATGATGAAGAGGAACGTGCTCAGGACCAGGAAAATGATGATGACGAAGAGGATGAAGAAACAGAGAGCGAGGCACCAGCGGCACAGGAGGAAATGCCAGTGCCTAAGATTGTCGAGCCTTCTGTTGAGCAGGAGTCACAAGTTGAATCTGAGTCTGAACCTGAATCAGAACCAGAAACAGAGACTGAAGTGACAGAGAAGGAGGAGGAGGAGGTCAAAGAAGAGGTGGAGGTGCAGAATGAATCACCAGTTAAACTGCAGATTGCAACTGAATCCAGTCCCCCCAGTGACTCAGAAACTGAAGTAAGTATAGCAATATCGGACATCTTTACAACCAAGTTATCATTTACCTTATTTTAACAGAGGTACAGAGACCGATCAAGACTTGAAGACCTTATTCCAGTGTAGTTGATTGTTGCCAGGTCTTATTTGAAACGTTTTATTTGTAACAATAAGTGAAGCTTTGTTTGCATGTGGATGACAGACAAGTAAAGATGGTTAGGTGTAGAAGTATAGTGTGTTATGTAAATGAAGGTAAGTGTTAGATATATGACAACTCGGAGACCAAGTGAACATAACAACTTTCTAGAAGATGCAAGAAGCTGCATGTGAAAATTATCCTTGGGTAGAAGAGTTAAATATTTCTGTGAATGAGTAAGTTTTTTTCCCCACAGAGTTATAACTAGCCTGTTGTTCTCACAAACAATAAAGCTGGTAAGACTGTGACAAAGCCATTGGCGCAGTTGGATATAAACCCCTGGATGCCAATACTCGATGCTATGTTACCTCTTGCAAACAAGTCTTCTTCTATGTTGTCGTACTCTTGTAATTGGCAAACAATAATTGAGAAATGAAAACAAGCTTCAAAGGACTGGAAAACAGTGGGAACCTGATCGTGATGCGTGGGACATTTGAGAAATAATTTTCTTTCTGTTGTAGGTTCTGTCAGCTGAAGACAGTGAAGCCCCAGGCTCCTCACCTCTCAACAGGGCAGCCTTGGCCGATCTTACAAATGAGGAGAGTGTAGATGAGAGATCTCCTTCTTCAGAGCGGAACAGGAATAGCATGACTTCTGAATCATCCTCTAGTTCATCTAATGACACACTGAAGATAAGAGGAAGCTATGCACACATGTCCGCTGATGAACAAGATGACTCTATGAGTGGACATTCATCTCGCTCATCAGTCATGTTGCTTGGTATGTTTACAGTTAGTCTTGCAGAACAATAGAAAATAAAATAAAAAAACTCCAGCAAAATTATTTCTGGGTTATCTTTGTTTATTCGTTTTATTTTACCATGCACGATATCTTGGATTTAGTTTCTTGTTTCTTGTGTATTCATATTTTATTACACGGCAATTTGGCAAGTATCATCCAAGCTCCTCTGAAACCAATGAAATGTTCTAAGTATGTTTTTAGGAGGGTTTGCTTGTGTTGAAGTTTTTCCCTTTCTTTTTTGGCAGAGTTGCTGAGATCAAAAGATAACGACCTTCGCAAGATTCTTGATGAAAAATCGAAACTGGTTGCTGAATTAAGGGTAAGTATCCAGCTATATGCATTTTATAAGGCTGATTGTTTAAAAAAAAATTAGAGCACTGATGCATCACAACACATACTTTTGTATTGTTGAGGTTGTTAATTTACTTTCCTTTTTTTGTAGGGAGCGAACATGACAGTAGGAGCTTCCACTAGTGAGGTAAATTTGTGCAGTGATTATGAACTTATGGTCTGAGCAGGAGGGTCATACGGAAACCACTGTCTTGTGGTCATGCTGAGGCAGCGATTGCAAGCTTATTTACCGCCATCTCGACTAACTTGGTGATATGGTTAATTATAATTATGCATAAAGACATGTTGAATTGTGCAAGTTAAATGTGTTTGGTCAATATGTTTTTAGTAGTAATGCACAATACTTGATGGTAGATGCTTAACCACTATTGATCACTTGTTTATCTTCCGGTATTTTGTACTGACGATGTGTCTTCTTTACTTTCAGAGTCATGTCAACGGTGATTCAGTGGAGGCTAGGTATGGCTTGTATTTACCTACTACACATGTATAGCAAAGACACCATCGTCCTTTTCACTGGAATTATTTCATGGTCCCATTTCACTTCTTTCACTCCACGTTGTAGATTATTCTAAGTTTAAAAATTGTTTATTTTCTTTGTAGGGATTTAATATTAGCTGCAATTCTTCAAGGTAAGTATCCCAACAAACAGTATGTTGTTTCTAGTTACTAGTAAGTACATTAAGTTTCGATAGATCTGTCTGTGCGTCTTTATCTGACCTGTGGTAAAGCTGTTCTATGTCACTGTAACATTGATTTAGGACATCACTTACTTTTCGCAATATCATGAACTTAGTTCTTGCATAAGATGTTTGTCTGCGGTGCAACGTTTAAAACCAAACAACGAAATCATATGTTAAAACAGTTTTACTCAAACATTTACACTGGGACAACTCATTAAAGTTAATTCATCAAGGCAAACATCTGACTGAATCATCCGTGACCCTGTTCATTACATGTGCATTTGTCTTGTTGTTTTAGCGAATCGTTTAACCGTCGCTGTGAGTGATGTGTTAAACCCAAATATAGACGATATGTCTCGTGGAGTGGGGCCTCTGGGATATGGTAGTAGCCAAGGCGACTTCTCACCCCAGGTTAGTCAAAATATGTGCACGTCTATTGCGTTTCGCAATAATGTGGGTTTCAGGCAAAAGAAACGAATGCTAGAGAGGTTTTCGCTGTTAATTAAACGATTATTGGAGAATTTTACGACGGATTCCGACTAATCTTAATAGTAAAGTACTAAAGTAGCTGAAAAGAAAAAAAGGAGAATAGGATATTTAACAATTATTCTGCGAAATCGCGCGGATTTTCGCCTGTTATTTAGCCGGCGGGGCCGTAGGCCGGGTTGGTTAAATTCAGACGTTTTTCCGCAAGATTGGGGTGGTTTTTTTTTTTTTTTTTCAACAACTTCTCAAAAAAAAAATTTTTAAAAAAAAAAAAATATTTTTATTTTTCTCTTTTTTTCTTTTTTTCCTATCTATCTTCCCCTCTTTTTTTTCTCTTTTTTTTTTTTTTTTGTTATCATTATTTTTTTTTTTTTTTTTTTTTTCGGGGCGCCCCCCCCTGTAATAAAAAATCCGCATAACCTGCGCTGGTGCTCCTGGTTCGATGCTCTACAAACTGATCTTGAAGCTTCTAACAGCACTGGTGATTATAACAGATTGTTTTTCTCTTCTTACAGCAACAACTCGTTTCATCGACTTCTGTTCTGAATGAACAGCTCACGACGTTACTCGTAAGTAGCTGCTGTGATAACTAAGTAGCTGCTGAGTTTGTTTGTTTGCCGTCAGTTTTGTGCTAAATATATAGTAGGAAATGTTCACTCAATGTTACGCGAACTTTCTCTTTCAGGGCGTAATCACAGATCGAGATATGGCGAGAGAGAGGTAAATTTTACTCTTTGTTTTGTCATCAGTCATCAACTTTAAAGTACCGTATTTTCTCGATTAAACGCCGGGCGCCGAATAAACGCCGGCTCTCCAAGGTAGAGTAATAAGTAAGCCTTTAAGGCATTAATTTGAGGTGTAATATGCTTAAGGTATGATGGCCAGATACATTCATGTCACAAATAATGAATAAAAACCCTTTTTTAATAAACATTTTGCTCAAATAAACTGCACCATTTAAATAAACGCCGGATCCACGGAGCCATGTTTGAAATAAACGCCGGGGGCGTTTAATTGAGAAAATGCGGTATCTCAGTACGGGAAACTCCGAAAGACATCACCTATTGTTACTAATGTGCAAACCAGAGTCCATTGGTGGTGAAACAGAAAGTTTCCTCTCCGAAAATGCACTATAACAGGAATTTGAAGCAGAGAATTACAAATGTGATTTAATTCCAGTCAAGAACGTGAATTTACGTTAGTAATATTTTGTCTCCTTAATTGTTTTAGCATTCTTTGTTTCCTTGTGTCCCCACCCCCCAATACGAATATAGGGGGGAACCAGCGGGCACGCAAAATGAACAGTCTGCAAAGATGTGTCGCGGGCACGGAAACCAACACGAAATCAATGAAACAGACCACATACACTGGGACAACTCATAGTAACACAGCAAACATCTGACTGACACCGTGACCCTGCATACAGGCATACATCTCCCCGAAATTATCGCTATATTACCAGGGGCGGAACCAGGCGTGGCTTACAGTGTTATGAAACTTTTCTGATTATTGTACTTTTCTGTTGTTTGTTAGGTTACGGTGTGATCTTCAATACGCCAACTCTCAAATTCAGCGCTTAAAACAGGGACGATCATCATCTCGCCGCACCAGAGAATTTCCTGGTTCCCAGTTCTCTGTCAATGACGATCACTTCTCGGCGGGATTCCACTCGGATTCCCCTCGACCCAGCTCCCCGACGTCCACCGTCGATTTCGACTCGGGTAAGCACATAGCACGTCCATATTGAACAAAGGTGTGACTCTTTCACGTGTTTGTAAAACTGCTCAACACTCTGAAGTCCCAAGAGTTCACTGAATATCATATGTTTTCAGTGTATGGGATCAAATTTTTAACCTCCCATAAGCTCAAAATTAAAGTCAAGAATTTTATTTTTTAACTTTTTTTCCAAACCTTTTTTTTTTTCAAAACGAGTTAAAGGTCTTCCCATGAGATTCGAGTTTGCCCTAGACAAAATTCTTATTGTGATTACTTGGTTCAGTAGTCTATACAGATGATATAGTTTTGTTTTGCCGGGAGACTCAGTATATGACTAACCATTATAGTGACTTGTTTGTGCTGTTTGTTTTTCTTAACAGATTATGCTCGTTTATCGGAAACAAGTGATTATTTAGCTTCCGAGGACAACATGGTATGATTCATTTTGTCATCCCTGACAACCTGTAGACTCTATGTTAGTTACCATTCATTTGTTGATTGTTGTTTACTCTTGGATATGCCAGCGGGGTTGCACCCTCTACTGAATTCAGATGTCCAGTCTGTCAGAGAATTTGCTCGTTCCGAATCGGACTGCATAGTCAACAGCGAACTCGTGCAAACTAATTTAATTTTTAATTTAATTTTGATGTCCAAGTAGACATCTTACTTGTTACGAGGGATTGCCAACAACAACTATTGGATATAAATCTTACTTCAAAGATTTGTTTATGCTATCTTCTGAGGAATGTTGGTCATAGTTCGACCCCATTAATTGTTGTTTGTGAGAGACTGGTTCGTGAATCAGCGGTCTGTAGATTTCCTGGTGCGTTGAACCAAAAAGAACTGTGACCTTCGCGTGTACCACTACATTTACTGATGTGCTTATTTTCGCTTTCGTTTTCAACAGGAGTCAGTTGGTCGTCCGTCATCATATTCAGGGTATCGAACCAGAAGTTCATTGGTAAGTTTGCCATGTTCTGAAGATCATTATTGACAGTTATGTGTTCCTTGTAAATGTTCGGGTTAATAGGGTGGGACTACTCACTGTATTGTATCTTGATTGTCAACCGAATGTCCTGTCGTTGTTGTTCTTTAACGTGATTATCTCGTATCTTTGTGTTTGTTTGGTGGTGCAGCCTGTGTTTATATTGTATAATTTCGTGTTTGGTTTTGTTCTGTGCCATAGTTTATTGTAGTATTGAGCTTGTGTTTGTTTTCGTTTCGTTGTTTTAACTGTTAGCGCATGGAAATGAAGATTTCCATACAAACTAAAAAGTGTCTTAAACCGTTTCAGATGTTCGTTTAAAGATAAGGTTAAGAGTTTGCTTAAATCTTGTGTTTTCTACATTAAATATTGGAAATGCATTTAAACATGTAAGTTGCCTTTTGATTAAAAGAGTTGATTGTAATTCATCCTGAGTCGAGTTTTAAGTGACGTCACGCTTGCCTGTGCTTGCTTCATGTGTCTCGTGAAATAACTAAGGGTGAAATAGGTCTTGTGCATTATGACGTCAGTTGCCCGCACTTCACTTTAAGCCTCGTTTGCACGCAATTCTTTTCAATGTTTTGGCACCTTCAGTCTTGTTTCGTGTGGGAATTCTTTTAATTCTTGTTTTTTTTTTAGAATTCGCTGGGGTGGGGGGGGGGGGGGAATTAAGTATTATTTATATTTTTTATGTGATTTTGTGCGGGTAGTAGGCAATTCCGCCGATACACCCAATCCCCGTAGGTAACACCCTGTTAAAGGAAATTTGGAAGTGAGCAAAAATAGTAATCTCCACCCCGTTGGGAATTGAACCCACGACCTCCTGATTAGATCTACCGACGCACTACCGACTAAGCTAAGAGGCTATGATTTTCAGGTTCCAGTATGACTTTGATCCAGTCAACATTCGAAGTTTGGGTCAAGTGTTTTTTTTGAATTTGAATTTGTTTCATTATTATGGGGCGCAATTCTTCAGCTGTTTAGCTGAAGCAGCACAAGTTACCTCGGCAATGTGACGTCACTGCTTGACTAGGATGAACTCTTGAGCACTCAAATAAACTCAATATGACACAAGTAACTTAAAAGTGTGTGAAGTTATTTATAGCTTTAAACACACACATTATCTAACGCACAAATGTGTGAGTTGGTTATTAGATGTTGTAGTAACTCCCTCCATCCTCCCCGCCACATTCTAACCAGTAACTGAAGCTTATTTAATTTTACTTAAGATGCTAACAAATCCAGAACTCGCAATTGGCACCGAATGCTACGACGTATAGCACGTGGTAAGTCATTCGGTTTTCTTGTGCACCCCACAACTCCCTACTGTAGATTAGTAAAAGTAAAACCATCGTTTGTGCCATCTGCCTGTTTGGTAAGAGAGACCAAAGCCGCGACTACACAACTGAACTTTCGCAGGCGACGCGATCTTTTGGAAACTGAGAAAATGTCGTGTCGCCTTCGACCGGTGAGAATCGTGCTTGTATCCACAGTTGGAAGCTGTAATTATTTCCATTTTACCTGGCAAAATAAAATGGTTGGTTGTCGTTGACAGAGGTTGCCCCTCGTACTAGCCAAAAATCTTTGTGTTGGCACGGCTTAGTGGTCTGAAGTTTTCCATGTAGTTCAGCCGTTTGTCGGATTGTCTCGGAGCCTTTCTCGCCCATGGACTGGATGTGAGAAAAATTGCGTGACAATTTTGTAAAACGTCTGGGACTGATGAAATTGGCAAATGTAGGGAGTGTTAAACATACTTGGTAAATAAAAGTTGCACTGCCAATAAATTTAATAAGCTGTGTTAAACTTAAAATGCACCTTCACGATATTTAAATGCTCACCTAGCGAGTCAGCACTTAAAGGTTAACATTCTTATCTCTTATTGTATTGTGTTGCACTTTTTGCCCTTCTTGTATCGCTATAGTTTGTCCATTGTAGAAAAAAAAAACAATATTATAAAATGTAGCCAGTGAGTTAAGATCTGGTGCTGGGAATATGGGCTTAACTTTAGTAATAATTAATATTAATTGTTGCTACACATTCAGTGCTTTGTTGTCTTTCAGTGTGTTACCTGAAACTTGTGTTGTTGCCTATCGATTTACAAGTGATCGTGAACTGTTGTATGTCTGGGCTCGGTTGTTCTGAAGCCGATTAACGCGAATGCAGGATTAGAAGTGTAAAGTGGTTTAAGTGAATTATGTTTGGGCTGATAGTTTGAAGTCACTATGGCAAGGCTATACTCAAATTACATGGTGGACATGTTAGTCCTGTTTGAACAACCATGACGGTGTACTTTAGCTGCCAGCCCTATTCCTGATTTGAGTCTATTTCTCTTCGTAAATTAAATACGTTATCAAACATTTTAAAAAGGTTTTCTGATCGTTTTCTCCAGTTTTGTCTTATACTACCATTCAAGCCCTACTAAACACTTAAACATAAGAGAAATTAAAACCACAATCAGTTTTCAATCCTGGGTTGGTGTTAACCGGCTTTGGAACAACCAGACCCAAAGATAAGTAACGCGGTAAAGAATTTGTATGTTGTTACAGAGGCCGAAACCTGTCGGTTTAATGGCGCCAAACTCTTGTTTTCAGGCCTCCAGTGGGTACCGTTCCTCCACGGCTTCCTCACGACACACGTGGCGCTCGCGCGAAGAATCTACAACGCAACTGCGCAGAGGAGTCCGTTCTAACAACAGGGCCTACTGGAGCGACGATGGTGCGGAATATGAGTCGCAGTCACAAATTTAGTTCAAGGACACTCGCCTCTTTGCTCCTGTAGCTGAAGTATAACAAGAAAACACGCACAGGTCGCCGTTTGAGACGCCATACGATGCAGCGATCGCTACAAGACTTGTGATTGCATTCGTTGTTGAGGACGCGCTTTCGAACACCGCATGGAAATAGCGGTAAACGTTCTATCGCGTCCAAACAATTTACTGTTGTATTTTAAATTGTCACAGCTTTGAGCAAACACAAACGGGTTTACCGTAAAAGTTTAAACTTAAAACTAGTTTAAGAAACGTTGATTTTAAGTCTAGCAATATTTCTTTTTAATCATTATTTTTAAGTTGCAGCAAATAGCCTTTGTAGTGTAGTTTTATTTAAATTCTTCGTTTCCGATCTGGAGCTAATTTCTCTTTACAATATCAATAATTATATCAAACATGCAGGTCATGAGATCACAGCAACTGATCACGAGATGTTCGTTTAACAAATTCTCCCAAGTAGTTTAGAAAAGAAATGTAGGGACTCCAGTGTGGAGAAGTATGATGTTGATATCAGAGCTTAAAAAAAACGTTTAAGAATGTTGGAGTTGTTAGCAAAAGCGTGTTGGTTGTTGTGTTCAGTTACTTTAATTCGTTGATCGTAGATGTCTAGCGGGCTTTTGGAGCCGCTTTTTAGGTCCTGCAGTATTAGCTTGAGTTTTCTACGAGCGAATAGGCAAAATATGCGTTCTGGCGCTCGAAGAAAGCAAGGGCAAGTACTGTATTTGTTTCAATGCAAATTTACCTTCTTTTGCACAAAAATGTTGTATTTTTCCAAGATACTGAAATATGCTCCTAATATAACACGCACGCTAGCGTTTATTATGAGCAAGTTGTCAACGATTAAATAAGAAATTTTAGTAGTTTTAGTCCAAATACCTTGTTCTACAATTAACGCGCCGCTGTTGTACGATTTTACGTTCCAAATAAGCCATACTGCTGTGTGGTCTCTATCGTTATTTACAGGTGAATCCCTGACTACTACTCGATGACCTCGCTAAAGTTTGCCCTCGAAATTAATTTCGTAGACCATACGCTGACAGTGGTTTACTGTTTATATAGACCGCGTAGCAGGCGTGTTGCAAAAATCCATTGGAATTGAGGTATTGGGGTGGAGGAGTATCGCCTGTTACGTAGATATCTGTTGCTTTTCAATTTGCACGGGTTGACCGAATGAACCTGAACAGGTCAGGGCTGATTTAGTTTTATGTACAGATGTAGTATTTTAGATCGAGCCAGCGTAGATAGGACATTTTATCCTTTTAAAATGGAGATTGTATATACAGTATTATCGGCCCAGGTTCTTAATAAGGATATTCTCTATTATTATTAAATGCAAATGACCTGGGTAGTTTAGCTAATTAAAGGTCCAATAAAAGCGAGAGCTTTTTTGTTGTCAGACTACCTTGGTTGGCCCGTCTTGTTTTTTTTTTTTTTAACTTTGTTCGTTTCAGAGAAGAGTACAAAAACGCAAGCTCTAACTGTTGAGGTTTTTTTAGACTGCGAGCAGTTTGTTTTTGTTCCAGGAAAAGTAGAAAATATGCAAATGAGGTAAAAAACGAGAAGGGAATGCGGCGAGACAGTAAAAGTGGGGCGAGATAGAGCGCCCGCGCATCTCGCAGAGATTGGGTGCCCTCGCAGCTCGTGGCTTCGCCGCTCTCTTTTCGCTCGATCGCATTCGTGTTTTCTCATCGCATGCTTGGAAAAGAAAGACTGCCCGCAGTTTAAGGTTTTTCAGGGTAACATTCACCGTAAGCATCTCCTATTTATTGAGTCTTTATCCTCGGCGATTCCTTACTTTTAACTGGTCGCATCCAATATTTAACAATTATTTGGCGAAGGCAAAGTGACTTGTTGAATAATCCCGAAACGAATGTTTTAGATTAGTGGGGCGGATATGTGCCAGAATTGTTCACTTTCTGTTAAAAGCACGAAATTTGGTGGAAATGTAGTTTTTAACGTGTTGATCGATATCTGATATAGTGCCATCGCGAAAATTTGATATGAGCCGAGTTAAGAGGGTGTTTCAAGATGGCCGCCATCTTGAACCGGAAGTGGAATTGTAACTTAATAGAAAAGTCCTAAAAATTAAAGTGTTTGGCTTAAAAGTCGTCCTGAAGTAGCCAGATGAATCTCGTTTTAGTATATAAACAATATTACTGTACGTTTGAGGCACAAAACCCAAGACTGGTACAAATGCGTATAAATTATTCAAAATGGCCGCCATTTTAAACCGGAAGTGATAAATAAATAGTGAAGTTACCTTTATCTGTCTTGAAAACCTCTTTATTTTCCACTTTGTACTAATTAAATTGCCTCATCCGTCAAAACTACATGTTGATTGGCTATCTTTCTTCTCAAAATGACTTTTATAATATGTTTGAGTTACAGATACATCTTTATATACATTTAGGTACAATAGACTGCTTGGTATGTCTAAACCAAACTTTTTCAAAAGGTCATGTTCAATGTCAGAAAGTCTCTTCATCTGTTGACACACTCATCTGGACACTTGCAGAGGGCAGTGCATCGTAAAGCGGCCTTAACACAAGAACACTGCCCACGGCAGCCCTTCTTGCAGCCGCATCGAACAAGTTCCTGGCATGAACTCATCACATCTGGTAGTGTGGTCCAGAAAGGCCTCCACAAACCGCCATCTAAGGTCCAGCCCCAGTCTTGTGGACTTGGCAATGTAGGATTTGGAATCAGAGCTTGTCCCCAGATGTATCCAGCTTGCAAAACAGCACGTTTGGAATGTTGTAACAGAGCTGCTCTGGTCGGTGGGATGGTATCAAATTGTCTGCCCTTCTTTACAAACAGCTGCTTTCGAGCATCATTGACGACAGTTTTTTCACTGGTCCTGTCGTACTGCAAAACCACAAAGCGTTCCAGAGTTGCCATGTGCGTGTCACTGACCTCAGAAGGTGTACTTGCTAATGAAAGAAAGGCAGTGGTTGCCTCTGGAAAACGGTTCCATGTGTCCATCGCTGTCTTCTTTCCTTTCCCATAAAAACAGGACACGCTGTCACAGCCTGTAAAGGCATGGAAGAAAGGAAGTGCTCTTGAGACTTGAGGTTGGAGCGTCCTGGAGATTTCATGGGCTGCAATATAGCGAAAATGTGTGCCAGTGCCAAATCCAACCCAAATTTCAATCATCTCGAAGTCATTTTGAAGCTCTTGAAACAGTACGCAACATGATCTTGCTGTAACCACACTGCACTGCGTCTGCCGCATGGAGAAGCATCCTTGTATCGGCTTCTTCGTGGTTGCAAGGGGCAAGTCGTCTGATGACGTTACTGGGAATAGGCCTGGTACTCAAGACCTGTCTGCCGTAAGTTGAGATGACTTGCTTGTCGACGTCAATTGTTGTTGCACACTCTGCCAGATACCTAAACAAATCACGCTTGTTTTGGTCTACTCGCAAGAAGTCTTTCCAGTTTCCAGGAAGTTTGTTCTCTGCTCGCTGCTACACGTTGTCGCACACCAGAACCGCGGTTGCATCGAGTTGTGGCTTTCAAACTATTCTCTAGGTATTCATCCCACACAATGTCAAGTCGGTTGACGTGGTAAAGTTGCGCTCTAATGTATGGAATGAAAGAACCTGCAGCATATCCAGAGAAAGTTTGTTCATTTCCAGGTTTGACCATGTTAACCACTGCCGCTCCGTCGATAATGACGACGTTTATATCTTTTGGCATCTCACTTTGTGGAACAGTTAGCGCTTGAAGGCATTCGGTTAACTCTGACTTCTTCTTTGGAAGACGTAAATTTCCCTGATCTGATAAAGATGGCGGACAACCCTGGTTCTCGTGTTTGAAAAATTCATCAAGATCACCGTTTCTGGTCTGACAGGAGATGTAGAGCCTGGAGAAGAGAGAGCAGTCTCTCTTCATTGATGACAGCTGTTGGGTCGCCCTAGATGACTTCTGAGAAGACGTGGCAAAGAAACTGAGTTTGTTCCTCGTTATCGGGTCAGTTAATGGCTTCTTTCTTTCGACAAGACGCTCAGAAATGAACGTTTCACACTGCTTTTTTCCTGTTGATTCGATCTGGCTCATCCTAGATACTGCAGATTCCTCAGCAACTACTGTTTGGACTCCATATTTATTCTTCGAGCACATGTTTCTACAACCCCTAGAGGGGGGTACAACAATTCGTGCAATGTCACATCCGGGCTACAAAACAATACAAAACGACTTATCTAGAACGTTCGGCTTGTCACGCAATGTCACGTCCGATCTCTAGTACAAAACGGCTAGTCTAGAAAGTTAAGCTTTCAACATCCTCCACCTCGCAACTTGCGGTAGCATGTTGCGACTTAATCAGTCCTTAAAGCAACTTAGTCAGTCCTAATAGCGACTTAGTCAGTCCTTATAGCGACTTGGACGAACAATCTCTCTCCCTCTCCGAGTCCTCTGTGGAAGGGTGACTTCAGGTTCAGCTTCTTCATCAACATCCTCCATCGTCTCGGCCTCGCTGTCTAAAATCCCATTATCTCTTTCAGTACTCTCTGGTGAGCTTGTAATGGGCGGGAGATTGTCAGATTCAGCACAGAGCTCCAATTTGTACAGTTTGCGAATTGGTCGGTTTAGCAATCCCGACTTCACCTGGACAGTGGCAGCACGGCACCTTCCATCTCTGCCAACAATCAGCTGCCGGACAACCCCCATCTTCCAATTTAGACGCTTTTCTCTGTCATCAGCTACAAGGACAACTTCTCCTTCTTTTAAAGGATTTGGCAATGTCTTCCAAACTTCCCCCTGTGAACCCAGCACTTGATGTAGGTATTCTTTCTTCCAGATGTCATTCATGGAGGAAAGCCACTTTTTTCTCCGTTGAAATTCATCTGAGATGTTCAGTTCTCTTTCTTCTTCTTTGAAGTCTTCTCGCGGTGGCAACAGGAACTGTTCAGGACACAAAGGGATAGGAACACCACCACCAGGATCGCTCGACTCCCACAAGTAAGTGATAGGCCGGCGGTTGATGACTTTCTCCACCTCGGTTAGAGCGGTTACTAATTCCTCCCAGGAAAGCACATCATGGCCCAACGAACGACGTAGCAGGCCTTTAACAATGCCCACTAACCTCTCCCAGGCTCCTCCCCACCAAGTTCCGCGTTCCACCACAAATTGCCACTTCATGTCAAGATTCTTCTCTTTAACCCACTTAGCTGCCGCCACAAAGTTTGATCCATGATCACTTATGCACAACTGAGGGACACCTCTTCTGTTCATAAATCTCTGCAGTGCCTGAGTCAACGCTTCTACAGACAACGACGTCACAAGTTCCAAATGAATGGCTCTAACTGACATGCAGGTAAATACTACGAACCAGACCTTGCTGTTATCCTTCAGGTATAACGGTCCTCCTAGATCCATGCCAGTAGTTTCAAAGGGACGCTTGCAAGTCACACGACACCTAGGTAGAGGAGGTGTCTGTTCAGATGCAGGAGCCGCCAAGAACCTGCTACATTTCCTGCACTTCCGTATCACAGATGAGACTGATTTCTTAGAGCGCAGGATCCAAAGTCCTTGGCGTCTCAGTTCTGAAATAACTGTCGCAGTACCAGCATGTTGCATTTGTTCGTGAACATGAAGCACCAATTGGTTGACAACACCACACTTCTTAACTAGCACTGGATGGAGTTCCTCAAAGGTCGCTTCCACTTGTTGCAATCGGCCCCCCATCCTGATTAATCCTCCTTCCAAGAACGGGTGTAAGGACTGCAGACTAGACTGGCGGTAAACTGGTTGGCCATTTTCCAGTGACTCTAACTCCCTCCAGAAAAACTTTCTTTGCACTTGTTTCAGGATGACCATTTTGGCATATTGCAACTCTTCTGAGGTCAGCATAGTTTGGGTGTTTTTAGGAGACTTGCGCCAATGTAGCATCCAGGCAACACTTCTCAAAGATCACCAACAACACCAACTTTGCCAACTCTGAAACGGTGAAGTATGCCCCACAACAGCGGTAAAAGGTTTGGTCCTTTCTCAAGGGCATCGTTAAGAGAAAGGCCTCCTTCAGACTTAGCTGAGGCATCGTGTACAATACGCAGTTTAGTTGTCTCTCGATCAGGCTTAACAACTCCTCGATGTGGAAGATAGGACTGAGGAATGCAGGCTTCTGGTAGCAGCTCAATGTGACCCTCTTCGAGGAGTGTTTTTAACTGAGTGTCATATGCTGTGTACTCTTCAGGCGTCAACTTTCTCACCATGCGACGAAGCCTTGTTTCACAAAGGGCCTTGTTAAGTGCTAAATGCTTTCGGGCTTGAGGTTTCCAAGGCCACGACACAACATACTTCCCAGATTCATCGCGTTGGATAGCATTCTTTACCTCCTGCTCAAGGTCTCGTTCCAACACCTCCTCCTGTGCAACACCAAGGTGGTCCAAAGTCCAAAAGTTCTGAAGTTGTTCATGAACAGAGGCTCGAAATGCATGGACATGAGCTCTGGCAGCCACACCCGCAAATGGAATGGATCGATAGATAGATAGATAGATAGTTTATTAATACAACTTCGCAACCTAAAAGGTTGATTTATGTCATATTTACAAATTTATAAAGCTATAAGAAGATCCACTTCCACCATGAAGGACCCACCCAAAAATTGTTGGTGTTCCTTTGAGGCCGTTCCTCAATTTAACTGTCATACCTTGGACAATGGTGTCATAGCAATCTTCGCCAAACACAATACCAATGCTATCTGTACCAGGGCCAGCAAGATCAGCAAGGACTGGACAACCACCAACAACCTCTTGAAGGGCTCGATAGGACTCAGGCTCCACCCTCTCAAAGACACCAGACAACTCATCCATCACTACAGCTTGGAAGGTAAAGGTATTTGGAAGATTTACTCCTCTTGCAGTCACCTCAACAACATCGAATTCGCCTTCCAGCACATCTCCAAGTGTCTCAATCCGCAAATGACGTTTGCCCACAACTCTCTTTGGTACATTTGCAGCCAAAAATGAAGACATCATTGTAAAAGTGGCCCCAGTGTCACACAGTGCTCTTACAGCCACATCCCCAATAACAACACACACAGTTCTCATCATCACACCAGCAGTTTTGATGTCAGCATTCTTAGCGGAAGACATTACAGCAGCGTTTGGAGGTTGAGACGACGGTGGTAAATGACTCTGGTTAGCTGGTGTATAAGGAGGGGCAGCAGGATTCCAACTTGGGTGGTTTGGTGGGTTACTGGTACTTGGAGTGGGGTTTTGAACTTCTGGAATTTTCACTCCACCAGTCTTGCATAGCTGAGGGATATGGGATCCTCTCCCACACGGGCATGGTTTTCGAAACCCACATGCGGCCATCCGGTGTCCACGTCGAGCACAACGAAAGCAAGCCCTTATTTCTTTCACTTTCTTAAAGCGATCATCAACCGACATAGGTACAGAGCACTGTTTAGGACTATGTGGACCCTTGCAAAAGGTACAGGTTACAGATTTAGCCATTAAACCAGATGCAGTTGGCAACAAATTTTTTTCTTTTTCGATAGACTGGTCCTTTTCTACCTCAACAGGCTGGTCAGCACTCTCTCGGATTTCCAGTTCCTGTTCCAAAAATTTCAGCAGCTTCGAAAATGTCACATCTTCCTTTGATAAGCCAGCTTTTTCTCGGGCCCACACCAATCTCCAATCCTTGGGAAGTTTTGATTCGATCAAAGGCATCAAAAGGGATCCATATTGTTCAGTAGTAACTCCTTGTACTTCAAGCGCTCGCACAGTTGCACAAAGCTCATCCAATGCATCTCTCATAGCTTTATTGGATTGTTCAAGTGGTTTCATGTCTGCTAGTTTAGTCATTAGGCGATTTTTTTGCACTTCATCCTTGCCATAGCGTGATGTCAGGCGTTGTACAGCGACTTCATAGTTTGCCTCTTCAGTTTTGATGTTTGCAATGTATCCTGCGGCTTCGTCAGATAGCAGGGACTTTAAGTAAACAAACTTCTGCACGGTAGGTATTTCAACGTTATCATGTATTGCTACTCTGAAAATGTCCCAAAATTCTGGCCAGTCCAACACATCGCCCGAGAATTTCCTAAGGTCAGTCTTTGGCAACTTAATTTTAGGCGTACTTGACGTATGTTTTGGTAATGGAGCAATGGGTTCAAGCTTCGCACTTTCATTTTGCTTTTGGCTGTTCTTTAACCATAATTTTACATAATGAATTCGTTCTCTTACCATATCGAACCATGGTCCTTGAGCTTCCACTTCATCTCCTACTTGAGTATCATTGTCCAAGAGCTTCTCGATTTCCATCTGCAGATCCTCGGCTTTCTGCAATCTCGCAACAATCGAATCGAGTTTTTCCTCCACTCGAGTAACTTCAGGTAAGTCGGACTCAATCATGTTTCTAACAGCGTCGAAATCCCTTTTCATCCAGCCTCTCAACCCAGTGCGGGCTCTCCTCAGCTGATCAATTTGTTTCGTCTTCATTTCGATCGGCGTTGGCGACAGACGAAAGTAAACAACACTCGAGGCTAGCGATTAAACACGTCGCGGGTCACCATGTTTGGACTCCATATTTATTCTTCGAGCACATGTTTCTACAACCCCTAGAGGGGGGTACAACAATTCGTGCAATGTCACATCCGGGCTACAAAACAATACAAAACGACTTATCTAGAACGTTCGGCTTGTCACGCAATGTCACGTCCGATCTCTAGTACAAAACGACTAGTCTAGAAAGTTAAGCTTTCAACAACTACCTTGGTGTCAAGTACGAAGAGATCACCAGTTTCCTCTAAGAATGGATTTCCCAAATCCTCTACTACTGCAACCAGGGATTTTACATCTTGATGGAATGAGACCTGGAAACTTCTGTGTTCTTCATGATGCTTTGAGTTCTCCTTTGCGTCTGTGTCAGATACCATGCTTGCTTCGAACTCATTAACCAGCCTTGCCATTTCTGGGCCTGATAGCATCCATCTGCGAAGAGCGTTAGGGTTTTCAGTCAAGCCCACAGCACCACCATCTCCCTTCACCATGGCATTGTTTTGCTCGTGGGCATGATCGATGGCCATTGCTGAAAATCGCTATGGTGTTTTGTTCACAGTAAACAGCCCTTTCTTGAACTCTGCAGCCACATCTGGAACCATCTGATCAAGTGAGCCATGTCACGCAAGTGGACTGGCAGCCAACGGGCATAGTTGCTGTGATTCATTGCAAAAAACCATGGCAACATGTTGGAAAGAGCATCGACGTAAAGTTCAAAGTCAGCTGCCCGAAGTGACTTGAGAAAAATGAGAAGTAGGAGCTCAAGCTGTAGGGCTGTGTGCCAGTACTGAAACTGGGGAGTTGTGGAAACTTGCTGAGTGCACCAACTGTTGAATGAGATAACATCATCTTCATTGGCAACTCCTTCCTTGTACTTTATGTACGCCTTCTGGAGCAGGATGAATAAACTGCAGGCCGTCACCTGGTGGGCACGACGGGAACGAGTGACACTTGCAGCTTTGATAAAGGACTCTGCTGTTCCAGGGGTTGCAACATTTGCATCTACCAGCGCAGTAGTCCATCCGCTACCCTCCAGCCACCCTCCTATCACCTTCAGAAATGCCATCTCTATGTGGAGGCCACCAAACATTATCACGAACTTCTCTTCACCATAACTATCGCTCCAGTTCCACTGAATTTCTTTTGCTACGGCATAGAGTGGCTGATCGAAGGCAATCACTGGAACTTGGCCGGGATTTAGGTGGTTTACAGAGAGCTTGATCATATCCATAGCATGCCTGATCATGGCAATGGACTTAGCTTGATCTGGGAACAGCGGTAACAAGGCTGATAAAGCAGATGTGGCGGACGACGAACTGTGTTGTGGGTCACGAGAATGAAATGCCCCCCACGAAACTATTTCCTTTTCCTTTAAGCTCTCCTGACTGCATATCACGTTGCTGGAATTTTCGAGCCACTTTTTCTCATCTTTGAAGCCACGATCAAAGACGCTTCCATCAGGTTGCATGTTGATGTTGGTGGCTGAAACTTGGGGATGCTTGGTTGGAGGAATAACTGGTGCAACTTCAGTATAAGCTTCTGGTAACTGACGCACTGACTTTGTGTTGGCCACTGCCTGTGATATATCAATACGCGCTCTTGTTGTTCCAGGGTTTTCTGTAGTAGGTTGCTGAAATAAAGATATTTCGGTCCCATGGAATGAATCTTGAGCAGTCGTCGAAGTGGGGTTATGATCTATATTATCAACGGCTGACGTAGTAAATAAATGCAGGCGAAGGTTTGAAGGACATACTGCACCCTCATCTATGTATCGGCGGCAAACTTCATTCCCAAGATCTGTGGAAATGGCCAATACTCTGTCATACGAAACACTCATTCCTAGGTCGTGTAAGGCCTCAACAAGGTCACGACTGCGAGTCTTGGCATGGACAGTTATTCCCACATATATAGGGAGGGGCGTCTCACGACATTTGTTTCTACGCTCCCGCTTCACTTCCTTATCACGGCAACGGACACGGGTGTTGTACTGCAGGAGTTGTGAGATGGTTAGTGCTGCCTGTACTTTTCCTGAACTACATGCCTGTTCCTCAATATTTTGGTCCATATAGGATCATCTTAATGAGTGATAGCAGTGATGCGGGAACTGATTTGGCTTGACAGTCAGGCTCAAAGGATCCTGAAAACAAATATTTGTTTGCAAACATATCTTTGCGAACAATGGCCGCAGTCTTTGCCAGGTGTATCGCTTCTTGGTCGCAATCTTCTTCGTGTGCTTTATGCAGTGCAAATCCGACATCGTCTCGGAAGGCCAAGTACACATCACGTCCTTTATTGTAACACTGAAGCCCGGGAATTTGGAAAATCAGGCGCTCTTTGAGCCGTGAAGTGTTAACACGTGCTGTTGTGTCACAACCAAGTCTCTGCAAACAGGATTTGTACATCTTTGCGAGATCTGCAAGTTTAAATGTTGGTAACTCGGCACCACTTGTTCGAAGCTCTTCAATGTAGGACACCAGCTCTGCTAGTGCGATACCATAAACACGACGGCGAGGCTGTTCACTCTCTTCTCCCCCTTCTTTTGCATACTGTGCCTTTCTGTACAACTTAGATAAGCACTGAAGATGGTACTTTGCATCAAGAGAGATAAGATCTCCTTCACTTAGCTTTGCTATTAGCTTTTCGTCGTTTAGCAGAGAAGCACATTCCCGGACTCGATCATCTAACCCGTAGGTGGACGCACTGTGAAGAGCTCGGCCGTCACACTCATCGCATATGAAACAGGCAAGGCTGGTATTTTTCGAGCATACACTAGCATTTGATCGAGTAAACTTCCTGCCAACTTGGTCCTCTTGTTGCGTTGCATGTCTCTTTTCAGCTCTTTTCAGTTTAGTGGAATTAAAAAGGGCATAACAGCTTTTATGCCAACGTGCCTTGTTACTAAAAAAGGTCTTTTCAATTCCGTTGCCTTCATCTAGTCGGGAAAGGCATAAATCTGTTGGCATGCATCCCAGCTTAGCGAACTTGTCTATGTTTTCTGCTAAAGTTTTGTAGCCGGCGCCGAGATCAGAGCGTTTTGAATCAGCAGGTCATTGTAATGCCTCACTGGTGGCCTTTTGACAAATAACACAGTACTGCCAGTTGGTCTCTAAAACTGAATTTTCTGGCGTTTGCTTGGAATTATCCATGAGACTATCCAGTACCTGAAATTTAATTTTTGTTTACATATTTTAAACAATCACAAGTACACGTTTTCGGTCATTACTTAATTGCATAAATGATTTAGTTGTCAACAACATTACCCATAACATTAGAAAGATAAGTCAGTTTGTTTTTTCGTGTATAATCCACTTTCTCCATATTTTGTTCAGGGGGCCTATTCTCTTAATATTACTCCCTGCTGTATTTAAATCGTCGGGTAAATCGGTAGGCAAGTAGTTCCTGTTTTGTTATTATTGTATTAGGCTAACACTTGTCAGTCCAATTTGCGTGTAGGTATTTAACCTATAAAGGATAATGACTTGTATAAAATATTATTTCCCGGGATCATTTGTGGTCAGTTTGCTTTTATTTCGACTGCTTGCAAATGTTTGTCATAAAAATCATGAGAGTTCCTATGCATTTTAGTCTTTTATATAGCCATTGCGTTGGCCAATGTACCTTTGTGTGCATTTTGGTCATATTTGGTGACAGTTGAGTATTCAATTTGCTCTGAAATGTCCATATACAGCCTTTGTTTTCTAAAAACAGTACATTGATCGAGTGGATACTTACAGCTATTTTAAGCAGTTATAATGATGATTTCTTGAAAGTTTAACTGAAATATCTGTATGTTATATAAATTCCTTAAAGTTATTAGTCTATTCTACCATGTTTGTCTTCTTAAACCAGTAAAAGAACATTTGGATACTTACAGTTAACATCAGCAGTCGAACACATGGCGATCTCAACAAAGATGGCCGACCTGATGTGTAATTTATAAAGCATTCTGGGTAATACACAGAGGCATTCTGGGTATTATACAAACTTCTTCAAATTACTGTGTACTTACTAAAAACAAAGCGATATCATACCTGAAAAACAACATCTTTATTTTTTTTAATTCTTGTTATCAGTATTACTTCCGGTCAAAGGATAATTTCATTTCCGGTTTAGAAAAAAATCCTCCCATTAGACTAAATTTTCATATTATATTATATTATATACTTTTATACCCTTTGTTTTGATGTAAATACTTTTGTAAATACTAAACTTTTAATCGTGGAGCACCTGTAAACTAGCTAACAGCTAAGTGTGTACTTTTTTCCACGTTAAATAAAGTATGTATGTATGTATGTATTATCCAAATGTGCTTTTCAAAATTGTTGAAAATAGGCAAGGACTTGTTTTCTCCACCATCAGAAATAATTTAAGTAGAAAAACAGGGACTTCCGGTACTACCGCACACCACTTCCGGTCAAGATGGCGACCGTTTTGGAAAAAGCTCTAAAACTCACTTATGGGGAAAATTTTGCGATGGCACCATATCAGATATTTACAAGTATAAAAAATTCTATCATTTCTGAGAATTTGGCGCTTTTAACAGAAAGTGAACAATTAAGTACAAAATCTGCACATTTCAGTATAATTTTCAGAGGTGATTATCACGAACTGAAAAATAACAAGAGGAAACAAGAAAACTACAAACACAAGTGCTCGCTTGAATACGGGGTAAAATCAGAATTTACACTTAAGAGTTAAAGTAAAAAACGGAGCAAAACAAACACTACGAGAAAGATAGATATCTGATACCTTTGTTTCTTTGTGGCTTCTGAGCAAATGTGCGAATCCTCTCGAAATGAGAAGCTCCTGTCAGAAGAAAACTGAATGTTTGCTCAATCGATCTGATCTTGACTGAGTTTCTAATCGCCGCGTGTGATATCCAAAACTAATGCCTTGAGAACCATCTATTGAAACTATTTTCGGCCGAAAAGCCTTGATAGTCAATTTGCAATAAAAATCCATGACTTGGAGTGGTTTCTTTGAAATAAAGGAACATTTCATTCAGCAAAAACGGCCAACGGGTGGATAGCGCTATCCACCGGATAAATCACCATCCCGTTGATAGTATAGTATGTTTTGTAAATCACTGGATGGCGATTTATCCGGTGGATAGCGTTATCCACACTTTGAACA
Organism: Oculina patagonica; assembly: GCF_052425735.1. Classification (NCBI taxonomy): domain Eukaryota; kingdom Metazoa; phylum Cnidaria; class Anthozoa; order Scleractinia; family Oculinidae; genus Oculina; species Oculina patagonica. The sequence goes on from NC_135765.1 coordinate 21,325,864, forward strand.
ACTAAGCCCTGTATGTCAAAGGTGGCATGGCTTAGTAACCAACCAAACCTTCAAATGCTATAATCACCTCTCGCAGGGTGATTATAGCCTCATAAACCAAGTTTTTATCAGAATGCCCAAATTCTTATATTCACTTCTGAAAGTATACTTATTACTATTTTTTTCATCCATGTGATTCCGTGTTGTTAATGTTGAGTTATTTTCGGTTTAGGGTGGTCACTGATGTTTCAACGCATGCGTAAACGCCCAGTACTTGGAGCTGCTCTCGAAATTATGCCCAGACCATTTGGAGAATCTCATTGTTAACTAATTTTAGACAAGTAATGTCATAATATATTGTTTCTGTCTCCGGAATATAATGTGGTGGGTCTAATTTAACCGATGGGTGTTGTACTGTCAAGGCTCGATTAACAGCCGCTGTTCGGAAATGAGCCCGCGCTCCACCCAGAGGCTGTTTGTGTGTAGTTGCACACCTTGAATAAAAAATCGTGTACTAGAAAAGAGTCAAATATATATATATATATATATATATATATATATATATATATATATACTTTAACTTAAGACTACCACCACACGCTTTAAAAACAAAAAAACAATTCGAAACAGGTTCCACTTAATTTGATTACAAACGTAAAAGCCGATTTTAGAAAGCTAAAATATTTACAATAGCAATTAGTGATTAAATTTGTAAATAATTATAATGGCAAAGCGGCACAAATATCTGATGATGAGCCTGTGTTGAAAGCAGTAAGAAGGCTCCAGCCATGATAACTGTATCGCGCTCTGTTCATCTCTTACCAGTGCTGTGGCCTCTATGGATCTGTATCACCATCTTCACTCCATACATCATAGCAGTGTCGTTGAACCAGGTGTACCCGTTTTTACCAAGCATCAGTAGAACAGCAGCATATGAACCAGAGGGCTCGATCTTTGGTTTAATGATGACCTTCGTAGCGTTGTTTGGACTGATGTTGATTTTCTGTCGCTATATTCAGCTCAACGCAGTTAAAAGGACGGTGATGAAGTTAAACAAGGCTGCTTTGCCGTTTGGCGTTTTGTGTCTTCTTGGTGTTGTCGTAGTGGCTAACTTTAGATTGCCTATGCACGATGGCGATACGGTAATTGTGCGGCCTCGGGCAGCATTTTCAGACCTCGGTCACAGTTTTTCACTATACGAACCTCCCAGCCGGCAAATAACATATATTTAGTCTCCGGAAACTTTTCTTTTTGGAGGGAGGTGGGGCGCTTATAGAGAGGGTAGTCTTATTTCACATTATGAATATGTTAGCTTCATTCAAGGTGGACGTTATTTTTTAAGTGCTGAATAACCAAAACAAAAAAAACAAAACATGGATAAAGCAACGAAGAGGAGTCGATCGATTTTGAAAGCGTATCTTCAAGAGGAAAAAATCCCTGATCCAGCCCTAGCGGAAGATCGATATCTCACTCGTTCTCTGCGCTTACTCGTGAGATATTGATTTGAACACTCGAAGATAAGTTTCATATCTCCGCGCAACCATGTATTATCCTCTATTTAACACATACGGGGCAAAATTACTGTATTCTGATTGGTAGAGACTGAGGGCATTTTTTCTTAATCACGAGAGCACTTTTTTTAATTTAGAGGGCTTACTTTTACTATTGGCATTCCTTTTTTGACAAAAGTCGATTGTTTATCTGCAGTGGTCATTTTGCTACGAGCAAGTATTCTTGCAAGCGAGTTTCGCCACGGCGGACCTTGTTTAAGTGTTCTTTTCTGACGCCCTAGTTCTTTTGTACAAAATTTAGCCCTTTATGTGATAAACAAGTAATTGCATTGTGCCCTCGTGCAATAAAACATTATTTCATTTGCATTTTCAAACTTGTTCCAAATTTTTAATCCTTAATTGCACTCGGGCTCATGCGATTACATCTACAAAGCAAAGTTATGAGGAAAGAGGAGGGGAGTGAACTTATCTGAGAGAGGGGAGGGGGCTTATTAAAAGTTTAAACTGTTGACGGGGGGTGGGGAGGGGGTAGAGAGGGGAGCTTAAAAAAGAGCGGGGCTTTTTGACGGTATATTTTTTGGCTAAATTTTAGAGGCGGTACCTGATTCTTCGTGTTGAAGTTACACAACTTCGTTAAATAATCATATTCTAGGCACGAATAGAAATCTTAAACTTATAACACTGCTCGTGTATGATATAAATTGCCAAAAAACCGCACAAAAGTAAACTTGAACAATGCAAAAATATGTTTACTCATTTTATTACAAACACACAGCCGTAAACCGGTTTTCGGAAGCTTGACTATTTACAATAGCAATTAGTGAATAAATTTGTGAATAATTATAACGGCAAGCGGCACACACATATGAATGGTACGCGTGTGTTGAAAGGAGTTAAGAATTGTCATCAAAGGCTCCCAGCCATGATAACTGTATCGCGCTCTGTTCATCTCTTACCAGTACTGTGGCCTCTATGGATCTGTATCACCATCTTCACTCCATACATCATAGCAGTGTCGTTGAACCAGGTGTACCCGTTTCTACCAAGCATCAGTAGAACAGCAGCGTTTGAACCAGAGGGCTCCATCTTTGGTTTAATGATGACCTTCGTAGCGTTGTTTGGACTGATGTTGATTTTCTGTCGCTATGTACAGCTCGATGCAGTTCAGAGGACCTTTGAGCAAGGTGTTACACAGACGGTGATGAAGTTAAACAAGGCTGCTTTGCCGTTTGGCGTTTTGTGTCTTCTTGGTGTTGTCGTAGTGGCTAACTTTAGATTGCCTACGCACGATGGCGATACGGTAATTGATAGACCTAGGCGCCCAGCTGTTCAAAGGGTGTACAACGCCATACACAGGAAAAATCACTATGCGATGGATAGGATGTTCTATTCTACCCTGGGTAGCGAATTATCCTGTACCCATCCTTTGAACAACTGGGGTCTTCAGTTAGAATTGAGATACATATATGATTTTAATAAGACAGTGTTTGCAATTATTAGCTTCAATAGTCAAAGTTTAATAGCGCGTTGCAGTATGCCTTCAAAAGGGCTATTTGGCACCTTCATAAAGCAATGAGCCTCTCTATGGGTATTTCCGAAGAAATCGAAGACGCGAAGATCACCGCGGAAAAAACGAAGATGGATGCTACTAAAAGTGGTAACGGGGAACCAGGAACGACCGGGAACCGGGAACCGGGAACGAGTGTACAGCGGTAATCCGTATAAGAGTTCAAAATGGCGGACGAAAAACACAGAAACGGAGTGAAATGTAGCTTACCGATGAAGGTAAATGCTTAGTGTAACCAGTCCAGATTATCCCAATATATTAGGACAGGGCCATCTGGCCTTTCAGCCAATGGGAAGGTCCGAAGCCGTCTTTTGGTTCACCGATCGAACGCAGACATTTGCGAACTCAGTGTGGACGTGCCGAGGTGTATAAGAAGAATTCGAATGTTTATTTCTTTCTAGAAGGAATCTTTCAACAAGGCCAGTGTTCGAATCCACATTTACACACAACGCAACGCAAAGGACGGCTGTGGGAGCAAGGAGCTTGCACGCTGATCAATAGCTTCGAAATACCTCATTTCGAAAATCAAATTATGTTTTATTGAAATGCAGTCGAATAGTAGGGTAAGTCATAATATGCTGTATTTTCCACTACAGTTGCGGGATTGGTTTCATTTGACAGGATGGAACCTATGTGTTGCGTAACATTAGCAGATATATATTGGCTTGGTTTGTTATCCGATCGATCATACGTTCGTAAATTGTTGCGTGCTAGTCATATTTATGTATTGTCCCACTCTCGTTAACAAAGTTCCCAAGTAGATCTATCTCTTGACTTAAAAACAATTCTTTTTTCTGGCATTTGTAGGTTGTTAGATAGTAATATGAATGATGACTTTTATTTTGCTTTTGAACCAAACAATTTTTGTAGGCAACACTGAATATTTGTAGCATTTCCAAAATGCTATTCAGTATAATACAGTGTACATCGTATCATTGTCCCTGAAAATCACTTTTTCTTCGCACACATGGTATTGCATAAAAGGAAAAATTTAAATTTAACATGTGCTATTAATGCTGTACTGTAAATTATAATTGTAGTTCTCCAGGGGTGTATAATTACACTGATTTACCTTTTTGCAACATCCACCGAGTGTTAGGATGGACATTGAAATAAAAGACAACCTTGTAATGTTGTGAATATTAATTTTCTGTATATGTCATTCCCCAACTGCATGCATTCATTCTGAATTCATATAATTGCGAAAAAAATAAAACTGGTTGCATGCCAAAAATAACAAACTGCTTACAAATGATGTGTTGTGCTGTCCTACTGATAATTTGTACAAATCACATAGTATTTGGAATTCATTTACAGATTCACCAAAACAAACTATGACACAGAAATATACCGTAATGCAACACACTGAGCTTTGCAGGAGGCTGTCAAGAGGTGTGGGCTGGAAAGAACATCCCCCAGTCACTTGTACAAAACACAAAATGATCGGCAGATAGAATGGGAAGAAAAGAATTTTAAATTTATTTTCATTTTACAGTAGGTAAACACTAGTCTTAATTTGTTGTCTGTCCTTTAGTCAACTGCCAGATCTGCAAAATTGAAATACAGCTATGATCAGTGTGTTGAAATATAACAGCATACAATAAACTGGTGAACAGCCATCACCAAATAGCTATTTTCTTTTCATAAATGGAACAAATCTTCATGCAAAGTCCAAGATACTATGCCATGTTTGAAAACCAATGATGAAGCACGCAAAAGACACAATCTGTTGTGAGACGTACATGTGTATCGTGATTGCAATAGGGGTTACAGAATCACAGCTGTTGGTTAAGTCTGAGTGTGAGCCCAGTGGCCCATCAAGCCTGAGCTTACCTTGGTTTCCATAATCAATTATAGCATTAGCGACTGGTGGTTTGGGGAGGGGTGTTAGAAATTTTCAGAAACTAATGCATGGACTCATTTGGAGTTTGTCTTTTCTACTACTGGCCACAAGGTAAAAATTGACATTGTAAAAGTATTTCAACAAGCAAATTGGTGATTTCCAAGTGAGGAATTGTGCTTAAACTTTGTGTTAACTAAGCATTCTTTAAGATTCAATGTCGTTCACAATTGCACTTGCCATAGTATAAATTGCCAAACTGTCTCAATAATTTCTTATACACAGTTGCATGTCCTGCTGACATGAGGTTTACAACCTTGTGACAGAAGTTCTCTATTTCCTTTATCATGAAATAAATACTCAAACAAATTTCCTGCAATTTTCATAATTATTGTTGCTTAATAACAGCTGCTGATATCAGCATGCATTTTAGATGCACGGCGGATGGAAGTTCGGTTAATCCACCAGAATGGAAAATTCCACATTCGATTATTTTCGTAATGTTAGTCTTCAGCCTTCGGCATTTCGTCGGCGCAATTTATACTCAGTGCGCCACGAGCCCAGGAAAAGAAAAGAACTGACTGCCTATAAAGAAATTGTGGTTGTTCGTGGAACAGTTGATTTGGTACGCGTAGTATTGCTGCGTCATGATCATCGAACTTTTAAAAAAGTCTACCAAAAGTCCAGGTTGTCTACCTTGCCCAGATTGCACACGATGAAACTTTATGGATCGGGGAAAAATATTTACAACTCCAGGAAAATATTAATGATTCTTCACCTACCTTGCAACTTGCCCCAAAATTCCGCCTAAACAGCACCTTCGCGAGTCTTTTATAGCGAACAAAAGCACACGAAAAGTCGATTTGCTCCGACAATCGAATTCGAACACTAGTTCCCAGTCCCTTTTCTGTGTTTTCGTCCGCCATTTTGAATTATTTTACGGATTACCGCTGTACACTCGTTCCCAGACTCCGGTTCCCGGTTCCCGGTCGTTCCCGGTTCCCCGCTCCCCGTTACCACTTTTAGTAGCATCCGGTATATTATCCAATCTAAGAAAAATTAGATGCAAAAAGAAAAACTGATAGGAAAAATGGATGCTACTAAAAGTGGTAACGGGGAGCGGGGAACCGGGAACGACCGGGAACCGGGAACCGGAGTCTGGGAACGAGTGTACAGCGGTAATCCGTAAAATAATTCAAAATGGCGGACGAAAACACAGAAAAGGGACTGGGAACTAGCGTTCGAATTCGATTGTCGGAGCAAATCGACTTTTCGTGTGCTTTTGTTCGCTATATAAAGGACTCACGAAGGTGCTGTTTAGGCGGAATTTTGGGACGAGTTGCAAGGTAGGTGAAGAATCATTAATATTTTCCCGGAGTTGTAAATATTTTTCCCCGATTGTTACATCCATAAAGTTTCATCGTGTGCAATCTGGGCAAGGTAGACAACCTGGATTTTTGGTAGACTTTTTTAAAAGTTCGATGATCATGACGCAGCAATACTACGCGTACCAAATCAACTGTTCCACGAACAACCAAAATTTCTTTATAGGCAGTCAATTCTTTTTTTTTCCTGGGCTAAGCTCTGTTCATGTGATACATCGTGGCGCACTGAGTATAATTTGCGCCAACGAAATGCCGAAGGCTGAAGACCAACTTTCATTACGAAAATAATCGAATGTGGAATGTTCCATTTTGGTGGATTAACCGAACTTCCATCCGCAATGCATCTAAAATGCATGCTGATATCAACTGCTGTTATTAAGCAACAATAATTATGAAAATTGCAGGAAATTTGTTTGAGTATTTATTTCATGATAAAGGAAATAGAGAACTTCTGTCCGCAAGGTTGTAAACCTCATGTCAGCAGGACATGCAACTGTGTATAAGAAATTCTTTAGACAGTTTGGCAATTTATACTATGGCAAGTGCAATTGTGAACCACATTGAATCTTAAAGAATGCTTAGTTAACACAAAGTTCAATACAATTCCTCACTTGGAAATCACCAATTTGCTTGTTGAAATACTTTTACAATGTCAATTTTTACCTTGTGGCCAGTAATAGAAAAGACAAACTCCAAATGAGTCCATGCATTAATTTCTGAAAATTTCTAACACCCCTCCCCAAACCACCAGTCGCTAATGCTATAATTGATTATGGAAACCAAGGTAAGCTCAGGCTTGATGGGCCACTGGGCTCACACTCAGACTTAACCAACAGCTGTGATTCTGTAACCCCTATTGCAATCACGATACACATGTACTTCTCACAACAGATTGTGTCTTTTGCGTGCTTCGATCATCATTGGTTTTCAAACATGGCATAGTATCTTGGACTTTGCATGAAGATTTGTTCCATTTATGAAAAGAAAATAACTATTTGGTGATCGCTGTTCACCAGTTTATTGTATGCTGTTATATTTCAGCACACTGATCATAGCTGTATTTCATTTTTGCAGATCTGGCTCTTGCAGTTGACTAAAGGACAGACAACAAATAGAGAATAGTGTTAACCTACTGTAAAATTAAAATAAATTTGAAATTCTTTTCTTCTCATTCTGTCTGCTGATCATTTTGTGTTTTGTACAAGTGACTGGGGGATGTTCTTTCCAGCCCACAACTCTTGACAGCCTCCTGCAAAGCTCAGTGTGTTGCATTACGGTATATTTCTGTGTCATAGTTTGTTTTGGTGAATCTGTAAATGAATTCCAAAACACTATGTGTTTTGTACAAATTATCAGTAGGACAGCACAACACATCATTTGTGAGCAGTTTGTTATTTATGGCATGCAACCAGTTTTATTTTTTTCGCAATGATATGAATTCAGAATGAATGCATGCAGTTGGGGAATGACATATACAGAAAATTAATATTCACAACACTACAAGGTTGTCCTTATTTCAATGTCCATCCTAACACTCGGTGGATGTTGCAAAAAGGTAAATCAGTGTAATTATACACCCCTGGAGAACTACAATTATAATTTACAGTACAGCATTAATAGCATATGTTAAATTTAATTTTTTCCTTTTATGCAATACCATGAGTACGAAGAAAAAGTGATTTTAAGGGACATGATGTACACTGTATTATACTGAATAGCATTTTGGAAATGCTACAAATATTCAGTGTTGCCTACAAAAATTGTTTGGTTCAAAAGCAAAATAAAAGTCACCATTCATATTACTATCTAACAACCTACAAATGCCAGAAAAAAGTTGTTTTTAAGTCAAGAGATAGATGTACTTGGGAACTTTGTTAACGAGAGTGGGACAATACACAAATATGACTAGCAGTCGCAACAATTTACGCACGTATGATCGATCGGATAACAAACCAAGCCAATATATATCTGCTAATGTTACGCAACACATTGGTTCCATCCTGTCAAATGAAACCAATCCCGCAACTGTAGTGGAAAATACAGCATATTATGACTTACCCTACTATTCGACTGCATTTCAATAAAACATAATTTGATTTTCGAAATGAGGTATTTCGAAGCTATTGATCAGCGTGCAAGCTCCTTGCTCCCACAGCCGTCCTTTGCGTTGCGTTGTGTGTAAATGTGGATTCGAACACTGGCCTTGTTGAAAGATTCCTTCTTGAAAGAAATAAACATTCGAATTCTTCTTTAATATAGCGATCGGCACGTTCACAAGTTTGCAAATGTCTGCGTTCGTCCGCCACGATCGGTGAACCAAAAGGCGGCTTCGGACCTTCCCATTGGCTGAAAGGCCAGATGGCCCTGTCCTAATATATTGGGATAATCTGGACTGGTAACACTAAGCATTTACCTTCATCAGTAAGCTACATTTTACTCCGTTTCTGTGTTTTTCGTCCGCCATTTTGAATTCTTATACGGATTACCGCTGTACACTCGTTCCCGGTTCCCGGTTCCCGGTCGTTCCTGGTTCCCCGTTACCAGTTTTAGTAGCATCCAACGAAGATCTCAAGATTGAAGCGAAGATCTGAAATTGACCAAAATGCGCGTGATCAAATTGAACACTCAGATTTAAAACTGACAAAATTCGTAAACACTACAGAAAACATCTGTAATTTCTGAATTTTGGCATTTGACCACATTTTACATAAAAAAAATGACTTTAGATACAACGAAGATCTTCTTTAAAAAAACGAGGACTTCCAAAAAAATGCGAAGAAAATGAAGACCGTGGGTACCCATAGAGAGGCTGTTTGTTTTGACCATCCTACTGCGTAAGTTGATCCTTGAGTCTTTGCAACCCCGGCCACCCTTACAACCCGGCAACTTCTTTTTTCATCCACCTCGCTCGTTAACAAAGCAAATTTGTTTTTCCAAATACTCGGTAAATGTCTCATCTGAAAAAAACCTTTTATCTGAGAACCTCGTGGATTCGATCAACAACCACCTTTTGAAGTCGCCGACCTTCATTTATGAATTTATTCTGTTTACATGATCATTCAAATTTCTGCTGACAAAAAAAGTGACAAAGGCATATATTAATTGAATACACACTGTGTTCAGTTACAAAAAGTTAATATTAAAAAAAGTAACCAACAAGATTTTAAGCTGGTGGTTAACACTCTTGGGTGAATGTTTATTGATATAATTATCCATGTGAAAGCTTTTCAGCGAAACTTTATTCGCTGGTGCGGTTCGTTTCTTCAATATTTTGCCTGGAACTAAAAATTGAATCTCTTGGGAGGTGTAACTGACTAAGATGTATATTTCCGATGAAGAATTTCTGATTCATTGCGTGAAATAATAATATATTGGCCAGTTGAAAGCCATGAATAATCTAAAACGATCTTTTTTATATAGAATATAAATTCTAATTAAAAACAGCCACATTAAGCAAGTCCATTATCTTTCCAAGTTTCATTTGATCAGTTTTCTGGCAATTCGTTTTCTAAAGAAACAGCTACTACTTCTGTACTGTAGTATTCGCCTTAAAAGCGTTATGGAAGTCAGAAATTGTGCTTTCTTAACAACTCAAAAGGCGCGTCAGTTTCGGGAGAGGTTGGTCTCCATAGTTTCAAAACTCCGTTGTAAAAACTGTAAAATCAGTATTCACAAAAATATTATTTTATTCAAACATTGTATGGCGATTTAGCCGAATGATTCTCGATCATTCGAACCTCGGTAAATCGAATCTAGCGCAAAATAATTCAAAATTTATTCCCTAGATTTGCTTCTTACTCTAACTGTAATTTTTCACTCAGTAACTCGAGGCCCTCGCTAACCGGAGGAAGTCCAACCCCTCATCTTTTAAATACCATTTTTAACAGAAAAGGAAACCCTTTCATATACCTTTTATAGAAAATGGTACACTTTCATAATCTAGATTAGAAGTACTGCATCCCTTTTCTAAACTTTTCACCTAAGTTAACCCTTAAAATACTTAGATTAATCAGCTGTTAGGAGGGACTGTGCAAGATATTTTAAAAAGTCCGTTTAAAATACTTCACTTTGTAAAATCTTTACTAAACGTAGCGTTCGATGTTGAAAAAAAAAACAGCTCGCAGGATAGTAGAATTACGACGCGGAAATAGCAATTTCGAAGCAGAATTGCTATTCCCAAGCGGAAAGGTTTTCCTGATTCAATTAAATGTTGCTCTACCCTGACATTGATCCCCGCCCCCCCTCGACATTCATCTTCTAGTTCTTGTGTACCATAAATTTACAGTATATGGATGGAGATCTGAGATCAAACAGGGCTGTCATAAAGATGATTTTTTAAAATAAACTTTCGTAATCCAAAACACTTTTAGTAGACATCTCAGTTAAGTTTCACCAATGTAAACTAGAAACATGGTAATGGACCACAGGTATCGATTTCTTGGACTAATTACATGTTTGCCTATCAAGGAAAATGGCATCGTAAGGTCTAATCAATGCTTAGCAGTTAATTACAGACTTTCTTTTCTGTAGGAGAGCGACATCAAGTCAGTTCATGATGCTGGGACCGCGTTACTGCTTGTTAGCGGAGCACTCTACTACTGGTTCCAGACCCTTATTACTTATCACACGGTCAAAGCTGGCCTCAATTCGAAATGCATGTTTATCTTCCAACTCGCTGTGTCCTGTGTCTTGACCTTCACTGGGGTAGGATATCCTCTCCTTAAAAGATATTCATACGCGAAGTTCAGTGGTAGTGAAAGTTTCATCAGATTGGCAAACTGGAGCCCAGAAGACGGTGGATACGCTGTACACGTGGTCGACAGCGCGGGGGAATGGATCGCATGTTTGAGCTTGGCAATTTACGCCATGTCGTTTTATCAAGAGTTTCAAACATTATTGATTGAAGTTTGCTATGAATTGATCGTAGGCAGCCTATCATAAACGAGAGTGATGAATAAGACAAAACGGGGAGGATGGCTTAGAACACGGAATGCCTCATATTAACTGGTAGTGTTAATGGCAATCTGGTGTTGAAATATGGAGTCCCAAACATATATCATTCAAGGGTCCCAAAATGAGGCACCACTGATTAAAAAAAGGATGGGTTGGGGGAGATATTAATTCAAGCCGGTGGGCGGTTGTTTATTTTGAAAATTAATGACTAGTCAAAAGAGGTAAGTGTCTCAGAGGGAAGTGACTCAGCAACGCATCACCCTTTAGCTCAATAAGTTTGTTGATTATTAGGTGATGAAAACAGCCCAGCCGGGTAAATAGCTGTACTTGTGAGTCTTTGGGGTAAACAACTACTATGCGAGTATGTTTTCAAACCGCTGTAATAAAAACGTTGGAAATCACTTTTGTTGCATGTTGCTAACTCGTGGTTTAAAATTGTCATGAGGAGATGATTTTGTTTTAAAAACGTAGAGTGTGTAACAATAGATTAAAAACGGCTTCTAATTAAAATTAATGCAAAAAAATATTCTAAAGTTACAAAAGGACATTGTCCACCTGGCTTCGCCGTCGGGAATATTGGATAAAATGTCCCGACAGGTGGAACAGATCATAGTAAATCGGTAAATTTTGCGACCGAAGTTGATATTCCAGCAAGTTTAAAACAACATTCCGCGAACTGATTAGACTCAAACTAGACCTGTTTTTTTCAAGGACCGAAAGCTCATATGAAAGCGAGTCGAGGAAATATCCTCTATTTAGTCTCCGGGGACTTTTCTTTTGGAAGGGAGGTGGGGCGCTTAATAGAAATACAGTGGAATTTAATGTTTAAGTGCTGAATAGTAACATATTTTAACAAAAAGGTTATTATAAAAAGTAAACTTCAATGGGCGCCAAAAGTGTTGAGACACTCGGCACAAATTTTACCCCTCACCCCTTCGATATTACCCCCTTCCCCCGAAACAATGTTGGATTTGCTACGAGGCAAGACTTGCCTCGTTTGTGTACAGCATTGAAAAGGGGGGAGTGGTTCACAAGCTGCAGCAGATTTAAGGTGGGAAAATGGGAATGTTAAATTAGTATTAATTTCAACCAACTGTCTCAAGGACTTTTGGCGCCCATTGTTGGTGGATGAAAAACTTTAATTATTATTCATTCAAAATATTTCTCCGTTTCTAATTGGCTTTTAATCCTCGATTAATTCCAGCTTACCGGCTAGCGCCGACAAAATTTGGAAGAAGGTCCTATTATACGACAATTGACGTCATCAATTGTCCTACATCAAAAATTAACCGATCGTAACCTCGTTCTCAAGGATCGTTGACGTCCCGCAACAACTGCTTTGCTGTCGAGCAGCTTGAAAGCGTCAAAATGGCCGCCAGATTTGAGAGGTTAAGAGCAAAAATTGAATTATTAGGAGACAAGGATAGTCAAAACACGGAAAAAGCAACGAAGAGGAGTCGATCGATTTTGAAAGCGTATCTTCAAGAGGAAAAAATCCCTGATCCAGCCCTAGCGGAAGATCGATATCTCACTCGTTCTCTGCGCTTACTCGTGAGATATTGATTTGAACACTCGAAGCTAAGTTTCATATCTCCGCGCAACCATGTATTATCCTCTATTTAACACATACGGGGCAAAATTACTGAATTCTGATTGGTAGAGACTGAGGGCATTTTTTCTTAATCACGAGGGCACTTTTGGTAATTTAGAGGGCTTACTTTTACTATTGGCACTCCTTTTTTTGATAAAAGTCGATTGTTTATGTGCAGTGGTCATTTTGCTACGAGCGAGTATTCTTGCAAGCGAGTTTCGCCACGGCAGACCTTGTTTAAGTGTTCTTTTCTGACGCCCTGGTTCTTTTGTACAAAATTTAGCCCTTTATGTGATAAACAAGTAATCGCATTGTGCCCTCGTGCAATAAAACATTATTTTCATTTGCATTTTCAAACTTTTTCCAAATTTTTTAATCCTTAATTGCACTCGGGCTCATGCGATTACATCTACAAAGCAAAGTTATGAGGAAAGAGGAGGGGAGTGAACTTATCTGAGAGAGGGGAGGGGGCTTATTAAAAGTTTAAACTGTTGACGGGGGTGGGGAGGGGGTAGAGAGGGGAGCTTAAAAAAGAGCGGGGCTTTTTGACGGTATATTTTTTGGCTAAATTTTAGAGGCGGTACCTGATTCTTCGTGTTGAAGTTACACAACTTCGTTAAATAATCATATTCTAGGCACGAATAGAAATCTTAAACTTATAACACTGCTCGTGTATGATATAAATTGCCAAAAAAACGCACAAAAGTAAACTTGAACAATGCAAAAATATGTTTACTCATTTTATTACAAACACACAGCCGGAAGCATGACTATTTACAATAGCAATTAGTGAATAAATTTGTGAATAATTATAACGGCAAGCGGCACACACATATGAATGGTACGCGTGTGTTGAAAGGAGTTAAGAATTGTCATCAAAGGCTCCCAGCCATGATAACTGTATCGCGCTCTGTTCATCTCTTACCAGTACTGTGGCCTCTATGGATCTGTATCACCATCTTCACTCCATACATCATAGCAGTGTCGTTGAACCAGGTGTACCCGTTTCTACCAAGCATCAGTAGAACAGCAGCGTTTGAACCAGAGGGCTCCATCTTTGGTTTAATGATGACCTTCGTAGCGTTGTTTGGACTGATGTTGATTCTCTGTCGCTATGTACAGCTGGATGCAGTTCAAAAGGATTTTAAGCAAGGTGTTACACAGACGGTGATGAAGTTAAACAAGGCTGCTTTGCCGTTTGGCGTTTTGTGTCTTCTTGGTGTTGTCGTAGTGGCTAACTTTAGATTGCCTACGCACGATGGCGATACGGTAATTGATAGACCTAGGCGCCCAGCTGTTCAAAGGGTGTACAACGCCATACACAGGAAAAATCACTATGCGATGGATAGGATGTTCTATTCTACCCTGGGTAGCGAATTATCCTGTACCCATCCTTTGAACAACTGGGGTCTTCAGTTAGAATTGAGATACATATATGATTTTAATAAGACAGTGTTTGCAATTATTAGCTTCAATAGTCAAAGTTTAATAGCGCGTTGCAGTATGCCTTCAAAAGGGCTATTTGGCACCTTCATAAAGCAATGAGCCTCTCTATGGGTATTTCTGAGGAAATCGAAGACGCGAAGATCACCGCGGAAAAAACGAAGATCTCAAGATTGAAGCGAAGATCTGAAATTGACCAAAATTCGCGTGATTAAATTGAACACTCAGATGTAAAACTGACAAAATTCGTAAACACTACAGAAAATATCTGTAATTTCTGAATTTTGGAATTTGGCCACATTTCACAAAAAATTGACTTAAGATACAACGAAGATTTGCTTAAAAAAACGAGGACTTCCAAAAAAATGCGAAGAAAATGAAGACCGTGGGTACCCATAGAGAGGCTGTTTGTGTTGACCATCCTACTGCGTAAGTTGATCCTTGAGTTTTGCAACCCCGGCCACCCTTACAACCCGGCAACTTCTTTTTTCATCCACCTCGCTCGTTAACAAAGCAAATTTGTTTTTCCAAATGCTCGGTAAATGTCTCATCTGAAAAAACCCTTTTATCTGAGAACCTCGTGGATTCGATCAAGAACCACCTTATGGAGTCGCCGACCTTCATTTATGAATTTATTTTGTTTATGTGATCATTCAAATTTCTGCTGACAAAAAAATGTGACAAATGCATATAGTAATTGAATACACATTGTGTTCAGTTAAAAAAAGGAAATATTATAAAAAGTAACCAACACGATTTTAAGCTGGTGGTTAACACTCTTGGGTTAATGTTTATTGATATAATTATCCATGTGAAAGCTATTCAGCGAATCTTTATGCGCTGGTGCGGTTCGTTTCTTCAATATTTTGCCTGGTACTCGTTCGATGATTTTTTTTCTAAAAATTGAATCTCTTGGGAGGTGAAACTGACTAAGATGCATATTTCCGATGAAGAATTTCTGATTCATTGCGTGAAATAATAATATATTGGCCAGTTGAAAGCCATGAATAATCCAAAACGATCTTTTTTATTGAATAATTCTAATTAAAAACAGCCACGTTAAGCAAGTCCGTCAGTTTTCCTTTTAAGTTTAGATCAGTTTTCTGGCAATTCGTTTTCTAAAGAAACAGCTACTACTTCGGTACTGTAGTATTCGCCTTAAAAGCGTTATGGAAGTCAGAAATTGTGCTTTCTTAACAACTCAAAAGGCGCGTCAGTTTCGGGAGAAGTTTGGTCTCCATAGTTTCAAAACTCCGTTGCAAAAACTGTAAAATCAGTATTCACAAAAAGATTATTTTATTCAAACATTGTATGGCGAATTAGCCGAATGATTCTCGATCATTCGAACCTCGGTAAATCGAATCTAGCGCAAAATAATTCAAAATTTATTCCCTAGATTTGCTTCTTACTCTAACTGTAATTTTTCACTCAGTAACTCGAGGCCCTCGCTAACCGGAGGAAGTCCAACCCCTCATCTTTTAAATACCATTTTTAACAGAAAAGGAAACCCTTTCATATACCTTTTATAGAAATTGGTACACTTTCATAATCTAGATTAGAAGTACTGCATCCCTTTTCTAAACTTTTCATCTAAGTTAACCCTTAAAATACTTAGATTAATCAGCTGTTAGGAGGGACTGTGTAAAATATTTTAAAAAGTCCTTTTAAAAACCTAAATGACAGTTTTTCCTTATTTTTTTTACTTCACGTTGTAAAATCTTTACTAAACGTAGCGTTCGATGTAGATAAAAAACAGCTCGCAGGATAGTAGAATTACGACGCGGAAATAGCAATTTCGAAGCGGAATTGCTATTCCCATAAGCGGAAAGGTTTTCCCGATTCAATTAAATGTTGCTCTATCCTGACATTGATCCCCGCTCCCTCTTGACATTAATCTTCTAGTTCTTGTGTACCATAAATTTACAGTATATGGATGGATATCTGAGATCAAACGGGGCTGCCGTAAAGATGATTTTTTTAAAATAAACTTTCGTTATCCAAAACACTTTTAGTAGACATCTCAGTTAAGTTTCACCAATGTAAACTAGAAACATGGTAATGGACCACAGGTATCGATTTCTTGGACTAATTACATGTTTGCCTATCAAGGAAAATGGCATCGTAAGGTCTAATCAATGCTTAGCAGTTGATTGCAGCCTTTCTTATCTGTAGGAGAGCGACATCAAGTCAGTTCATGATGCTGGGACCGCATTGCTGCTTGTTAGCGGAGCGCTCTACTACTGGTTCCAGACCTTTATTACGTATCACACGGTCAAAGCTGGTCTCAATTCGAAATGCATGTTTATCTTCCGACTCGCTGTGTCCTGTGTCTTGACCTTCACTGGGATAGGATATCCTTTCCTCAAAAGGTATTCATACGCGATGTTTAGTGGTAGTGACAGTTTCATCAAATTAGCAAACTGGAGCCCAGAAGACGGTGGATACGCGTCACACGTGTTCGATAGCGCGGGAGAATGGATCGCATGTTTGAGCTTGGCAATTTACGCTGTGACGTTTTATCGAGAGTTTCAAACATTATCGATTGACGTTTGCTATGAGTTGAAAAGCAGCAAGGATGGAAATTACACGGAAATAGAGCCAATCAGAAACGAGAGTGGTGAATAAGACAAAACGGGAGGATAACATAAAAGACGGAATGCCTCAAATAAACTGGTAGCGTTTATAGCAATCTGGTGTTGAAATATGGAATCCCAAATATATATCATTGAAGGGTCCCAAAATGAGGCACCACTGATTACAAAGAAGATGGGTTGGAGGAGATATTAATTCAAGCCGGTGGGTGGTTGTTTATTTTGAAAAATAAAAGATTAGTCAAAAGAAGTTAGTGTCTCAGAGGGAAGCGACTCAGCAACGCATCACCCCTTAGCTCAATAAGTTTGTTGATTATTAGGTGATGAAAACAGCCCGGCCGGGTAAATAGCTGTACTTACGGTGTGAGTATGTTTTCAAACCGCTGTAATAAAAATGTTGGAAATCACTTTTGTTGCGTGTTGCTAACTCGTGGTTTAAAATTGACATAAGGAGATGATTTTGTTTTAAAAACGTAGAGTGTGTAACAATAGATTAAAAACGGCTTCTAATTAAAATTAATGCAAAAATATATTCTAAAGTAACAAAAGGACATTGTCCACCTGGCTTCGCCGTCGGGATTATTGGATAAAATGTCCCGGCAGGTGGTACAGATCATAGTAAATCGGTAAATTTTGCGACCGAAGTTGATATTCCAGCAAGTTTAAAACAACATTCCGCGAACTGATTAGACTCAAACTAGACCTGTTTTTTTCAAGGACCGAAAGCTCATATGAAAGCGAGTCGAGGAAATATCCTCTATTTAGTCTCCGGGGACTTTTCTTTTGGAAGGGAGGTGGGGCGCTTAATAGAGAGGATAGTCTTATTTCACATTTAAATATGAATATGTTGGCTTCATTCAAAAGAAATACAGTGGACTTTAATGTTTAAGTGCTGAATAGTAACATATTTTAACAAAAAGGTTATTATAAAAAGTAAACTTCAATGGGCGCCAAAAGTGTTGAGACAGTCGGCACTTTTTGAGTACCTTGGACAAATTTTACCCCTCACCCCTTCGATATTACCCCCTTCCCCCGAAACAATGTTGGATTTGCTATCTGCAAGACTTGCCTCGTTTGTGTACAGCATTGAAAAGGGGGGAGTGGTTCACAAGCTGCAGCAGATTTAAGGTGGGAAAATGGGAATGTTAAATTAGTATTAATTTCAACCAACTGTCTCAAGGACTTTTGGCGCCCATTGTTGGAGGATGAAAAACTTTAATTATTATTCATTCAAAATATTTCTCCGTTTCTAATTGGCTTTTAATCCTCGATTAATTCCAGCTTACCGGCTAGCGCCGACAAAATTTGGAAGAAGGTCCTATTATACGACAATTGACGTCATCAATTGTCCTACATCAAAAATTAACCGATCGATTGTTTTTGATTACCGTAATGATTCGATTTAGCGCCCGGGGCGCTTATTTACTTTTGGCACCTCGAGGGAGGGCGCTTATTCGAGACAGGGCGCTTATTCGGGACAGGGCGCTTATTTAATTTCTTGAGAAACAACCAAATGTATCTAACAATAACAAAAACTGTAACAGTTAGAAATTGTTTAAAGTTCAGTTACTTTTAAAATAATTGTTCATTTTAGCAGTAAATATATACAGGAACTGTACGGCGAACGGTCAGGAGTTTATCTAGTTGACGTCAATGACTTCAGCATGGGCAGTTATCCACAATAGGGTCACTTATTAGAATAGGGGTGCTTATAAGAATGGGGGCTTTAATTAGAATGGGGGCGCTTATTGGAATAGGGGCGCTTATTTACAAAAACACATTCGAAGGGGGGCGTTTATTCGGAAGGGGGCGCTTATTTGAAGGAGGGCGCTAAATCGAATCATTACGGTATTTGAAGCGAAGGAATAGTTCCAACGCTGTGGGATGCCATTTGTGATATTAAAACCAAAAAGTTTCGGAACTCAGTAGGTTTTAATATTTCGGCTTTTACTGTTTATGTAAGTAACGGATGGAGACTGCAAAAACAACGATCCGAATGAACTGCCGAGTGAACAGCCTGACATGTGCATAAGCACGTGAAAGGTCTGAACAAACAGACTAAGCAGACGAAGGTCGAAAAAATCCATGTGCGTGCCGCCAAGATAATTTTCGGCTTAGACTGGTTCACCCCTTCAGAAGACGTACTGCGTCAAGCAAAGTGGATACCATTGAGGCAAATGTACATCCGCAGGATACTTTGTTTTGTCTTCAAATGTGTATCTGGAGGTGCTCCGGTCCAATTACAACACTTGTGGACGGAGCAGAAGACTAATTACAATCTTAGAAGGAAAAATTGCTTGTCAGTACCAAAGACTGACTTTCTCAAAAAGTCGATCACTTATGAAGGGGCCACATTATGGAATTCTTTGAATAACGAGGCCCGCCTTAAAGAATCGTTGGCAAGTTTCAAGGGTGCTTTGAAAGCATTAGGGATTTAGAGGCTGTGTATTTTCGTTTGTTTGGAATGCTTAGTTTGTAGTCTTTATTTGTTATTTAAGGGTTTAGTTAGCTTCAATAGTAATTTGTAAACACGACCACATCAGCTATGCTGCAAAACATTTATCGTGTATAAATAAAAGCTTTTATTATTATTATTATTATCGCAACCTCGTTCCCAAGGATCGTTGACGTCACGCAGCAACTGCTTCGCTGTCGAGCAGCTTGAAAGCGTCAAAATGGCCGCCAGATTTGAGAGGTTAAGAGCAAAAATTGAATTATTAGGAGACAAGGATAGTCAAAACACGGAAAAAGCAACGAAGAGGAGTCGATCGATTTTGAAAGCGTATCTTCAAGAGGAAAAAATCCCTGATCCAGCCCTAGCGGAAGATCGATATCTCACTCGTTCTCTGCGCTTACTCGTGAGATATTGATTTGAACACTCGAAGCTAAGTTTCATATCTCCGCGCAACCATGTATTATCCTCTATTTAACACAAACGGGGCAAAATTACTGAATTCTGATTGGTAGAGACTGAGGGCATTTTTTCTTAATCACGAGGGCACTTTTGGTAATTTAGAGGGCTTACTTTTACTATTGGCATTCCTTTTTTTGACAAAAGTTGATTGTTTATCTGCAGTGGTCATTTTGCTACGAGCGAGTATTCTTGCAAGCGAGTTACGCCACGGCGGACCTTGTTTAAGTGTTCTTTTCTGACGCCCTGGTTCTTTTGTACAAAATTTAACCCTTTATGTGATAAACAAGTAATCGCATTGTGCCCTCGTGCAATAAAACATTATTTTCATTTGCATTTTCAAACTTTTTCCAAATTTTTTAATCCTTAATTGCACTCGGGCTCATGCGATTACATCTACAAAGCAAAGTTATGAGGAAAGAGGAGGGGAGTGAACTTTTCTGAGAGAGGGGAGGGGGCTTATTAAAAGTTTAAACTGTTGACGGGGGGTGGGGAGGGGGTAGAGAGGGGAGCTTAAAAAAGAGCGGGGCTTTTTGACGGTATATTTTTTGGCTAAATTTTAGAGGCGGTACCTGATTCTTCGTGTTGAAGTTACACAACTTCGTTAAATAATCATATTCTAGGCACGAATAGAAATCTTAAACTTATAACACTGCTCGTGTATGATATAAATTGCCAAAAAAACGCACAAAAGTAAACTTGAACAATGCAAAAATATGTTTACTCATTTTATTACAAATACACAGCCGTAAACCGGTTTTCGGAAGCTTGACTATTTACAATAGCAATTAGTGAATAAATTTGTGAATAATTATAACGGCAAGCGGCACACACATATGAATGGTACGCGTGTGTTGAAAGCAGTTAAGAATTGTCACGAAAGGCTTCAGCCATGATAACTGTATCGCGCTCTGTTCATCTCTTACCAGTGCTGTGGCCTCTATGGATCTGTATCACCATCTTCACTCCATACATCATAGCAGTGTCGTTGAACCAGGTGTACCCGTTTCTACCAAGCATCAGTAGAACAGCAGCGTTTGAACCAGAGGGCTCGATCTTTGGTTTAATGATGACCTTCGTAGCGTTGTTTGGACTGATGTTGATTTTCTGTCGCTATGTACAGCTCGATGCAGTTCAAAAGGATTTTAAGCAAGGTGTTACACAGACGGCGATGAAGTTAAACAAGGCTGCTTTGCCGTTTGGCGTTTTGTGTCTTCTTGTTGTTGTCGTAGTGGCTAACTTTAGATTGCCTACGCACGATGGCGATACGGTAATTGATAGACCTAGGCGCCCAGTTGTTTAAAGGGTGTACAACGCCATACACAGGAAAAATCACTATGCGATGGATAGGATGTTCTATTCTACACTGGGTAGCGAATTATCCTGTACCCATCCTTTGAACAACTGGGGTCTTCAGTTAGAATTGAGATACAAATATGATTTTAATAAGACAGTGTTTGCAATTATTAGCTTCAATAGTCAAAGTTTAATAGCGCGTTGCAGTATGCCTTCAAAAAGACTATTTGGCACCTTCATAAAGCAATGAGCCTCTCTATGGGTATTTCCGAAGAAATCGAAGACGCGAAGATCACCGCGGAAAAAACGAAGATCTCAAGATTGAAGCGAAGATCTGAAATTGATCAAAATTCGCGTGATCAAATTGAACACTCAGATGTAAAACTGACAAAATTCGTAAACACTACAGAAAATATCTGTAATTTCTGAATTTTGGCATTTGACCACATTTTACAAAAAAAAAATGACTTAAGATACAACGAAGATCTTCTTAAAAAAAACGAGGACTTCCAAAAAAATGCGAAGAAAATGAAGACCGTAGGTACCCATAGAGAGGCTGTTTGTTTTGACCATCCTACTGCGTAAGTTGATCCTTGAGTTTTGCAACCCCGGCCACCCTTACAACCCGGCAACTTCTTTTTTCATCCACCTCGCTCGTTAACAAAGCAAATTTGTTTTTCCAAATGCTCGGTAAATGTCTCATCTGAAAAAACCCTTTTATCTGAGAACCTCGTGGATTCGATCAAGAACCACCTTATGGAGTCGCCGACCTTCATTTATGAATTTATTTTGTTTATGTGATCATTCAAATTTCTGCTGAAAAAAAAAAAGTGACAAAGGCATATAGTAATTGAATACACATTGTGTTCAGTTAAAAAAGTAAATATTAAAAAAAAAGTAACCAACAAGATTTTAAGCTGGTGGTTAACACTCTTGGGTAAAATAATTCAAAATTTATTTCCCTAGATTTGCTTCTTACTCTTACTGTAATTTTTTACTCAGTAACTTGAGGCCCTCGCTAACCGGAGGAAGTCCAACCCCTCATCTTTTAAATACCATTTTTAACAGAAAAGGTAACCCGTTCATATACCTTTAATAGAAAATGGTACACTGTCATAATCTAGAGTAGAAGTACTGCATCCCTTTTCTAAACTTTTCCCTTAAGTTAACCCTTAAAATGCTTATATTAATCAGCTGTTAGGAGGGACTGTGCAAGATATTTTAAAAAGTCCTTTTAAATACCTAAATGACAGTTTTTCCTAATTTTTTTTTTACTTCACTTGGTAAAATCTTTACTAAACGTAGCGTTCGATGTAGAAAAAACAGCTCGCAGGATAGTAGAATTACAACGTGGGAATGGCAATTTCTCAAGCGGAAAGGTTTTCCCAAATCAATTGAGTGTTGCCCTACCCTGACATTATGGGAGGCGCGGTGGCCTAATGGTTAGTGCGCCGGTCTCCGTATCGAGCGGTCCGGGTTCGAGCCCCGGCCGGGGTCATCGTGTTGTGTTTTTGGGCAAGACACTTTACTCTCATATTGCCTCTCTCCACCCAGGTGTATAATTGGGTACCGACAACATAATGCTGGGGGGGGGGGGGGGGGGAACCCTGCAATGGACTAGCATCCCATTCAGGGGGGAGCAGAAATATTCCTAGCCGCTTAATGCTACGGAAACCGGGATAAGCACCGGCAGTGTGGGCCGCTTGGCTCGTGGCTTCTCCTACCCTGACATTGATCCCCGCTCCCCCTCGACATTGATCTTCTAGTTCTGGTGTACCATAAATTTACGATATATGGATGGAGATCTGAGATCAAACAGGGCTGTCGTAAAGATGATTTTTTTTAAATAAACTTTCGTAACCCAAAACACTTTTAGTAGACATCTCAGTTCAGTTTCACCAATGTAAACTAGAAACAGGGTATTGGGCCCCTGCTAGTATTTTTTTCCACAGAAAGCGATTTTTTTGGACTAATTACATGTTTGCCTATCAAAGAAAATGGCATCGTAAGGTCTAATCAATGCTTAGCAGTTAATTGCAAAATTTCTTTTTCCTAGGAGAGCGACATCAAGTCAGTTCATGATGCTGGGACCGCATTACTGCTTGTTAGCGGAGCACTCTACTACTGGTTCCAGACCCTTATTACTTATCACACGGTCAAAGCTGGCCTCAATTCGAAATGCATGTTTATTTTTCGACTCGCTGTGTCCTGTGTCTTGACCTTCACTGGGGTAGGATATCCTCTCCTCAAAAGGTATTCATACGCGATGTTCAGTGGTAGTGACAGTTTCATCAGATTGGCGAACTGGAGCCCAAAAGACGGTGGATACGCGTCACACGTGGTCGACAGCGCAGGGGAATGGATCGCATGTTTGAGCTTGGCATTTTACGCCATGTCGTTTTATCGAGAGTTTCAAACATTGTCGAGTTTGCTATGAATTGATAGGCAGCAAGGATGGAAATTACACGGAGATAGAGCCTGTCATAAACGGGGGCGATGAATAAGACAAAACGGGGAGGATGATTTAGAAGACGGAATGCCTCATATTAACTGGAAGTGTTTATGGCAATCTGGTGTTGAAATATGGAGTCCCAAATATATATCATTGAAGGGTCCCAAAATGAGGCATCACTGATTAAAAAAAAGGATGGGTTGGGGGAGATATTAATTCAAGCCGGTGGGCGGTTGTTTATTTAAAAAAATAAAAGATTAGTCGAAAGAGGTTAGTGTCTCAGAGGGAAGTGACTCAGCTCAATAAGTTTATTGATTATTAGGTGATGAAACAGCCCGGCCGGGTAAATAGCTGTACTTGTGAGTCTTAAGGGGTAAACAACTACTGTGCGAGTATGTTTTCAAACCGCTGTAATAAAAAATGTTGGAAATCACTTTTGTTGCGTGTTGCTAACTCGTGGGTTAAAATTGACAGGAGGAGATGATTTTGTTTCAAAAAATGTAGGGTATGCAGCAATAGATTAAAAACGGCTACTTATCAAAATTAATACAAAAAAATATTCTAAAGTTACAAAAGGACATTGTCCACCTGGCTTCGCCGTCGGGAATATTGGATAAATTGTCCCGGCAGGTAGTACAGTTACAGTATAATTTTTAGAGGTGATCATCAAGAACTGCAAAAACGATAGCAAACGAGAAAACAGCTTGCAGACGGTGTATAAAACCAGTTTAAATCATCGATTGCAATCAGAATTTATTAAGTTAAAGCAATAAAACGAAACAAAACAAATACTATGAGAAAGATAGCTGTCCGGTACCTTTGTATGATAGTAGATGACTTCTAAGCGTTTGTGCGAACCCTTTTCGAAAATGAGTAGCTCGGTGAGAAGAGAACTAAATAATGTTTGCTCAATCGATCTGACTGAGTTTCTCATCGATCGCCAAAAATGTCGTGTTTATGATCATTTCTTATGCCTTGAGAACCATCTCTTGAAACTATTTTCAGTCCAAACGCCTTTGTAGTCATTTTTCAAAATTCCCAACGTTTTAAAAATCCATGTCTTGGACTGGTTTCTTTCAAATCAAAGAAATTTTCATTCGGCAAAAGCGGCCATGTTAACCAAGTCTTCAAAGCTATATCACCTCGCGCGGGGGAATATAACTACGAGCGGCCGCCATCCTTCTTTTTACCCTAAAAACAAAAATTATCCGATCGCAACCTCGTTCCCAAGGATCGTTGACGTCACGCAACAACTGCTTTGCTGCCGAGCAGCTTGAAAGCGCGAAAATGGCCGAAAGATTTGAGAGGTTAAAAGGAAAATATTTAAGTTATTAGGAGACAAGGATTGTCTAAACACGGAAAAAGCAACGAAGAGGAGTCGATCGATTTTGAAAGCGTATCTTCAAGAGGAAAAAATCCCTGATCCAGCCCTAGCGGAAGATCGATATCTCACTCGTTCTCTGCGCTTACTCGTGAGATATTGATTTGAACACTCGAAGATAAGTTTCATATCTCCGCGCAACCATGTATTATCCTCTATTTAACACATATGGGGCAAAATTACTGAATTCTGATTGGTAGAGACTGAGGGCATTTTTTCTTAATCACGAGGGCACTTTTGGTAATTTAGAGGGCTTACTTTTACTATAGGCATTCCTTTTTTTGACAAAAGTTGATTGTCTATGTGCAGTGGTCATTTTGCTACGAGCGAGTATTCTTGCAAGCGAGTTACGCCACGGCGGACCTTGTTAAAGTGTTCTTTTCTGACGCCCTGGTTCTTTTGTACAAACTCAACCTGGGAGGCGCCGTGGCCTAATGGTTAGTGCGCCGGACTCCGGATCGAGCGGTCCGGGTTCGAGGCCTGGCCGGGGTCACTGTGTTGTGTTATTGGGCAAGACACTTTACTCTTATAGTGCCTCTCTCCACCCAGGTGTATAAATGGGTACCGGCGACATAATGCTGGGGGGTACCCTGCGATGGACTAGCATCCTATTCAGGAGGGAGTAGAAATATTCCTAACCGCTTAATGCTATCGAAACCGGGATAAGCTCCGGCAGTATGGGCCACTTGGCTCGAGGCTTCCCTTTTTTTCTGACGCCCTGGTTCTTTTGTACAAAATTTAGCCCTTTCTGTGATAAACAAGTAATCGCATTGTACCCTCGTGCAATTTAAGATTATTTTCATTTGCATCTTCAAACTTTTTCCAAATTTTGTGAAAATTTGAAAATGGACGTGAAATTAATCCTTAATTGCACTCGCGCTCATGCGATTACATCTACAAAGCAAAGTTATGAGGAAAGAGGAGGGGAGTGAACTTATCTGAGTGAGGGGAGGGGACTTATTAAAAAATTAAGCTGTTGACGGGGGGTGGGGAGGGGGTAGAGAGGGGAGCTTAAAAAAGAGCGGGGCTTTTTGACGGCATATTATTTGGCTAAATTTTAGAGGCGGTACCTGATTCTTCGTGTTGAAGTTACACAACTTCGGTAAATATTCATATTCTAGGCACGAATAGAAATCTTAAACTTATAACACTGCCCTTGTATGCTTTAAATTGCCAAAAAAACGCACAAAAGTAAACTTGAACAATGCAAAAATATTTTTTCTCATTTTATTACAAATACACAGCCGTAAACCGGTTATCGAAAGCTTGACTATTTACAATAGCAATGAGTGAATAAATTTGTGAATAATTATAACGGCAAGCGGCACACACATGAATGGTACGCGTGTGTTGAAAGCAGTTAAGAATTTTCATCAAAGGCTCCCAGCTATGATAACTGTATCGCGCTCTGTTCATCTCTTACCAGTGCTGTGGCCTCTCTGGATCTGTATCACCATATTTACTCCATACATCATAGCAGTGTCGTTGAACCAGGTGTACCCGTTTCTACCAAGCATCAGTAAAACGGCAGCGTTTGAACCAGAGGGCTCGATCTTTGGTTTAATGATGACTTTCGTAGCGTTGTTTGGACTGATGTTGATTTTCTGTCGCTATGTTCAGCTCGATGCAGTTCAAAGGACCTTTGAGCAAGGTGTTACACAGACGGTGATGAAGTTAAACAAGGCTGCTTTACCGTTTGGTGTTTTGTGTCTTCTTGGAGTTGTCGTAGTGGCTAACTTTAGAATACCCATGCTGGATGACGATACGGTAATTGATAGACCTAGGCGCCCAGTTGTTCAAAGGGTGTACAACGCCGTACACAGAAAAAATCACTATGCGATGGATAGGATGTTCTATTCTACCCTGGGTAGCGAATTATCCTGTACCCATCCTTTGAACAACTGGGGTCTTCAGTTAGAGTTGAGATACATTTTAATTAGACAGTGTTTGCGATTATTAGCTTCAATAATCAAAGTTTAATTGCACGTCTGGCGCCTTCATAAAGCAATATCTGTGTTTGTGTTGACCTTTTTTCTGCCTAAGTCGATCCTTGAGTCTTTGCATCCCCGGCTACCCTACGACCCGCAACCCGTTATTTCAATCACGTCTCTCGTTACCAAAGCGTTACCAATTTGTTTTTTCAAATGCTCGGTAAAAGTCTCATCTGAAAACCCGTTTATCTGACCACCTTGTGAATTCTACCAACGACCACCTCTTGGAGTCGCCGACCTTAAATTATATTTATGAATTTATTTTGTTTATACGATCATCCAATATTTTTGCTGGAAAAAAGAGTGACAAAGGCATCTAGTAATTTAATACACATTGTGTTTAGTTTGAAAAAAAAAAAGAAACTAACAAGATTTTAAGCTGGTGGATAAAACCCTTGGGTAGGTGTTTATTGATATAATAATCCTTATGAAAGGTGTTCAGCGACACTTTCATGCGCTGGTGCTGTTTGTTTCTTCCATATTTTGCTTGGAACTCGTTCGATTATTTTTTTTATCTAAAAATTGAATCTTTTGGGGGGTGTAACTGACTAAGATGTATATTTCCGATGAATTATTTCTGATTTATTTCTCATTGCGTGAAATAAAAATATATTGGCCAGTTGAAAGTCATGAATATTCCAAAACGAACTTTCTTGATGGAATAATTCTTTAATTAAAAACAGTCACATTTAGTAACTAAAGTCCGTTATCTTTCCAAGTTTAATTGCTTGATCAGTATTCCTGGCAATTCGTTTTCTAAAAAAAAAGCTGCATTCCTGTACTGTAGTATTCGCCTCAAAAGCGTTATGGAAATCACTACAGCAAATGTGCTATTTTAACAAACCAAAAAGCGGGTCATTTTCGGGAACGGTTTGGTCTCTATAGTTACAGAACTCCTTAACAAAAACTGTAAAATCAGTATTCACAAATAGGCTATTTTATTCAAACATTGTATGGCGACACGGTAAATCGAATCTAGCCCCAAATGAATCAAAATCGATTTTCAAGATCGGCTTTTTACAATCACTGTATAATTTTACACTCGGTAACTCGAAACCCCCGATAACCGGGAGTGATTTTGAAGCAGACACGTCGGGTATTATGGTATTTCTATGGACATGTAGCGGAAAATCACGGGGGTCACCCGAGAAACTTTTATAGGAGGGGCTCCCCCGGAGGTCCAAACCCTTACCTTTTAAATACCATTTTTAAGCGATGACATCATCGCTTTATGCCGTCGCACGATCGGCAGGATCTGTTCCGCGCAATCGAACAGAAAATGAATTTTATGTTCGAGTGGCAGAAACGATATCTCACGAATAAGCGTGTAATGTTTTTTTTTTATTATATGGAGACCAGATGTAGTTGATGTTGCCGATTTTTATTTCATTGTTTTCGAATAATCGAGCCAGTTTTCCAAATCAGCGTTCGCCTTCATAGAAAGTACAAAGCACCCGTGCCCAGGATATAGAAACACTAACTGAATTCCAATCAAACAAACTACTTGTCAGCTAAATAACACGTAAGAACTAAAAACATCACTGACTTTGACTTGAATCCGATGCGGCAAAGTCTCGACGGCCGATAGTTTTCAACTGCTTATTGTTTTCTTCTTGACGACATCTTGCACTTGTGAAATCCCTTGCGAAGAATTCCCTCCAGAAACATTGAAATCGTCAAGGTTTCCATTATCGTGTTCTGGTTCTTAACTTTTTTGGAAAACTCATTCTTTTTAGTTGCTTAGTTAAACGAATTAAAACTTCGTGTCGATGCTTGCTAACAACAAATGACACGTAAACCAAGTTCATTCATATGCCACTCGCAAGAGTGTCATACGGAAAATACGCCACTCGAGCCCGGGATGGAGTGGCGTATGGAATCTATCTACGAGTGGTTTAGTTTCCAGTTAAAGTGCCTATGAAATGAAAATCAAGTTGAACTCATATGAAAGGCCTTTCAAAATGAAGAAAGATGGTGTTTTCCTTTTTTCTGATATATTATCTAGTTCCAGAGATATTAACGATTTTGTATTATGCAAATTACATAACTGATGACGTCATAAGTTTGACAGAAATTGGTGTAAAAACACAAAATCAGTAATATCTCTGTAAATACTTAAGCAAAATAATTGAAACTTGGCACCAGTATTGTACCCCAAGAAATACACCACATGTTGCATATTGATGTTGCTATGGCAACAATCTTGGTTCCAGATCTCTTTCATGTGGATATAGCAATCCCGGGTTTTGATCCATTCCAAACCTTATCCCCCATCTTTAGGGTCATTTGGGTGCCTAGCGCAATGAGCACATTACGTATGTTTGGAATGACACCATTTACTTATCACTGTAAAGTCATAAATCGTGATATTTGATTCAAAGAAGAAAAAGACTGGGACCAAAAGAGTTGCCATGGCAACATAATTATATGTACCATGTGGTGTATTTCTTAGGGTACAATACTGGTGCCAAGTTTCAATTACTTTGCTCTAGTATTTACAGAGATATTACTGATTTTGTGTTTTTACACCAATTTCTGTCAAACTTATGACGTCATCAGTTATGTAATTTGCATAATACAAAATCATTAATATCTCTGGAACGAGAAAAGATATCAGAAAAATGAAAACACCATCTTTCTTCATTTTGAAAGGCCTTTCATATGTGTGCAACTTGATTTTCATTTCATAGGCTCTTTAACACTTTCCTCCATATAATAAAACGCATTCTTTGTTGAGATCCTTACTATGCTATTTATACAATCACCAACATTGCTTCTTAAAAAATGTAAGCTGTAGGTGGATAACAGTCTTTATCACGCAAAGGCGTCAGCTACTTTTAGTTACGTTAATTTTTTGACAAATTTCCTCAAAGTTATGTAAGACCCTTTGTGAAACGTCATCGCTTCTGCATTTCATAAACTACAGTAGAAGAACTCCAACCCTTTTCTAAACTTTTCACTTAAGTTACCACTTAAAAAACTTAGATGCATCAGCCGTTGGGAGGGTATGTTCAAGATATTTTAAAAAGCCCATTTAAATACCTAAATGACAGTTTTTCCTAACCTTTTTATGTTTC
Source organism: Oculina patagonica (assembly GCF_052425735.1). Classification (NCBI taxonomy): domain Eukaryota; kingdom Metazoa; phylum Cnidaria; class Anthozoa; order Scleractinia; family Oculinidae; genus Oculina; species Oculina patagonica. The sequence continues at coordinate 21,355,832 of NC_135765.1, forward strand.
ACCTCGTAAAATCCCTACTAAACGCAGTGTTTGATGTAGAAAAAACCAACAGCTCGCAGGATAGTAGAATTACGACGTGGAAATGGCAATTCCCAAGCGGAAAGGTTTTTCTGATTCAAATGGTGCTTTAACTGGTAGTTTTTGGTGAGTTCCTGCCAGTGTTCCCAAACTATCGTCACAATTTAGCTAGCAAAAGATATCAGCGAAGTTTTAATCTTACTTAAACATTCATTTTCTAGTTCTGGTGTACCATAAATTTACGGTATATATGTATGGAGATCTGAGATCAAACAGGGCTGTCATAAAGTTGATTTTGTAAAAATAAATATTCGTAATTTAAAACACTTTTGGAAGCCATCTCAGTTTAGTTTTATCAATGTAAGCTAGAAATTATTTTACAGAAATCGATCTCTTGAATAATCGCATGTCCGACTATCAAAGAAAATGGCATTATTAGGTCTTTTCAATACTTAGTAGTTAATTAATTGCAAAATTTCTTTTCTCTAGGAGAGCGACATCAGGTCAGTTCATAATGCTGGGACCGCACTACTGCTTGTCAGCGGAGCGCTCTACTACTGGCTCCAGACCCTTATTACTTATCACACGGTCAAAGTTGGCCTCAATTCGAAATGCATGTTTATCTTCCGACTCGCTGTGTCCTGTGTCTTGACCTTCACTGGGGTAGGATATGATTTTCTTAAAAGGTATTCATACACGAAGTTCAGTGGTAGTGACAGTTTCATCAGATTGGCAAACTGGGGCCCAGAAGACGGTGGATACGCTGTACACGTGGTCGACAGCGCGGGGGAATGGATCGCATGTTTGAGCTTGGCAATTTACGCCATGTCGTTTTATCAAGAGTTTCAAACATTGTCGATTGAAGTTTGCTATGAATTGATAGGCAGCAAGGATGGAAATTACACGGAGATAGAGCCTATTATAAACGGGGGCGATGAATGAGACAAAAATGGGATGATGATTTAGAAGCCGACGGAATGCCTCATATTATAACCCACCTATTAATTTCTGCGCACGCTCATTGGAAAAAACGCATTATGTAGTACAAAATCGGACGAAGGGTATCAGCGAATATACCCCGTCCGATTTGGAGGTAAGCACAAAACAAACGAATGAAGTCACCTTATTCAATTTTAATTTCTAATGAAATCACAGAGTTAAAATTCACGTAAACCAATCAACTTACTTTTGTTTCAACTACAGTTACGCCGGGTTTATTACGTAGATTTTTTTCCTAAAAATTTACTGGCGATGAAGCGCGTTGTAGAAATTAATCGGAGGGTTATAAAATAAATTAACTACTTTCTTGCTTGCTGGTATATTGGAAGATAATGTTCTTGGCTGAAAGATTGTCCTCAAAATTTCACCGTTGCCCTCGAAGCTTCGCTTCTCGGCTAACTGTTTATTTTTCGACAGTCTTTCAGCCTCGGTAATATCTTCCAATATATCAGCCGCCTGAAGGGGTTTATTTACTCATTTACTGGTAGTGTTTAAGGCGATCTGGTGTTGAAATATAGATTCCCAAATATATTTCATAGGTCCCCAATTAAAAAGCACCACCGATTAAAAAAAGGAAAATAGGTTGGGGGAGATGTTAATTCAAGCCACTGGGCGGTTGTTTATTTCGAAAAACAGAAGTTATGTCAAAAGAGGTTTAAAACTATAGTGTTAGTAAAAATTACATTGCGGAAAACAGCCCGACCGGGTATGTGTAAGGGTTTATTCGCCACCCCACCCCAGACAGTTGTTGGAATAAGTCACGTGATGTAGTTGACCACGAGGTCGAGTTGAGCTAGAGAATAAAAACATGGACAAGTTGAGGGTTTAATTGCTTTTATTCCGGCGACCACGTCTAACATTTGGCGACCCTGGCCAGGACAGTCACTCAGGCAAATTTGCCTGAAAGTAGTGACAGTGAGATGCTGAATTAAGGAGAACGACTGCCTTCGTTACGTTTGGATCCGTTTGTTTGTGTTTGGAAATCAAGATGGCGGCTGAAAATGAAATCGAGGAACTTCAACTGCAAATTGAGTCTAAAGTATGTGGCCTTACAGCGGATGGGCTCAAAGAATTAGCAGAACACTTGCAAGTGGAGGCGAAAGAGCTGGGAAGATTGGCGTTGTCGAGGAAAATCCGCGAGAAAATCGAACAGGAATTAACCGAAGCGGACGACAAGAAGACATTGTTGGTCGGTCTCCTTGCGTTTGTGGATGGAAAACCACCGCCGCTCGAAGTTCCAACAGCGACGGAAGTGAAAGTTGAACCGCCTAACTCATCAGAAAAAAGCGACTGAGAAAGCACAAGTAGCAGAGACAAAGGTAAATGTTGATGTTAGTAAGGTGCTAAGGCGTGATTTCAAAATCCATGGAGTTGTGGCGGGAGATAGTTTTAAGGATGGGTTGTCATTTGTAAGTTTGGTGCGGCAGATAGAATCCGGGGTAAAGGCTGGCTACAAAGAGAGTGAGATTGTCGAAGCTGTTATTCGTGCAGTTAGCCCAAGCCTTAAATTGAGGTCGTACTTAGAGATGATACAGGATTTATCGTTGTCTCGCTTAAGGCAGATTATGAGGGCCCATTTTAAGCAAAAGTCAGCAACGGAACTGTATCAGGAACTGTCTGTCTTACGCCAGGAAACAAATGAATCCCCCCAAGATTTTCTTGTACGGGCCTTGAACTTAAAACAGCAGATTATTTTTGTGTCAAATGCAACTGATGCTTCTATCAAGTATGAGCCCTCTCTGGTTCAGGCACTGTTCCTGCATGTATTAGAAACAGGCTTACAGGATGAGGCTGTTAGAGCTAAATTACGCCCTTTACTAGAAGTAGCATCTGTAACTGATGAACAGCTAATGGAGAAGATTAATCAGATTATGTCTGCGGAGACAGAACATCAAAATAAGATGGGTGTGGCTGGCAGGAAAGGGGCAAGGGTTAGTCAGATTGAAACCCCCTCAGCTCCCAGTGATGTTCAACCCCAGCCAAATTCAAGTCAAGTGCCCCAGGGTGAATGTACTAAGTCCCAGAAAAAGGAACCAAAGCCAAATACTCTTGTAACAGCATTGGAAGCAGTGCAGTCCAACCTCGTCTCTCTGAAAGAAGCTTTTGATAGGGTCAGTGCCCCAGTGGAAAGAAATTCTGCCCGGCAATATACATCTGGTAATCGTCCACAGTTTCGGCGTCGCCAGTGCAGTGTATGTAGTTCAGCAGGTGTGGACAACTGTGATCATTGCTTCAAGTGTGGGTCGACAGATCACTTTGCAAGGGGATGTAAAAAGGGTTTGGGAAACGAGAGGAGACTACACCAGCGGGACAGGGTGTAGTCGGAGCAGTCTCGTCCCATGCCTGCAAGTTCTGCGGAAACAAAGAGGGTACTTTCTCTTTCAAACAGTGCAGTAATTGTAAAGCTGTTAGATATTGTTCAAGGAAATGTCAACAGAAACACTGGGAACAACATAAGACACTTTGCCAGGCCATATCGTTTTTAGAAGAGCGAAAGTCTAGAGAAAATAGAGAAAAGACAGGTGTCTTTGTGAGCCATTTGTCACCACAGGAGCATGCACAGGTAGTTCGTCTTGTAGGACGGAAATGTTCTGTTAAATGTTTGCTCAATGGGGTAGAGACAGAGGCCCTCTGGGATACAGGAGCTCAAGTGTCAATTGTTTCGCGAAGTTGGTTGAGGCGATGTCTTCCAGGTTGTGATATTCGAGACATAGCAGAGTTGTTGGGCATGGATGGGCTTGATTTGAAGGCTGCAAATGGAACTGACCTTCCCTATGAAGGTTGGGTGGAACTGACTTTTAACCTTATTGAAAATGACTTCGACCACACTGTTAAAGTACCATTCTTGGTTGCCAAGGATACCCTGGATATGCCTATTGTTGGATTTAATGTTATTGAAGAGATCACCAAGCAGCCTGAATGTGGTGTTCCAGTTGGAGCTGACGGATCAATGGTGGATGTGCTTTCATCAAGTTTAACTGGTGTTGAGCGAGACAAAGTGGAGGCCCTTGTCCAGCTTATCAAATCTGAACCTGCAAAGGAACTGTCTACTGTTAAGTCAAGAAAGCAAGACACTGTAATTCCTCGAGGACAGTCTGTTATTGTGTCGTGTCGTGCTGCAGTAGGTCCAGTTAGTAAGATACCAGTGTTGTTTGAACTTGACCCAAACCAATCATGGCCTAGTGGTCTGGAGATACCAGAGACACAAGTAACTGTAGCAGGGGGTTCCACTTGTCGAGTCAACATCCGCGTGGATAATCCAACAAAACATGACATCACTTTGAAAGGAAGAACAGCACTAGGACACCTTCAGCAAGTGAAATCAGTCACTCCTCTTGAAGTGAAATTAAAAGAGGCGAGTTCATCCAGTGAACATATTGCAGAATCTTCAAATGCTGACATAGGAGAACAGTGTATGGATGAGGGTGGTGACAACAATTGGGAAGAACAGTCATGTAGCTTCATTCCTGATGTTGACACTGAAGAACTTACCGAGGAACAGCGTACCATAGTTAGAAAAATGCTTGTAGAGGAAGCAGAGTCATTCTCCAAGACAGATGATGATGTTGGAAGGGCAGAGGAATTACAAGTCAACATTAACCTCACTGATTCAGTACCAGTTCAGAGAAAGTACACTGCCATTCCCAGACCACTTTACGCCGAAGTCAAGCAGTATGTCGAGGATTTGTTGAACCGAGGGTGGATCCAAAAGTCAAGGTCAGCTTATTCGTCCCCTGTTGTATGTGTTCGTAAAAGAGACGGGTCATTAAGACTGTGCATAGACTATAGACAGTTGAATTTAAAGACAGTGCGTGACAGCCATCCGTTGCCTAGGGTGCAGGATGCTTTGGAAAGTCTTGGTGGGAATCAATGGTTCTCCTTGCTAGATCAAGGGAAGGCCTATCATCAGGGTTTTGTTAGTCCTGAAAGTAGACACAAAACTGCCTTTGCCACTCCTTGGGGACTGTATGAATGGGTGCGCCTACCCATGGGCTTGAAAAATGCACCAGGGGAATTCCAGAGGTTTATGGAACATTGTCTTGATGGCCTGAGAGATGAAATATGTATACCCTACATTGACGACATTATTGTGTTCAGCAAAACATTCGAAGAACATGTTGACCATATTCGCAAAGTGCTTCAACGGTTACGTGAACATGGGGTCAAACTTAAACCCAGGAAGTGCAGACTCTTTAAGCGAGAAGTTAACTATCTTGGACAGATTGTATCGGCCGCGGGGTACAGACTAGATCCTTCCAATGTAGAAGCAGTCAGAACTTTGAAAGACAACAAGCCTGGAACCGTTGGTGAGGTGAGGAAGTTACTGGGTCTCCTTGGATACTACCGCAGGTACATCCAAAACTTTGCTAGGATTGCCCATCCACTCTTTCAGTTGTTACAAGGAGCTTCTGACGATGTGACTAAATCAGTACACAAAAGTAAGCAACGCTCCAATCACGGGTCAGTACCATCTTCTCAACCAGTCGTGTGGATGGAACAGCATCAGAAGGCGGTTGAGACATTGTTAAGTCACCTTGTATGTCCTCCAATTCTTGGCTACCCTGATTTCAGTAAGCCGTTTGTATTACATACTGATGCATCGCAAGAAGGACTGGGTGCAGTCTTGTATCAGAAACAAGAAGGTAAAATGAGAGTAGTTGGTTATGGCTCACGATCACTGACCAAGGCAGAAAAGAACTATTTCCTCCACTCGGGAAAGCTTGAGTTCTTAGCCCTTAAGTGGGCTGTGTGCGAACATTTCAGAGACTACCTCTACCATGCGCCTGACTTTACTGTGTATACCGATAATAACCCCCTCACATATGCACTGACTACCGCCAAGTTGAATGCGACCGGACATCGCTGGGTAGCAGAGCTTGCAGATTTCTCATTCACAATCAAGTATAGACCAGGACACTCAAACAAGGATGCAGACGCACTCTCAAGATTGCCAATGGACATTGATTCCTACATGAACTTATGTACTGAGAAGGTATCCCAGAGTGATATCATGGCATGCTGTGTAGGAGTAGGAGCACTAGGGCGAGGGGAGGCTATCTGGGTGTCTGCAGTGAGTAATGACTCTGATCTATTGAACATTGATGAAGTGTCCCTTGGTTCCAACATGACTGAAATTAGTAAACCATCTCTTATCGATGCCCAGAAACAAGACAAAGTGATAGGAAGACTGCTAACCTTCCTGACGACAGGAAAATGGCCTAAGACGTGGGAGATTAAGCGTGAGCTACCGGCCACAAGGGTGTTATTGAGACAACGAAGCAAATTCTACTGTGATAAGGATGGCCTGTTGTTTAGGAAAAGTGGACCATTTTCCCAGCTGGTGCTACCTCAGAAATTTCACACTCTTGTCTTCAAGGAACTCCATCAGGAGATGGGACACTTAGGAGCACCTCGTGTAGTCCAGCTAGCGCGTGAACGATTCTACTGGCCAAACATGGAAGATGATATTACTCACTTTGTGACAAAAGTTTGCTCATGTCTAAAACAACGGCAGCCAAATTTGTCTACAAGAGCACCATTACACAGTGTGACTACCTCGTATCCCTTTGAATTAGTGTCAATCGACTTCTTACATTTGGAGCCAAGTTCCGGTGGTTATGAGTACATTTTAGTTATCATTGATCATTTTACCCGTTTCGCACAAGCATATGCAACAAAGAACAAGTCAGCCACAACTGCAGCTGATCGGTTGTTTAATGACTTTGTACTGCGATTTGGTTTCCCGGCAAAGATACTCCACGATCAAGGACGGGAGTTTGAAAACAAGCTCTTTCACAAATTGGAAAAGCTTAGTGGTGTCACGCGCCTTCGAACAACACCTTACCATCCCCAAGGCAACGGGAAGGTAGAAAGATTTAACAGGACATTGCTACATAGGGTATGTTAAGAACTCTTCCAGAAAGCAAGAAACAAAAATGGAAGGACTCCCTGAACAAAGTTGTACATGCTTATAACTCCACCAGAAGCGACGCCACTGGTTTTTCTCCCTTCTATTTGTTGTTTGGGCGCTCACCACGCCTTCCAGTTGACCTAATGTTTGGACTTTCACGCCAAGAAATTGGTCTGAATCATGCAGAGTACACAGAGAAATGGAAGGTTGCCATGAAAGAAGCCTACACATTGGCCAGCAAGAGTATGTCCAAATCGGCCGGGGATGGAAAGAAACAGTATGACCGAAAAGTAAGATTCTCTGATTTACAGCCAGGAGACCGGGTATTAGTGCGTAACCTCTCAGAGCGTGGTGGGCCCGGAAAGCTTAGGTCTCATTGGGAGCAACAAGTACACATTGTAGTGGAACAAAAGGGTGGTCTACCTGTATATGAAGTAACATCAGAGGCGCAAGGAGGCAAAGCAAGAATACTTCACAGAAATCTTCTGTTGCCTTGTGACTTCTTGCCTGTTGATCCTCCAGAACCTGTTTCCCAGCACACGCAAGAGAGAAGGAGAAAATCAGTCCCTGTGGAACAGCAAGAACAGGAAGCCCATCAGCCTGACTTTCACAGTGACAGTGGGGATGAGGGGGAGCTACCTGGTCTCTCACCCACCGAGTTCGATTTGTTGCAGTTCTCTACACCAGCCAAAGAAGTTGACAATTGTGAACAAGAGCAAGTTGACTGTGCAGTGGATGAGTCATTACCTGAGGATGTAGAGGAATTGACAGAACAGGAGGAGGTACCAGTTATGGATGACCAGTCTTTATCTGACTTGGAGCAGGACCTTTCCCCACAGCAAGAGTCAGCTGGACCCCGGCGGTTTCCTGTGCGAAACCGCCACCCACCAAGTGTTCTTTCTTATGATACTCTAGGGAACCCCAGTTACCATCAAGCGACAACGGCAACTGTGTCTGCAAATCCATTTATTTATGTTCCAGCCTTTCCCTATCCGCCGCCGTTGTCCTTTGTGCCTTACGGAATGCAGAACTATTGGATGACAACTTATTTGCCAGTGTACCCAAGTTGTGCACCATTTGTGCCCACAATGGCTGTTTATGGAAGCTGAACTCTGGAACTTATTGAACTTTTATCAAACTCTTTTATCATGTTTTGTTTCTTACAAGAAAAAACAATTCTACTTGTTCAGTGAAAAATTGTTAAACAATTTGTGCCAGGATGTCGTTAGCCAACCCAATACTTCGTCCGATGTCCAGGAGGACATCTTTTTTTTTAGAGGGGTGTATGTAAGGGTTTATTCGCCACCCCACCCCAGACAGTTGTTGGAATAAGTCACGTGATGTAGTTGACCACGAGGTCGAGTTGAGCTAGAGAATAAAAACATGGACAAGTTGAGGGTTTAATTGCTTTTATTCCGGCGACCACGTCTAACATATGCTCAAATTATAACACGCAGATCTAGCAATTATTATGAGCAAATTGTCAACGATGAAATATCTTAGAAGTTTTATTTCAAATATCTTGTACTAGAATGAACACGTCGCTTTTGTACGATTTTACGTTCCAAATAAGCCATGCTGCTAAAAAAATGGGCTAAAGGAGATATTAATTCGAGCCCGTGGGTGGTTTTTTATTTTTAAAAATAAAATTTTAGTTAAAAGGGGTTAACTTTAGTGTTTTTTTTTATTGCGAACATGACACCACTATACAGTACAATAATTACAACACACAACTTACGGGATTCTGCCTTCACTAATGACATTGCAATACTTTGACGACTTACAATATGATGTTCCACTTGCAATATGGCACTCTAATCACTCGATAAGCAAAGGTAATCATTTTTCTCGCTCAATTTGGAATTAATTTGCACGAGTGAGTTTTTCAAAACGCTGAAATTAGACGAGCCGCTTCGGCGAGTGCAATTTACAGCGCTTTAAAAAATTACAAGTGCAAATTAATTCCAAATTGAACGAGAAAAAACCGTATGATTACTTATTAATGAGATAAACATGAAAAAATTTAGCCAAGCCTAAAAGCGGAGCTTCACACTTATTTTCGAAAATGATCTCATTACTGATACTGTTATTGAAGTTATTAAACGTATACTGCTCAAGAAAGATGCATAAATAAATCGTCAACTCCAATCGCAGAAATTGTGCTTACAAAATCCTGTCATTTTATTAGACAAAAAAGTACGATTTGAGCCGCGATACAATGGTAAAAAGTAACTTGGTCAACGGTCAGCTTCAAAAATCACATGACCTCGATGAGGTGTACACCTGAGGCTTAGATGTAGTCATGTGATACTGGTCAGCGGATACCTTGTTTTGGCAGCTGTCAATTGACCATAACATGGATGTCCAATTTCTAATTGTCTTTCAGCCAATCATTATCCAAAACATCGATGTGTAATTTGCACTGGTGTTACACTTTTTGCACTGGTGTTACAACTGAACTGCACTGCTTTCAGCCAATCAGAATCGAGTAATTTTTTCATGTATATTATTAAATTATATAATAATAATTACACTTACACTGAATTACAATATAATACTCTGCCAACACTAATTCTTAAAAGACTTATATACTCTAATTGAAAAATAATATTCTAATCACCTTATAGTTACACTACTTGTCATGAAAACTAACAATACTTTACACGATTACTTTCTATTTCCCATTCGCGTGAAAATAAGTTACAAACAACATTTAGTCCTTAAAGGTCAAATGAACAGAAGTTTTTTTTTTTTTCTTATTTTTTTGAATATGTGTTTATTAAGAGCCAAATAAACATATCCCGAAGTTTCAAAGTAATCAGACATTGCATTGCAGAGATATTGCAAGGTGAAAAATGCTTTTTTAGGCCCTCAGAATCGTAGAGTGCTCGGACAAATCGTCGGAAAATGGTCAGAAATAAAAACTTGTGACGTCATAATTGGTGTTTTTGAAGACGACCGCGGCCCGATTCCGCAGACTGCACCTTAGAATTTAAATAAATGTGTTTAGTGACATTTCAAGCAGTCATTTCGTTCTGGTCGGCCGTTTTTCAGTTGATTGATTGTTGATTGTTGTTCAGAGACACGCATTTTTTAAATAAAATAGCTTAAGCTCAAAAATAGCTTAAAGGTTTGTTTGCTGTCGTTTTGCATATCATGTGAGACATAGAATGCACGCTGGTATGGAAACAAATCAGGAATCTCTATTGTTCTTTCTCATTAGCATTTAACGTTAATGAGCAGAATTATTTGCACGTGCGTTAATTATGCATGTGCGTTTTGAATATTGATACACTTCAAAGTTGTTCTCTGTGAACAACAACGTGAAATGATGAAATTCTGTGTATTTTGGATAACGTCACAACGGCTGATTTTTGGTTTTTCTATTTGGGGTTGAACGTTCTCTTTGAATATTCAGCGGGAGCTAGTTCTTAAAGCGAAAAATAAGCAGAATACGTCCGGAAAGTTGTGAGATTTTCAAGTAAAATATAAATTCATTTTCCACCAGACGTTGTCGTTGACGTTACCGTTGGTGCGGTATGCGGAATCGGTCTGCGATCGTCTTCAAAAACACCAATTATGACGCCAAAAACTCGTTCTATTCCTTCCATTTCAGTGCGCAGTAATTCAAAAACGTTTTCGTGAAGCCTTCGGAAATCTTCGTATTTTTTGCTGTAATTCACGCTTTAAGGATCGGAAAGCAAAACTTTTTCTAAATTTTACTCAATAATGAATAGTTTTAGCGTTTGGTTTGTATTAGGACGTTCGCGCTAATTGTTTATGCGCATCCCTACTGCGCACGTAATTCATATCGCAACGCCATGCCACGCCATACATTGAGCGCGCGCGCTGAGTAAAATTTCTAAGAACATATAGGGTGAGTTGTGGTTCCGCCAGCTTCGCTTGTAATTTGCTCTTTTAAATGGTCGGTGACCCCTTCCTTTTTTCTTAACGGATCACTTTTGTTAATTAATATCGTTTTGCGAGAAAATGAAAAAAATCTATCGAGTGGAAGTTTGATTTTTTTGTCAAACTGACCGTTTTGATTCCACTTTTTGAGCTTTCCTTTTTGCCGTACAACAGTTTCAAATGTGTTTTACCGGGGTTAAGTTTTCGAAAAAGATGGCAAAACTAGGAATTATTTACGCAACAGACGCACTTCTACAAAATGTGATTAATATCGGTATCCTCCGTTTACTCGTCTTCGATATTTTAACTATAAACCCTGTAAACCATGGTGAATTACGTGCGCCAATTTTTCGAAATCAGGGTATATTTCCACACGCTTTTTCTCTCAAACGAAGTCGCTGACCCCAACTTTTTTTGCATTTCTGACACAAGTAACTCATCATCTGACCGCAGCAAAAAAAATTAAAGAAATCTATCGAGTAGAATTTTCGCGCGAACGTCCTTAATTGGCATTTCTGTTCATTTGACCTTAAATAAAATGAGCTTGATTACTATTCAAGAGAGGCCTCCATTTAGGAGAAAGGACTTTTTCTCATTTAGTTCGTGAAGCTTTGTCGTCAGTGCAGCACCAATAAATACAGCACTTGGAAAGTGATATTTTGAAATCTTCACTTGTTTTAAAATTACGTTTTGCAGTGTTTAATATATAACAACGGAAAATCCAGTAGCGTTATTTCCAAATTTCACGGCGTTTCCGGCAACGAGCAAGTGCGTTTATCAGCTAAAGACCCCGTTAAACCGTGTTTGTACTGCATTGACAGTAAAGGCATTGCCATCAAATTAATGCCATTGACAATTGAAAAGACACCTTATAAACAGACTATTGCATAAAAAATAAATTACAAAACACTGGACAACTTGAAAATGATATATATTCCATAAGCTAAGGAGGTGTATGCGTGTCCTAGGAGTCAGGGGAGCGCATACCGTGGTTTCGTTAGGTGGAATGCTAGACCATCGCAGGATACTTTCAGACGGATAATGATACTGAGAGGTGAAGTGTCCTGCCCAATAACACATGCACAAACCATTCTGTGCCTTTAATTTAGTTTATTTTGCATTAAAGTGAAATTTTAATGTACATTCTATCGGCCTTTATCCCAAATCACCACTTCTGACATCACGCAACAATTTCAAAGTTTCATTGAAAGCTTTTTATATTAGCGTTCATTACCATTTACATGAAAATGTCCAAAGCTGTACATAATCCTCGAGCAGCATCCGTGAGAAATAACTATGGTTATGAAAGGTTAATATTATGAAATAACATAATTATTCAACAGTTACTTGTTATGTAATCCTGTCTTTGTAATATCAATGCAATGTTGCATAGTCTATTTCTACAATCACCTAGATTTCAATCTAAAAACTCATTATAGCCCTTCCTCGGCTAAGCGGCCATATTATAAAGTTCGTGATCACTACTTGTACGTGTCCATTTTCTATGTCACTATTTTTCTGATCGAAGAAGACTTTAAGGGATGACATCCGCTTTTAGACCTAAAGAAAAAATCACAGATCTTTAAAAAGTAGAACATGACATTCTTTGTAAATACACGATAACAAAAATGTTTTTGTTATGGGGGGCAATTTACAACATGCTTTTTAAGAGACAAATTAATCGTTCTTTCCAAGCTCATTTCAAATCACAACATCTTTCTTGGAACCCTTGCACCAGCAACTATAATACTTTCAAACATAAAGATTGATATTGAGAAACCCAGCTTACTGTATTTAATTTAAAATCAGCCTGGCGGACGTAATCAGTAATACCACCGCTCCTCGTGAAAAATGCGGCATAGTAAAACATTTTTAATTGTACATCTAATTACTCACAATATTTATTTCTTCGCCTCTAGTGTTGTCTCATGTACCACCTTATAAGCAGCAACTGAAAGCGTAACAAAAATTGTTTGTGTCTCTTGATGGCACTTTTTGATGTTACACTCACAACCATCCTGCACCGCTGTTGACTTATTACCACCTTGGCCACATCTTGATCGAGTATCGTCACCAGCCCCACGGTCTTTTTTGGAAGTGGGAATGACGGGCATTTCCACTTGTCCTGATTGCAGCTGGTTCATTTCAGCCAAAGCACCAACTCCTCCCTGCATGTCATTAAGAGGAAGAAGCACCTCCAGGCAGCAAGACAAGGACCAATGTGGATTCTTGCGCCATTTCTTGAAGTACTGATAAAGGTGCACTGCATACTGAACTGGGAGTGAAAGAGAAAGTAAGACGAGTTTCCCATTAGCGGAAATTGCTGTGAAATGGTGGTTGAAACAAAATCGTTTGGGTTTTAAGACTAGAAATGCTGCAGCCAAAGATCTTGTTTTCTGGCAACAATATCTGGGTTCACCTTTTTCTTTTAAGCAATTTTTAACACGAAGCGAAGGCAATTCCCCGAAATCATAGACATAACTTTCCTCGATATCAAGGACAGAGTTTGTTTCAACCATGGAATTTAATATTTGTCGTAGATTATTTATCAAAATAAATTGATATGATTTCAGGAAATTACGTTCATCGACAACACATTGTGATCATAGTCACTTTTTTCACTTGTCGATCTTCTAATATTCGTTGCCGACTTTGGAGGACATGAAGATATGACTAAATATTATGACCAAGGGTAAAGCCAAGCTGAAACAACGAAATATAACCTTTCCTTGGCGAAAACCTATCATAAATGCCTACCCTGCCCTTTTAAGCACTTATTAACTACTTATTTAAACGTATGGTTATTAAGCATCAGAGTTTATTTTTTCACACTCTCATCTTACCAACAAGAAGACCGACCACCGATGTATTGGCTACAATCACCAATGCCTTGAACAAGGCCGTGTCTGTATACGGATCTGTCGAGCCTGGAATATTCTCCGCGGGGATTCTGCTCACACCTCCAATGCCCAAGTTGACAATAGTAACACAAAGTGATACCACCATCAAACGGTTCTCGACTGCGTCTTGTATGGGACTGATAAAGGCAAACACCATTCCATACATTCCAGCGATTACCCATGCCAAACCAATGTAGGACCTGCTTTCTTCTCCCACAAGAATCAGAACCGATGTCAGGATTATTTTTCGACACATTTCAACCAATTCCCAATACCAAGAGCGACGCTTATAGTTTTCAAAGAGGAAACGCAATCCTGCGATCATTTCCATGCTAGAGCCTAGATTCCGAGAATTTTTGACGCCTTTTGTTGCCAACATTACCTTTCGTTGTCTCCAAAGAGAGGTGAATGAGGCGGCTGGAAGGGCAATGATATAGGCAGTAGAGATGTACCCCAAAATAAGTAAGTGGTTGTACATTGGACCTTCGCATCGTACACTGTAATCTGCCTTCAGGTACTTGAAACACGACTCCTCTTTTTCATCTCGGCAAACTTTTCGACAGGCGAACGGAAGGACATTGGCTGTTTTAGTGCAGGTGCTGAGATACGTAACATACAGAATAAAAAACAGATTCCTGTACACAATCTCTTTTGTCTCAGAGAGTTTTCTTAACTTTTCCTCCTTGTCAATGTCTCCATTTCTTAAGATGATGACTTTACGCACTCCGTAGGCGACGCCTGAAACAACAATGACAAGAGCATTTATTGCCATCATTGCAAACATGCTTCCAAACGCATTCACTCGAAATCCCGAAATTAGGCAGTCAATGGGTGTTATCTGAAGTACATTCATCTGAAGTACTTCTGAATACTTGCCAATAACTTGAAGAGAACCTGGCCATTTTATGTAGGAGAACGCTTCCAGTAGACCATAAGTGACTTGATAAAAGCCAATTACGATCTTAAGTTTCGAGAAAAACATGTCCAGAACAGTGCGGCCTTGGTCCTTCTTAACCTTCCGTTTGCTTATGGACCTCACCAGACCCAACAAGATAATCAGTAAAACGGCCACAACGATGGATAACTGTCCCATCATCCACTTTTTTGATGGACATTGTTGGCATTCTTGCAATTGCTTGTAATGTCCTGAACTGCAAACGGCACAGAGAGGACCTTCATAGCCATTGTCACAGGGGGAATCTAGGCCACCTTTGCATGACTCCCCTCTTGCACACCTATAAGGCGTTGGTATCGGATGAGGGAATCTGACATCATCAACACCAAGTGCTGGTAAGGTTGCCAAAAGATTTGCTATGTACTCTTTGTAACGATCTTTATGTGTCTCGTTCCGCCATTCCCACCAATAGCCAGATTTTAAAGATGCATAATCATCTTGGCATTTCAGTCCACCTTGGCCGCATTTTTCACATTTGTCAAACATATCTGTTCGATAATATCCCTTCAAACATTTACAACCGCGAAATCCAGCGAAGAAATCGGTATCTGTTCCTGTGGAACAGTTGAAACGAGCCATAAAGGGTTAAAAAAGATCACTATATTTATAAACACTTCCATCTTTATGACTAAGGTACCACCGCGTTTGATTGACAAAATCCCGAAATAACAATAAGTGGAGAAGTTTTAACAATTATCCACGAAATCTTATATTCACCTAAGGAAATTATAGTACATTTGTTAATCCGGAATAAAGACTGTCGATGCCACCCGTCCATTTTATAAATACTTTAAGTAACAGAAAGTATTATTTACAAATGAACGATTGCCTTTAACATGAGTATGTTTATTTCTTACCTAGTGGACAAGACTTGCAATCTTGTGGCCGTGTTCCTGGTGCTTTGTCATATGCAACAAAAGAACCATTCGGACACTTCTTGCAATTATCAGCAACGTGGCCGACATTGTCAGAGAAAAACCCTCCTGAAAGAAAAAAACGTTGAAGCCTACAATAAGTATAAAATAAAGCAAATGCAAGGCAATATTTAAAGGGGAATTGATAAATTTAAGTTATCCTTCGTCTGCGTTGGAGACGAAGAAGGCACGTTAAACTTCGAATGCAAAATTTAGAGTTTCAGCTCCACTCCTTGTTCTATCAGTTTTATGTGTACCTGGCTACGACAATGGATGGTATTAGTGTCCATCTGCCATGTGTATAAATTGTTTGAGCTCACGACCAATAGATTGCTGTTAACCAGCGATCGGGTAACTTTCCATCTCAGGGAATGAAGACGTTAGCAAATTAATATGGGGAAACTCGGTCAGGAATTTAAGGGAACTCATTTATTACATATCAGTGTCTTGCCTATCCACCTTACCTAGGCATCGAAATGGCAAAAATACTGAACCTTGACTACTTACTTATATGCTGCACATCCCAAACTAGCATTCAGTTACTTACAACTGTTACTTTGTTTTGCTGTCTTAAGTAAGTTAAACTAATTAATTTAAACACGGTGACCTATTCTGGCTAAAAGGCTGGTATCCATAAGGGGACCTGCATCTAAAAATTACATTACATTAAAATTTAAGAGGAAAATTATTAGAAAATACTATGCTAATTGCAATACTTTTCACAAAAAGGAATTAAAACTGCATCTTTGAAGCCGGATATTATTTGTAACCTGTCACCTAAAAGACATATGGAAACTACGAATAGTGGTCCAACGTTGTTATAAATCACCATAAAAGTGTACTGAAGCGATAAACAAGTGATATTATTGTGATGCTATCAGGAACTTTAGATCTCAACTTGAAAAAGTCAGGCTGATTTTTTCAAGTTTTGTCCTTGTGGACTGGAAAAACACCTAAAAAATATTATTGCTCCCTTCTTCCTTCAACAACAATTTACTTTATACCTCCATCTTGAAGTACTAGGTGCATTCCATGTACGAGAAGACATATTCACCAATTTTAATACTTTTTACCGAAAAGCATATAAATCCCCGTGACAGTGTCCCTTTAAAGACATTCTTGTTTTAAAAAAGCTGTCTTTTCTGTCTCTCACTGCACTCTCTAAGGGCAAGCTCGAATGTATGCTAGACATGCCAAAAAAAAAATAAAGGAGATAAATACCTGGAGAGCATGGCGTACAGCCATCTTTTCCTCTAGATGAAGTGTTTGAAAACGTTCCAACAGGACAAGGAAGAAATGTATGATAAATGTCATCTGTAATGTTGTTATATATTCTTCTGAATCCTGAAGCCATGATAGCCGAGATAAATGATTTATTTTCCCTTGACTCTGGATAATAAACTGTGATGGCTTCTGCTTCGGAATTCAGAGGATTCCTAGGAGAATGCAAATCTCGATATTTTGAAATGAAAAACATTGACTTACACCTCTAACTCTGGGTATAGTCGTACCAGACTATAGGGGAATACCAGACTATAGTCTTTCCAGACTGTAGGGGAGCAG
The DNA here is from genome assembly GCF_052425735.1 of Oculina patagonica. Taxonomy (NCBI): domain Eukaryota; kingdom Metazoa; phylum Cnidaria; class Anthozoa; order Scleractinia; family Oculinidae; genus Oculina; species Oculina patagonica. The sequence goes on from NC_135765.1 coordinate 21,373,001, forward strand.
GGATGGCGCAGTGGTGAGAGCGCTCGCCCCCCACCAATGTGGCCCGGGTTCGATTCCGGTCCGGTGTCATATGTGGGTTGAGTTTGTTGTTGGTTCTCGTCCTTGCTCCGAGGGGTTTTCTCCGGGTTCTCCGGTTTTTCTCCCTCCACAAAAACAACAACAACAGCACTCCCAAATTCCAATTCGATCGGGAATACACGGCCCCACAAGCTTCTAGCATTCAACCCAACCGTGTCTAAATAAAGGTAATTTATTTATTACAGTGATTTAAAAAACTCACGATAAAAGTAACCGAGTTGGTAAATGTTACAACCAAGCATAACCCTTTTGAGTTCAGAAGTTTTCAAGTCATATGACACTGTTGCTCCTTGTGCTAGAAAAAATATAGCTTTTTATTGTAACAAGCTAACGCGAGGAAGGTTCAAACCCCAAAATACCTTATACACCAATCCAATTTCATCCAACTGTTACCACTTCTTACCACCACTTCATACCACTTCTGATCATTTAAAAAATCTGTTACCCGCCATCATTAGCAAATTTTTCGCTTTGTTTCTGTCCAAATACATACAAATATATTGTGCAGTTCTTGGCTGGAGAGCGAAATTTCAGTGTTCCCACTGTTCTATTCTTCATTATCCTGACAAAAAGAAATGAAAACCAATTTTCAAAAGCATCGCTTGAACAAAGGCCCAAACTGTATCTCCGTCCATCACCTATGGTTATCAAGGGGAGTATACACCTATTTGAAGAATCGTTGACCCAAGAAAAGCATAAAAAATGAACGATGCGACCCAAATATTTACTAAGAAATAAAAAAACTATCGTACTTTGTGACACAATACAAAACAATTATTGAATGAGGTTTTTGACATAACCGGAATAATCAAGGTCGAGGTGAGTGTTATCAGCCGAATCCGAAGGAAGAAAACGACTCTAATAATTGTTTTTTTATACATTGTTTTAAAGAAAATAACGACAAACGATTTCAACACTTGTGCTTATTTGTTGACCGGCTTTTGAATGTTTATACTTCTCAAGATATTCGTCAAGCAGTTATTTTGCAACTTTTGTCGATCTTTTTGTGTTTTTCGAGCCGTCCAGAACTTTTCAGTTTCTTGCTCGGTTGAAGAAGCGAATCGACGCGCCATGTTTTTTTCTTCGCTGTGTGCAAGAAGCCACTCAGACCGCCCGTGAACTAAACAATGATCCCGGAAATCATACATAGCGCGCGCAACCCACAGATTATTCAGTAATCTGCTAGAAGATTAGTGAATAATCTTTAGGTTACGCGCGCAATGCATGATTTCCACTTAATAAGATAGGCTTCATAAATCATGGTCTTAAGGCTCTCAAAGAAAGAAAATATCTTGATCAGCGATTAAAGAAACAGTACTAAGCTTAGCAAGTCTGTCTACCCAAAATAATATTGTGGGGTCATGTCGTTCATGTTAAATGCTTTTTACGGTGGCTGAACACAGTTTTCCAATCTTTGGAGTACGTAATATAAATATTGCTCTCACGCCCAAACCGTCGCAGTTGTCGAGCTCAAATTGCCAGTTTACACGATCAGCTACTGCATTTGAATTTTTGCGTGTCGCGAAAGACCATGTTGCGTTACCATGGCAACCCAGCTAAAAAAAAATCAACCAACAAAGTTGAATACGGCTTGATTCAGTCATTACAGTGGAACCTCGATTTAACGAAGTGCCAAGGGACTGGGGAAATTTGTTCGTTATATCGAGGGTTCGTTATATCGAAAACCTCGCTATAACGAATTCGCGGAAAAACAACGAAAATGTTCGTTATATCGAGGTATATTTAATCAGTTTTTAACGATGTTACGCTGCACTACGCACCCAGCATTCCCGATATTAAAGGTCAAATGAACAGAAATTTCAAAATGCCATTTTAACCCCTCAAACGCTAAAACTATCCATTATTGAGTAAAATTGAGAAAAATGTTTGTTTTCCGAATCTTAAAGCGTGAATTACAGCAAAAAATACGAAGATTTCCGAAGGCTTCACGAAAACATTTTTGAATGACAGCGCACTGAAATGGAAGGAATGGAACGAGTTTGTGACGTCATAATTGGTGTTTTTGAAGACGACCGCAGACCAATTCCGCAGACCGCACCGACGGCAACGTCAACTTGAGAATCTCGCAGCTTTCCGGACGCATTCTGCGTATTTATCGCTTTATGAACTAGCTCCCGCTGAATATTCAAAGAAAGCGTTCAACCCCAAATAGAAAAACCAAAAATTAGCCGTCGTGGCTGACGTTGTCCAAAATACGCAGAATTTCGTTATTTCACATTGTTGTTCGGCAGAGAACGGCTTTGAAGTGTACCAAAATTCAATATGCACGTGCATAGTTAACGCGCGTGCAGAACGGCTTTGAAGTGTACCAAAATTCAAAACGCACATGCATAGTTAACGCGCGTGCAGATAATTCTGCTCATTAACTTTAAATGCTAATGAGAAAGAACAATAGAGATTCCTGATTTGTTTTCATACCAGCGTGCATTCTACCTATGTCTCACATGATATGAAAAACGACAGCAAACAAAACTTTAAGCTATTTTTGTGCTTTAGCTATTCTGTTTTAAAAAAAAAATAAGCCTCTCTAAACAACAACCAACAATCAATCCACTGAAAAACGGCCGAATAGAACGAAATAACTGCTTGAAATGTCACTAAACACATTTATTTAGATTTTAAGGTGCCGTCTGCGGAATCGGTCTGCGGTCGTCTTCAAAAACACCAATTATGACGTCACAAGTTTTTATTTCCGACAATTTTCCGACAATTTTTCCGACCACTATACGATTATGACAGCCTAAAAAAAGCATTTTTCAACTTGCAATATCCCTGCGAAGTAATGACCGATTGCTTTGAAACTTTGGGATATGTTTATTTGGCTCTTAGTAAACACATGGGCAAAAAATAACAAAAATCGAAATTTCTGTTCATTTGACCTTTAACGATTTCTGAAAATAACATTTATACATGATGTCTAAGATATTCACATAGTTAAGGACATATGTACTTGAACTTGTTCTCTTGTTACAGGATAAAGGATTTTCATCCTTGTTGGTCTGTTTCGCATTCATATCTTGTCGGGTGTTGAAATTTTTTTTCGTTATATCGAGGTACATTATACGTTTGGGTCTCTGGACTGTGTTCGTTATAACGAGGATTTCGTTATATCGAGAGCTCGAGGTTCGTTATATCGAGGTCCAGTTCCATAGTTCCACAGTTATATAGAGGTTCGTTAAATCGAGGTTCCACTGTACAGCCTTGCCAAATTTCTTAAAATTCTAATGACGGGTTCGTTAGAAATCGTGCCTTTTTGCAAAGACAATAAAACGCGCGATCGCAGCCTTTTGATCAACTGCACACGCGCAGCATTTAAATTTTGTTTGTCTCTTAAGTTTGTCTCAAAGCCTTGATCGCGCGCGCACGGACTCAGATCAAGAGAGCGCGCGGAAACTGTGTTCAACCACCTTAAATGGTCAACGTTTTTCGGTTAGGTGTATATAGTATATTTATATCAGTGCCATATGATTCTGTCAGTTTCCGGTCATGAATAGGATACATCACAGTTGAGAATCTAGATCGTGGAAACCAGCGAAAGACTCAAGGCTCAATATCTTCAGTCTCGTCCGTAGCAAATATCTGTTGGAAAAAAACAATGAAAGATTCCGCAAGAAAAACATGCCGTGAAAATAAAATAAAATGTCACTCAGAATCACCTTAATTTTTTAATTAGTTGTTTCATTTATTTTAATTATTATTGTCTGAGATTATATTAGTTTTATATTAGTTTTAACTAACCTATTTTTTAAATAGTATTGTAAGCGCATTGAGTTTTTTAAATTCGCCCAAAAAAACTTTATTATTATTTCTGAAATACTAAGCTATACAAATTAACGAGTTTTAAAATGCTTACTTGATGGCCATAAAAAAGAATTGAATTGACTAACTCCAAAGTGTTAAAAATTCTGATAGTAATATAAAAAGAGATGTTTTTCAACGTTTTTTTATGTATCTGCTTCTTTTTCGCCTGATTGTTGTTACAAGTCTCACCTTTAGTACTGCAACCCTCTCATTAACAGACTTTTCCCGCTAATTTATTGATAAATTAATGCACACTTAGGTCTTGAAATGTTTTAAAATTCCTTTTTTTCTTAGTAGAGTAGAAGAAGGTGGCATTAGATCAAACTTGGTCGGAAATAGAAACAAAGCCAAAATGCAATACAAATGCAGCACGAGATGTTTTACATGTAGTAGATTCCAATGTTCAGAATAAAGCATTTTGCTTTGTCCAACTTAATTGCATGGTCATCCAACTCTGGTCGATTTTTTTCAGATTTAAAAATATTCAAAATTTGTTTCAAGATTGCGTTAAAGAAAGCGAAAGCTTAGGTACTTACTCTAAAGGTCTTACTATCTGATACTATCTATATTGCACACCTCTGATTTCTCAAACCTCTCGATGACTTGAGTTAAAAGTCTTATCCCTTAGAATTGGGTAACTTAGTCGAATTTGCAATTTTACCCTCGACTTTTTTAACTCAAAAAATATCTCGAAGCAATTTTCGTTTGACTTGAAGGTTCAAGAATTCGGATCTTGCTGGAGTATTAATCTTCAAATTGTTTACTTACATATTTAAGTTACTGCCACCGTAAAGTTGAAATGCTTCTGGTTCGATTGTCTTTATAGGATTGTCTGAAAGCATTCTTATAAAAAAAACAATGGGAAAATATTATTAGTAGCAGACTCGTTACAATTCAGGCCGTCTGTTCCAACTTTTATGTCTTTATAGTCTGACAGATTGACATATTTTAGTTTAGATTTGATAAAATCAAGACCTCGCTACCGTCAAACTGTGAGAGGCTTTGCTTCTTGTTTCTTGTTATAAACATGATTTCTCTTTCATCATTTGAAAGTCATTATTGGCGAAATTTGCCTGCCCTCATCCTTTACTGAAATAAGATTAAACTTTCCGATGAACACAGAAAAACCCCATAAAACTTTAATATAATTTGATTTAAAAAGCGCGCGATGAATCAACACATTGTTTAAATACATAAATACAGTTGGTTGTCGCAACAGCGACACTTCTTATTTTCGGCATGAAGCAAAATCGGGAGAGTACAAGAGAGAGAAAAATTGCGATATCTTTGATGTGGTTTCAAACAAGCACATTTTTGCAATAAAGATATTGCTAACAATAAACAGAAGCTGAATAACATAAAATGATTAGCACGTTTTCATTTCCTTAAATCCTTTTGCGTATAAATTTGTTTAGTAAAGAAAATAACGAAGAAGGTTATACTATAACAAGATATTAGGGTTATTTATATAAAAAAACTAGCAATGGTATATTGCAATTCCTGCGTTTTGATTGGTTAATAGAGAATGGTATATGAGCTCATATGCCATTGACCACAAATTTGGTAGCCGATTCGCGTCAACGAAAACAGCTGGGGAGCTCGAATATTGCAATTCTTTGGGCGTTTTTAATAAAACAATCCACTCGTGCTTGTTGGATATGAGATCGTTATAGCCAACTCGGTGCTACGCGCCTCGTTGGCTATTTACCATCTCATATCCAACGCGCGCTCGTGGAATAATTGTTAAATATCTTTTCAATTAATTAAAGCAGACCTTCAATATGATATTAACTTACATTAAATTATATGCTATGGTCCTTATGACGTAACTTACTTGAAATACATACTAACAGTATCGCAAGCTCACTTCTTGTAACTACAAATCTTCACTATTAATTTATTAAATTATAATTGTTGAGTTGCTTGGTTTCATTCCTATAATTTGGATAGATTTAAATAATATAGATCTACAAACATTGTAGTTATGCCGATGCTTTTGCAATTCTTAGTTACTTTAACTATTGTTAATGATCCTCTTTCGAGGGCTGGTTGAGTTGTTGCTAAAGCAATACACAAGTGACAATGACACACTGGTTGTGGGTAAAATAAGGGGTGGCAGGGAAGCGTGACTTGGGTCTAGTGGCCCAGGAGGGGAGCCCTCCTGGGGGGAGGACAGATCAGGTGGTACCGGGGGTAGCCACCCTGGGTTAAATGTTCCGGACCTGCCTCTAGGGGTGAGGCCCATATCCCACAGTCCCGAGGGATTGTGGGAACCAGGAGGGGGAGCCCCCCCTGGGGGGGAGTACAGATCAGGTGGTACCGGGGGTAGCCACCCTGGAATGGATATTTCTCCGGACCTGTCTCCAGTGGGCTAGAGGCTTACTGTGGGGTAAAGTGCAGCCAAAGGGTGCACTTCCCTGCCACCGACCTTTAATCGCAAACGCCAATACAATTAAGGTAAAGAAAATAGGACAAAAGTCTGAGTAACAACGTAAATCACTAGTTTTCATTAATACAGGAATGGTAGGCTTAAGCAACCACTGTATATAAAAGCAAACGCCAAGTAAACCGTAAAGAACTGAATATGTGGGTAAAATGGCGAAACACAAGGGTTCCAATCATGGGAGGGAGGGTGGGAAAAAGGAACTTGTGAGGATCTGCACGAAGCAAACAATGATTGCAAGAGGCGTGTGTGATCGAACTAGAGGTAAGGGGCATGCAGAGGGCACGTGAGAGAGCTGATTGGAACCATTGTAAGGCCTGCATTTACAGATATAAATCTACATTGGATCAGCTAAAATATTAAAGGATGCATTGTTAAACATAGGAGCTCGTTGTTGTCGCCCGTGCTTGGACTTTGGGATCGAGTGATACTAGAGAGATCGGAGCATGATGAGATTCCTAGGTATGCGAGATATTAGAGCTATGGGATTACATATCGGATAACATAGGAGTGTTTATCGTTTAACATACAAGTAGTTTATGTAGTTCCCCCACAGTAATAGGGAGTGGAGACCCAATGCTCAGGTGAGAGTTGAGCCTCCTGCTCCTTTCAAAAATGTTTTTTTTTTTTTTTTTTTTTTGGTCTTACATAGGACTGTTCGCGAAGCTATACTCATAATTGAAGGATTAGTGAGAGCTACAAGTGCTTACTAACAGTTTTGGTACAGCTAAAATAGAAGATTTTGGAGTCTTAATGTAGCGTTCGTAGCAGTCTGAGCTCCACCTTCCCAGGACTTTAATTAGCCATGAGGGGATGCCTGCTGAGGCTGCGGAAGTAGCGGCTCCGATTCGGAAGCTGTGGGAATAGTAGTTGTTGGATCGAAAGCCACAATGATGTAGAATTGTCCGGAGCTCCCTCGTAAGGCTTGTGCGAGTTAGCGATGAGCCAGATAAAGAGAAGGTAAACAAAGGCTGGCTTGCTGGAGGCTGAGCTTGGAGGATGTAGTCTTTCAGAGCCATCACAGAACAGATGGGAGAAGTGGACTTAGCTACTGTGAGAGTGCATCCCTGGCGGAAGGGGTCGGTTTTGGATTGTTTTATCCTAACCAGCATATGGGTGGGGGAATGGATATCCAGGAGAAAGGTTATATCTTGGGATGTTAAGTGCACCTCAGGATTGAAAGGCCCATTACAGGTAAACTCGCTAGAACGTAAAAAGGCGAAGAATGCCAGGGTAAAGGCTGCCCAAAGCATAATGTGGTTTGGGTTTGTGCTCAGCTCGGGGTGAAGATAGTCATGGATGGCAGTGAGAACCTGAATGGTAATTGGAAGACGGTCGAGCTGTTGGGAGGGGGTTAGGCGTTTTATACCTGTCAGGACCTTCTGCAGGCGGTGCATTTTTTGGGTGTTAAGGGGAAAGTTAAGCTCACGGTGGAGGTCCTGAACTGCGACCAAATACAGTTTGACTGTCTCATAGGTTACTTTTTTGGCTAAGTGGGAAGCAAAATAAATGAGGGTCAGTTCCGAAGCTGGCAATAGGGGTTTGGAGGGGCCCACCAGTCCATGCATTAAGCTGAAGGTCACAAAATGCTTTTGGCCGGCTCGATAGGTTCGCCTTGTGGATGGGGCGAGGGAAGCCTGGAAGTATTGCTGTACTGAGGCTGTCAGATGAGCATCGCTGATGGAGGGATGCAGCAGGGAGTGGGAGAGGCTGTGGGAGCCAGGGTGTGGAACCGGACCATCTGAAAACGGGAAAGGGAGTCAGCAATAGCATTGTCCAACCCAGGGATGTGGGTAGCACTAAATGTGAAGTTGTGGGCCAAGGTCAGGAGAGTGATAGCGCGAACCAGGTCCATCACCCGGGGAGACTTGGAATGTTTGGAGTTTATAATGGCTACAACAGATTGATTGTCACACCACATGCGGATACGTTTCCCGGTCCAGGTAGGGGCCCATAACACACAAGCCAGGTAGATGGGGAAAAGCTCCTGCCATTCAATACTGATGCCCCGTTGTTTGCTTAAGGTGTGTTCGGGCCGCCAGCGGCCTTGGAACCAAAGCCCATTTAGGAAACCTCCATAACCTAAGGTCCCGGAAGCATCGGTGAAAAGTTGGAGTTACGGGGGGGGAAGAGATGTTGGAGTCGAGAAAAATGCTTACCCCGTTCCAGTGTTCGAGGAATTCTATCCACATCTTAATGTCCTAACGAAAGCCGGCATTGAGTTTAATGTGCCAGTGGGGGAGCTTGAGGCCTTTGGTTAGATGAATGATACGCTGAAGGAAGGGGCGACCGGGAGCAATGACCCTGCATGCAAACTGGAGGGTGCCTATAAGGGATTGAAGATCCCGGAGGGTGGCTGATTTTTTTCAGGGACCATTGGAGAAGGGCCTGTTTGGTTCGGGTGAGTTTGTCCTGTGGAAGGCGGGCTTCCATGGTATGGGAGTCTAAAAGGATTCCCATAAATTCCAGGGAGGTGGAGGGAGAAAAGGTTTTCCCTGGGGCGATAGGAATGTCAAGCTCAGTGAACAGGTGAAGAACTTTGCAAAGGGCTGTTGCGCAGTGTGACCGGGGTGGGGGTAACGCAATGAAAAAATCATCCAGAATGTGGATGACCTGGGGAACATTAAGCTTATGTTGAATGATCCATTCAAGGGCAGAAGAGAACTGGTCAAAAAGGAAAGGGGCACTGCGCAAGCCAAAGGGGAGAACCATATCGAAAAAATAAAGGCCTTGCCATTTCATTTTCCCAGTCTGTAGGGTGGACAGGGATATTCCGAAAGGCTGCTTTGATGTCTAGTTTGGACATGAAGCAGTTCTGACCGAGATCCTGGAGAATGGTAATTGCATTATCTACTTTAATGTAATGGAGGGAATAATCCTCCGGTGGGATGTGGGCATTGACACTAGTGGGGCGGTGTTTCGGGTAGGAGAGGTGGAAGATTGTCCGCCAGTCAGAGGAGTGTTTCTTAGGGATAGCCCCAATGGGGTAAACTTGAAAGTTTGGAAAAGGGGGGGAAAGGAAAGGGCCTGCAGTGTGACCTAATGACACTTCTTTCAACATGTTTTTGTCGATGATTGAAGGGTTTTCTTTAGCGGAGGGTAAATTGGGAAATTCTTGTGGAGCCCGGGGACCCGAGTAACCAATTTTGAAGCCATGGGAAAAACCGGATAGAAGGTATTGGACAAATGACTGGTTGGGGTGATCATGGAGATAGGATGCCAGCTTGGGGATGTTAATAGGGGTCGGGGGAGAGAGCTGGGAGAGGTACTCAGGGGTGGCTCCGGGAGGAACTGCTAGAGCTTGAAGATGACTTAGGGCGGTCTTCTCTGTAGCGGGAGAGTTTTGAGTGTTCCTGGCCTGAGTGAGTGGCATAGCATCCAGGGTGGTTGCATCGATGCTTGAAAGGGCATGGGGTGCGGGCACAGGGTCGGCCATTGTTAAAGTTGAAGCACAGGTCAGACTGGGTGGGGGCATTCCTTGTCCTGGGGGTAGACAGAGGGCAAGAGTCAGCATGGTGATCGGAACTGCTGCAGGATCTGCAGCCCGATGTTTGAAGACCCGTGAATGTATCCAGGTATAGCTGGACGTCACGTTCCCCCCAGTTGAGGGAGAGGTTGTGGGAGGCACGGCGCCGGAATGCGACGTCGTAGACGTACCAGGACATCCCGGGGAATTTCCTCGCCGCGTCCCGAATTAGCTGCTGGTAAGCAATTAACGCGGTGGCGCGCGAGGGGTAAGAGGCGACCAGTACTGATGAAAAAATGGCAAAAGCATCGAGCCATTTATCAATGGTGGTGATTTTGGGGCGTTTGGATGCCGAGGGAAGGGGAATGGTGAGACCTTGTTCCCCGACCTTGAGGTTGAGCTGGGAGCTCAGGGCGTCCTCTAGGAGAGACGATATGGGGAGGAGAGTAGCAAAGTCCACGTACTCACCGTTCGTGATGGCTGTCGTCGTGGTCTTCGTCAGCTGGCTTGCGATGGACGGTTGGCGAAAATCCGGAAGGAGGGCAGCGACGGTGACTGGATCTGATGGGTTGAATAATGCACCAGGTTGTGGGAGAGCAGGGAAGGCCGATTGAGGCGTGGGGAGGCTTTGTTGTTGATGACGGCCATCTTGAAGTTGTTGGCGGCCATCTTGAAGTTGTTGGCGGCCATCTTGAAACGGCGTGAGACTGGGTTCCACAGCATGGCCTTCGCGGGGCGTCGCGCGTGTCGTCGCGCGTGGAATTTGTAGATGACCGCCATCTTGTCGGGAAGCCAGTTTTTCGTCGATGATGGACGCGATTAACTGCGCCAGTTCGGCTTGTGGGGCCAGGGTGCTGTCTTGCACCGTACGAATTACAGGAACGTCTGAGCCGCTTTGCGGGTTGGGAACTTCTTGGTTCGCTTCGAGACGAGCTATGAGCTGTTGCCGTGTGCCCGTCTGAGTAAGATTGTATTGTGCCAGCAGGAGGCGAAGGGCCTCGGTGGCCATTGACCGAAAGTTAGTCTGTGCAGGCGTTTGTGCGGTTGCTGCGGGACCTTGGCGGGTCCTAGCTGATTTCCGAGTGGTGGGTCTTCCTCGGTTTGGCATGATGATAAAAATACGGGGAGTTGAGCTTAGGTTATTTTCCAATAAGAGCTTCGAAAAAAGGAACTTGTGAGGATCTGCACGAAGCAAACAATGATTGCAAGAGGCGTGTGTGATCGAACTAGAGGTAAGGGGCATGCAGAGGGCACGTGAGAGTGCTGATTGGAACCTTTGTAAGGCCTGCATTTACAGATATAAATCTACATTGGATCAGCTAAAATATTAAAGGATGCATTGTTAAACATAGGAGCTCGTTGTTGTCGCCCGTGCTTGGACTTTGGGATCGAGTGATACTAGAGAGATCGGAGCATGATGAGATTCCTAGGTATGCGAGACATTAGGGCTATGGGATTACATATCGGATAACATAGGAGTGTTTATCGTTTAACATACAAGTAGTTTATGAATAAAGTGGTGCTAAACCAAATGTGCCTAGCTATCTTGAGTGGTTTCTCTCAGGTCTCATTAACATCAGTTTATTGTTCCCATAAACAAGAACGAAATATATTGAGCTTTGAGGGGTCATGTAAATGAGACAGATATCAACCATACATAACATATATAAGAATTTCAACTAGCATGGAAGCTGACTAGCTGGCTATTTACATGGCGTGGTGGAATTGAATTACTGATCACAAAACCCAATCCATGCTGACAGGGCGATTTTAGCAGTGGGCTTTCAGATAACAAGTCTAGCACTTTAACCATGCACTATGCCGTGCTTCGTCCCCTACTTACATTATCGCAAGATTATGCAGAGTAAAGAAGGCTCGATGTGGAATAGTCTCCAGTCGGTTAGCGCTAAGAAATCTAAAATTAAAAAGATAAGTTTCGTGGCACTGTTAGTAACATAATGGTGTAACTCCTAGACTTGTTTAGTGAAACGCATCTCTAATAAGTCACTTGTCGGTGTCCCAATATTAGCATAATTGTGAGCGAGTTTTAAATCCCGGAAAAAAAATGGAAAAAACAATAAACTCTGGCAGGTCCCTAAAGTAAAACGCGTGATTCATAACAATCTAGCGTTACACTTTGAAATACGCACAGGTATCGAAGACGGGTCATTATGGCAAAAGTCTCGTTCGATATGGAGGTTATGATGTTATTCCGCAAAAATCTAGCATAAAGAAAGAAAACCTGTTGTTTTCGTTGTTGTACCAGTTGATGTTTACTATTGCTATAATTATTTCCTTACCATTTTCTTTACTGGTTGTTACTATCACTGTTACTCTTAATGTTGCCCTTACGGTTACTGTTAATGTCACTGTCACCATCACTGTTACTTACGGTTGGTGCCAACTATACACGAAGATTGCGAAGAATCATTCCTGCTGCTAAACGCGAACAAAACCATGTTACTCTGTTATTAGGGAACTTAAGCACTGACGTTTTAGGAGCGACGGCGTAGGGAACCTGGCGAAGAGCGCGCCGTTGGTGCCTCCAAATAACAAAGCTTACAGCAAGTGAAGTTTTCGCGACGGCATCTCTTTTCAAAAGCTTTCTTAAAACTTCAAAAAACGTCTGTGAAAATTTTTCAAAGAAATGATACTGCTATTGTGCGATAAGAAAATATTTTCAGACGAAGACTTCTCGGTGCTGTAGGAGAGCTACCGTCATCTTTAGTACTTTTAGGTAAGTCCAAGTAAAACTCGTATTTGAGTTACTTACAGATATCTCAACCGCGACATACAACAGAACAAGCCCTTTGGTAAGGTGATAATTCTGTTATACGAAAGATCTCTGAAGAGAGAAATAAGTGGATGTTTAAGGAGGCTTGTAATGGTTTAGTTATGCCTGTCGTCGGTTTTCTATCGCAACTACACCAGTATTGTTGGGGAATAACTTTTAGTAGGTCAATTTGACCTCAAAAAGGAATTCAGACTAATAACTTCATAAATACTCGAAGAAGGTTTTTATTTTTGACTAATTGACAAAACAAACATTTTTATACCCTTTAAAAAATTCTGCGGGAGATTTAGAACCGCTTAAGCTTATGAAAAAGAATGTAGCTCTAAGTTCTAACTATAAAGTTTTTCACAAAATTTGTAAAAATGCTTCTTTTGCCGGTTAGACAAAAATATATTAAAAGAAAAAACTTTCACCGAGTAGTTTTGAGGTTGCTAGCTTTGAATGGTCAAAATATGCTGTCACAGAGATACAAATGGAAGACAAAGGCATGTCTAAACCATTACGAGCCACCCTGACTTATTGAGAATATTGGTTTAAAGTAGAAGTAGTTTGTGGAGTTCTCGAGGATGATGGGCTCATTTTGGTTCCCCATCATTTTTGGAAAGTGTTTTTTAATGAAGCCTCTTGGCAGTCATTTTTGCCTCTGGGTTTAAAGAGAAAGAAAGGTTTTTATTAAAAAAAAATCCCTTGCTCCTTTCAACGAAAGGATTATTAATAATAGCATAAGTATTAGCATTAGCATTAGTTAGCGTTAGTGTTAGTGTTAGTATTGTATCAAACGTACAAGCGCCTTAGTCGAAACGTATTGAAAAATAACTTGGTAGGCAGGACTTGGATGTTGTTTGAAGATAGGTACCTGCAGATAAGTAAAAGGAAAACAAAGTTTAACAAATGCAAAAGACAATAAATCCATTATTTGGTAGTTTATCTTTAGTACAACTAAAAGTAAGCTTATAAACCGGTTTAGACTAATGATTACTAATAATAACTTTACTTATAATTGTGATTAACTCTTTTGATACTTTTTTAGATTTATTTTTTTTAATTGAAACTATTTTTAAATATTGATGCCACAAAAGATTACCATGGTTTTGGATCTATTTTTAAAAGACGATAATATGGTCAGACGTACAGAGTGTTTAAATCTTGATGAATGGAAAATAGATCAGCGGTTAGCTCTTGGATGTTGTTTGAAGACGCGTCCCTGAAAGACAGACACAGCGTTTGGGTCAAGAACATTTTGGTAAAATTTTCAATTCAAATGAAATTATTATAAAAATTAAACTTGTTCTCTAATGCTAAAACACTATCATTTTAGCACAGTGCGAGTGTCTCTGTACTTATGGAACAAAAAATTATGATCTCAAAATTAACCGTTCATTCGCGAGATTTGGTACTTACTGCGCATGCTTGAAGAAACGAGTGGCTCTCGATACTTCCGTTGCAGGACCAATTTTGATTGGTTTTAAAAACACATAGAGGGCCGGAAGTAAAACACTGAGGAGTCTGCTGAATTGTGCTTTTAAAAGCTAAGTATGCTCAATTCAACTGAAGTCCATTTTTTTATTTTTTAATCGGAACTTTTCAGGGTCGCTCGTTATTTGACCGCTGGCCAAGAGAAGCGAAGATTTTTGGCACGAGGCTGGCTATTTGCACATAAACCGAAATCATAAAAGTAATTTGATTGTATCAGAGAGATCTGTTTGTACCTCTATCAAGGAGATTATAGATTATGTTTTTCACCCTACGTTTGATACTTTGCATTTTGAATGTGTTAAAGTTATTTGACGCTTGTCAGTAATTAAACAAGTGTCAAAATCGTCGAGATAATAACAGAGAGAACTATAGGCTAGCAAAGATATATATGTTTAATCTATTATGATGTATTGTGTGTGAAGCTCCCCAAGTAACTCACGAGTTGCCAAAACTGGATTAGATTAATATTTCCAATTCAATGTTCTAAGTAAAGCAGCCAATCTAATTTCTATTTTCTTGTATTTCTTGTAACGATAGATTAGCGTTATTAACACGTGGGAATTTATCCTTTTTTCATGAATAATCTCGACGGTTACGTCAAACGTACAGTGTTATTAACTTTGTTAGAGGGCGAAGAACATCTGCGGTAATGTTTTGAATATTGTTTGAAGCCAGGTACCTGAAAAAAAGTTAACAACAGTTGAAAAGGGGAAAAAATTAAAAGTTAAAAAATAAAAAGGAAGCAATGTCTAAATGGTTAAGCTACCAGAAAGATAACAAACCCATGGCCGGCCAATTGACAATGTATACAACATGAGGTATATGTTTTATCAAGAGGGCGCGGCATTTTGTCAGCTTTTCTGTTTTGTGTCTGCCCTCATTCCATAATTTGAAAGTAATTGATTGATTGATTGATTCACTAATTGATTGATTGATTGATTCACTGATTAATTGATTGATTGATTGGTGCCAGAAGTCAAGTCACTGCTTGACTGATTAATCAGTATCACTTACTAATTAGCATCACATACTTAAATTAACCTGTCATCACTTATTTACTTAGTCTATCTATTTACGACGCACAGAGTGCGTAATTGTGTGAGAGAGGCAAGTGTATCCGCAGTGATGTTTTCAATATTGTTTGAAGTCAGGTTCCTGTAAAAGGAAAGGAAAATTTATATTATTATATAACCAGCAAGGACACGCGTTCTTAGTTTGTACTCGTAACTCAATAATTAGCACGGCCGTGTATTCATAATATGCTCTTAGCAGTTTCTACCTTGCACTAGGGAATAAGTATTCATATCGTAAATCAGTGCAAAAACATACTTAATGCAGATCGCTGAGGAAACGCATCTGTTTTCGCTAACAAAATCTTAAGAAGAAACAAAGATATTGAAGCACGTTCGCGCGAAAATCTTTTAACATTGATTTTTTTTCTAAAACTTTAAGCATTGTGAGATTAAGAGTAACTGATGTCAGAAATGTAAAAAAAAAAACGGGGGGATAACAAAATTCGTTGCGGAGATAATATGCACAAAAGACCACCCTTAATCTACATTTTTTCACATTGATAGTTTGTTTAGTTTTTATAGTTTGTCGAGAATAAGAAGAGAAAGTTGCCTATCAAAAATTGGTGGGGTCACCAAACATTTAACTGCAATGGCTACCAGCCCTATAGCTGAAAATCATAGCTTCGTTTCAACGCACGTGCTTAATCTATGATATGGCAGGACATTGCGACATGAAGTACGTGGGCAATAAGGATTGATGCACATAAACAATTAGCGCGAACGGCCGGTGGATTTTACTCATAATTAAATTTGAATCCGTGTGGTGATTATTTGCAATAGCAACGTCGAAACTGAAGCAATATACCCGACCAAGTCGGTGTTCAATCGAATCACTGTCTCCGACTGAGAAAAGAGTTTGTGTGTTGCCAGAGTAGCTATTTTAAATGGTTGTGGTGCCAGAATGCTTCTTGATCTCGATAAACGGACATTAAGCATTGACTAATTCTTAAGTATACAATATGATCGACAAGGAAGAGAAACTATTTAAAGACCCAACTCCTTTTCTTAAAAATCAATGTGTCAGTTTTACTCTTTTGACAGTTGAAGTGTACAACAATTGCTTTTCAACAATAAAATCGACAAGCTTCTGTTTTAAACGTCAGAAAAATATACTCAAGTCTACGTTTTACCTTGTGAGAACATGATACCGGAAATATAAAGTGGAGCCCACTTTATGGTATTTTCCTATTAACGCCCTATCGTCGTTATATCGTCTAGACAAATGATAAGCGATAATGGAAAAGGTTGATGAAACCCTTTAGTTTCTTCTTAGGATCTGTATGTAGTCTACATTTTATCACAGGGCCTCACTAATTAGTTCCGGGAAGCAATGTGTATTATTTAAACTCACAGCTCATTTAGATTTGTAAGTGTGGTAAATACTCCTTCGGGTAAAACTGAGATAGCGTTCGAAGAAATGTCCCTGATAAAATGATGAAAATAATCATTAAATTTATAGATGAAAAATTTGGACAGACTCAAAACTTCGGGCGGTGCAACCAAGAGATCAAGGCTTAAAGCAAGCAACTGTGATTCTGTAAACTTTAAGGCCCCTTTGCCACTTATCCGGATGAACTTTAAAACGAATTTTTTGCTCAGAAAACGGATAGATATCGATGTTTTCGGTACTCACTATCGTTTTTGAATCGTTTTCAACAACGTCAGATGGCCATGTGATCTCTGTCAATAGCTCTGCACGTGCATTACTTTCGCCACTCTCTGAGTAACGCAAGATCACTGAATTCTGCGTTCTGTGAATTTTTTTCGGAACTGTTCGCTGTCTTTAAATATTCACTCCCTAATTTGAATATAGTACACTTGCAGACTCGAGTAATATGCGCATGCTCTAAAATTCATCTAGGGCGATGCAGCGTTTCGTTTTCAAATTTATCCAGATCAGTGGGACGGTGAAATGAGCGTTTTATAAAAGCTTCGTTTTTGCCGTCCACTCCACCACGTCGCCGCCGTTTTCAATTTTCTCCACTCTGGAGTTCGTCTCGGAAAGTTCGTTTTCGGTGACCGAAAACGCCGTTTAAATTAGTATGGACGACACCTTAACGCGGGGCTTGAAATCGAACTCTGTTCGTATTAAAGGTATGTTACAAATAATCTCAAAGCCGTGTAGAAACAAAATAAGCAAAATACGAGATAAAACAAAAATCAGACTTTGTTTGAATTTCACAGGAGCACAAGGTTTGGGGTAATTATCCCTCGAAACAGGCTCTTCCTTGATGGAATAAAAAAGCTAGTATTATTTTGTCTGCCCAGTTTTGGAGTGACAGAACAGAGGGTTACACATTAAATTTTATTAGCCGCCACTTTACAGCTGTTGTTTTGTTCGCAAATGAAACCTTTTCGTAGGTCAGTAAACTCTTTATCGTGTCAAAATTACTTTTACTTACAGAAAAAATAGATTTGTCAACGTGGCAAATACCCCATCAGGTAAAACTGTAATAGCGTTTGAAGCAAAACTCCTATAGAAGTTTAAATAGATGTCTAAGTACAGTTGAATCCCGATAACTCAAACCGTCAGTAACTCGAAATCCCGCTAACTCGAACCTTTTTCGATTCCCCTTCAGGTCGTTTTCTTACTAATTTTACCCTCGATAACTCGAACTCCCGATATCACGAACCTTTTTGGATTTCCCTTGAAGGTTCGAGTTATCGGGATTCGACTGTAGAGATAAGTAATGGCTTATTGGTAATTCAGATGATTAGTAATTAAGCAGTCTATTTGCTGATTAAAATAAATATTGACACCTTTATATGGCGGTATATGCAAACAGTTTCAATTTGGGATCTACAGCTGCGCGATTTTGATTGTTTTGTTGACATCCGAAAGTCTCGTTACGTACGTTTGAAGTATACGCCGATTATAATTTTTTATTCTTTTTTAAGCCTTTAATCATTGACAAAAGTCGTTGGCCCACCCACCCCCATCCCCCTGTTTCGTGTTGCATAGCACAATGAGGCCAAACTCGTTTAGTTCGTTTTAGTTTGTGAGCAGAAGTAGGCAGCAACTTAAAGCATTACTTTTTGCATTCTACGCAACATTGCAAAGGGAGAGAGAGGGAGTTACTTAACTTTTTCATTGTTCGAGTGAGAAAAACAGCAACTGCGCCAAAGTTTTGTCAATGATTGCAGTGTATCAAACGCTAAGCATTGTTATTATATTTAGTGGTAAAAAGGTATGGTCAATACTTTTTTAAGAGTATATGTATATGTTGTGGTTTAAATTTATCTTAGGTTTTCGCTGTATAAGACAATGGGAATAAATATTAAACTGGTTTGAAAAAATTTAAACGAAACTTCAGCCTGTAGGTTCTTAAATCACAAGGTTCTTATATGCGTTTTTTTACAGTACCCATTAACATAATCTGACCTTAAGATGAATTTAAACCAGAACATGTACTTAATACTCTCTGGTGATGTTAAAATAGACAGGTAGCGCTGTATAGTGCAGATAAGAAAACGGTAACCCTTAACATGTTTGCAAAACTGTTTGGTATATACTAGTTATACAACACTTTCGAGTGGTATACTATGGAATATCCCACGAGTCACTTGTATTTTCTCGGTATAAACACGAGCCTTTAGGCGAGTGTGTATACCAAGAAAATACAAGTGACAAGTGGGATATTCCAAAGTATACCACGAGAAAGTGTTGTGTAACTATTTTATACCATACCATAGAAAATACGCTTACTAAATTTCGTCGAGAATACAATCGCAGCGCACGATGGGAAGGTTGGGTTGAATACCGTCGAATATACAACGGCTTTCCTGTATTCTGATTGGCTGTATTTTATATGGCATGGTATAAAAGTGTATATACATTTTGTAACGCAAATTCTCTTTAAGATGCAAAATAAGGATTCCATCTTCATACAATTCTTCCCCTTTTTCGTCCATGTAAAGTAAAAATTTCTTTGGACAATTCAACAAAATTTCTGCAGTGTAGATCGGTTCACTCACAGCCTCCACAAATCTGTTAATCTGGTAAACACTCCATCAGGTAGAAGGGTAATAGCATTTGAAGTCAACAATCTGTGAAATTAATTGACAAAAATTGAAATTATAATATAAGACTGTTTTACGTTTAACCGTTAGCATCTTTCATAAAAGTTCTTAATGATACATAAAATTTGTTACATAACGATCTAATGATGCAATGAATTTCTAAAGAACATATTTTTCAGCAATTTACTTGAATGTAATGAAC
Source organism: Oculina patagonica (assembly GCF_052425735.1). Classification (NCBI taxonomy): domain Eukaryota; kingdom Metazoa; phylum Cnidaria; class Anthozoa; order Scleractinia; family Oculinidae; genus Oculina; species Oculina patagonica. Next base: position 21,392,375 of record NC_135765.1, read on the forward strand.
ATCTACTAAAGTGCTTTACTGCTTTCCTGCAGACACTGATCTAACTATACACGTCGGCAGTTGGCCACTTTAATTTACATTTGGTGCATAGAGGTTAGAAAACTGAAATAATTATAAGGCAAACCGAAAAAAACATTAACAAACCAAATATTCTGTTGTTGATGATGATGATGATTTCGTTCCGAAAAATAAACACTTTTCGAACTTACAGTGATTGTAACTTCGTCAAGTTGTAAAATAGATCGGCAGGTAGCTTTTCAATTTTGTTTGATCTCAATGACCTGTGAAAATTAATGTAACCTGTGATTGGAAAAGTAAATTGCTCCTAAAACTGTTATTTGGAATTAATACTGGCTAGGCCGTGCCTCACTGAAAGCTTTCGTTCCAAACATAAGTAATCTGACATTGCAAAAACGTTCAAATACGTCCTCTACCTCCTTTTTCTACATTACTCCTTGCTGCTTCCCCGTCAAGGCGTTTTTGCATTCTGAAAACGTTGAGAAGTGGTGATGAGAGGCCAAGAGAAATATGCTGATGATCGCTGGATTCCGTGAAAGTTTAATGCGGTCGTGACAGAATAATGATTGGAATGATTGGAAGAAGGCAAGAGTGTCCCCAGTTTTAAAAAATGGCAGTAAGCTGGATCTGAGCAACTATCACCCTATTTCGGTAATCCCGCTTATTGCAAAAATTTAAGAGAAGCTTATTCATGACCAATTATGACCATTATCTAAATATAAACTACCTATTATCAAACTGCCAGTCAGGATTTCGGTCGTTGCACAGTACCCTAACTGCATTGCTTGAAGCCACTATCACTTAATGTGTTAATATTGACAAAGGCCTCCTTAATGGCGTAATTTTTATCGACTGAAAGAAAGCCTTTGACACTATTGACCTCAATATTATTATCCAAAAATTGGTCAAGTATGGCCTAGACCGAAATTCTGTCACGTATTACTTATCTTTCAGGAGTCAACAATGTAATGTTAATGGCAATCTATCTACCGCTAGACAAATTACTTGCGGTGTTCCACAAGGTTCTTTAATTGTACCATTTCTTTTTCTACTCTACATAAATGATTTGCCAAACTCTCTTAACAATGGCACCGCTCGAATGTTCACGAATGACAACAGTATCAGCTTTGCAGCCTCGACGAACTACGACCTCGAAACATTGATCAACACAGAGCTAGCCAACGTCAACACCTGGCGAAGAGCTAACAAACTCAGCCTAAATGTTGCTAACACTGAATTTATGATCGTTGGTTCGCGTCAGAGGCTGCCCATATCGATGGCAACAAAATCAATATAGTTTACTCTTCGAAGTCTCTTGCATGAATTTACAGTTGATGAGACCCTTTCCTGGTCAAATAGATATAAAATGAAACATATTTATTTATACTGACAGCCACCGTAGACTTTTAAGGCCAGAAAAAATCTCAGCAGAGGGATGTGAAAAGTTGCCTGTATACTCCATCGACCTAAAAAAAAACAAACAAACAAATTTCTACTGAAAAAATAACACAACTGTTATGAAGATGAACAGTAGATATTTAATATTTATATTCCATTTTGAACTCATCAATAAGTAATGACTCGCTACTTAAACATGTTACCGTATTTTCTCAATTAAACGCCCCCGGCGTTTATATCAAACTTGACTTGGTGGACCCGGCGTTTATTTGAAGCCGGCGTTTAATCGGGGCCCGGCGTTTATTAACGAGGTGCAATTTCTGTCAATTTTTCAGATTGATTTATTACTTACCGAACTCCGAGATCCAGGGGCAGTTTGTCAATACGGGACAATTTTTCCCTTCGTTCTGCCCCGAAAACCTGTCCCTGGGTCTCCAAAAGTGATTATTACCTAAAGGTGCATTATTGCGGATTGAACACATTTATGTTGCAAACACGATTTGTGACAACAGAACATAAACGGTATATGAACAATAAAGGAGCAAGTAAAGGTTATTGGTACAAACTCCTGGAGGGATCCTCGCGATTTCAACGACTGTGAGCATTTACACAAGAAAGGAAATACGTCAGTCATGAAGACAGGAACGCAAACATTACCATGTTTTACTTTGTTGTACAGCGTCCATCCTAGCTATGTTACGCCAAACTTTAGTTGTTAGCTTGACCGCAAATAAACGCCGGGACCTCGAACAAACGCCCCCGGCGTTTATTTAAAAATTAGCAATTTTGACCCGGCATTTATACGAGGCCGGCGTTTAATCGGGGTCCGGCGTTTAATCGAGAAAATACGGTACTCTATATTGGGAATTCAGATGTTAACAGGGAAATTTTTTAAAGAAACATATGGAGCATTATAACCTTATCTACCTCATTTCATTAACTGTAGCCACGACAGCGAAAGGAATTTTGCGCACTCTGCCTTGGCACTCATCAGCCAAGAGGCAAAAACTTTAATTTATACCTAGATGTACATGTGTTTTAATTTAAAAACATCCCAAACATTTTAATGGCTGGTAAAAAAGACAACCTTACATCTTGTCAGTAACCGTTGCGGTGCATTTCGTAACAAGCTCTGGTGACATTAGATTCAAGCACAGAAGACTATTTCCCCAAAAACCGTCTGTCCAATAAGAACATTGAGGTACACAATCTAGGACAAAAAGAAAGTAGAAATGCAAACGAAAACCCTGGTCTCGATGTTTAGGAAAAGGGTAATTTTAAATTAGGTAACTAGCTGTGGTCAGTGGTGACCAGCACCCACTAACGGCATAAGAATCACCAGCAAAAGCAAACATTATGGTTATTCTAAACATGAGATTTTTATGTTCTAGTGGGGACGGCCGCCTTAAAGAAAGACATTATCACAGTCAAAGACATGCAGCTATTTCAAATAACGTTGCCAGTTCAAAGCTTAAAACCAAAAGACAAGACCGAATAGTGGTCTGGGTATTCACTCGAACTTTGCATATGGCCTATAGGATAAACAGGGACGGCGGAGCAGTTTTCCAGGTAGGGGGGGGGGCTGACTAGTGAATTTAAGTGGGGGGGGGGGCTTGAGAGACTCTGCTCTTAGTAAGTCTTTATTTTTTCGGAAAAAGTGGGGGGGGGGGCTAAAGCCCCCCAGCCCCCCCCCCCCGGCTCCGCCGTCCCTGAGGAAATATATCAGTTTGTATTTTTGCACGTGAAGAAGTCATGAAATTGTTTTCCTCTCAGGAGATTTTTTTGTAGCTATCTTTCACCTTCGAGCAACATTGAGTTTTTAAAAGTCTTCTTAAATTTAGTGTGGCTAAAAGTACCTTGTTTCTGCATGTCTGCAGGAAAAAAACTTGCAAATTTGGGTTTGTCATGTTATTATATCTGTCAGTATTCAGCACGTTCAGTTGCTCTCTTCTTCGACCCTCCACCTATCGGTCTTGTCTTTGAGCTTTGGTCGGACAACGTCAATTGAAATAGCTGTAAACTTAATCATAAGAAACTGATTGATCATTCTCCTATGATTATGACTGTATTATGTACTAGGACTGGATTATGGCTAAAACTAACGCTTATGTCTTAATCATATAGGCGCCTTTATGATCAACATAATCTTAGTCATAAAAAAATAAATAAACCCTACGAAAGTGGTCTTTGTAAAACCCAAGACTCACCGCCAAAGGTTATTAAAAAATCACTCGCGTTGGTTCCATATTTGCTTGTCGCTGCACAAGTGTAGTTTCCTTCGTCATGTAATTGTATTTTCACAGTGGCGGTTGCATTTACCAGCACTGTAAAGTTTCTTATCAGCGCTATGTGTATGGGAGGACTTCCAGTAGCTGAACACCACACGTAATAGCCTGGTAATGATCGTACGACAGCGGCTGGTAACAACACCCTAGGTGGGACTACAAAAGTATTAAGTGAGTGCACATTAACCCTATTCAGAACGGGCTTTTTTGAAGCTTCTGAGACCGGGGGGAGGGGCATTTAAAGCCCCCCCCCTTGTAACTTCCAGAATATTTAAGCAATCACGATGAAACTTATAGGATGTATAGTTTGTTCGAACATCTATCTTTTGGTATACGTCACATAGAATGATGACGTCACATCAAGTGCCAGTTACATCATGATGTCAAAACAGCCGTCATCTTGGATCCGCCATCTTGGATTTCAAATATTTTCCAAAACGCCAGAAAACCACCCAAATTAAAAAAAAATCAATAAAACTGTGCTTAAAACCGTAAAAAAATGTGATAATAAATTGCATAAAAGTTAATTTTATTAATAAAAATACGAAAATTACAAATTTGGGAAAATATGCCTGTCAAAATACCGTTGCTATGGTGATATCAAGTTCCTGACACAACAACCTATCCTACCAAATTATTCCCAGATAAATTTTAGATAAACGCTTTAAGTTTGGCAGCGTTTGCTTGTAGCTTGAAAAAGTTATAAGCGTTGAAAGTCAGCGCGGGCCTCAAAAGCCCCCCACCCCCTAGTCTGAATAGGGTTAATTTTGTTCTCGTTGAAATCACAAACTTGTGACATTGGTTCTAAACAAGCACCCACTCTTCAAAATAATGAAGTTCTTTTCAAATCTTTATCCTCCGCGAAATAGTTTTTACTCCGCTTGGGGATAAGAAAAGGAGAAAGGCAAAGACAAAGGGGAACATTCTTTTGTTTGCCCTTCTTATTGCTTTGTTAGTAGCCACGCGTAAAAAATGATTTTTACAAATATTCCGAGTCGTTAGAGTCTGCCCACTGTAACTTATTGGTGGTTTCGGTTTGCTTTTTTACGTCTATTTTGAGGAATCGAGAGGCTTCGGCTGTTTTAACTTACCCTGTGGAATAGCAGTGAAAAATAAAAGAAATCCTCTTCTTTGAAAACTGGAATCTGAGTGGAACATCAGCACAGCGTAATCTCCAGTTACAAGAACTGTCTGTCCGGTTTTCATGCCACAGTATTCACCAAGGTTATCGTTATGGTCATTAGTAATCCTCAAGTAATCAAAGCTGCGAAGAAAGTAAAGAAAGTACTTGTATAGTAGCAGCCATACAGGCCCAGTGGCTAGTCTCACTAGAAATCAAGAGTTTCAGCAAAGCTATAGACCTATACGATTCATTATTTGCTTTAAAATTGATGATAACATACAAAATGTTTCGTAACTTTTGAACTGCCTATCACTGTTCTGTCGAATAACATACCTACACAATTTATCATCTTCCATGTCAAAGTCGTGAAAAGAAATGTTCATCGTTGTACCTTGTGGAATAGGAACCAAATAAACGCAGTCTAAAAAGTTTGGATAGTTCTGTGGATATCCAGGACTTTTCAATGTATTGTTTACCTCCGAACCACAAACTATTAAAGAAAAAATATGACAGGTGAACGTGAGCTTAGGGTACGTTGATTCTAGGCAGCGTTAAGCAAACAATTATTCCGAGAAAAGTCGTGCTGAAAGTGATACTAACTCACAGAATTCTACAGCCGAATATTAGGAATTGGTTACAGGAATTGATTGGGCAATGCCAAGCTAGAAACAGGGATGTTTACCATTTGCCAGAAAAGCTGGTCAGAATGACTGTTGAATAATGGTTACTTTTTTTTCCAAAACCAGCCAACTGACCGAAAGAGATGGTGCTTGCTGTTGATAGTTACGTTTTCAGTCATTGTTTTTCCTTGATGGGAAACTGAAAACGGATAAGTAAAAAAATTGGGCAAGATTTTTTCGACGGTTCATACCAACCGGGTCAAAAGGCCTACCTCCGAACAGATTGCGCGGAACACTACTGTTCCGTTTGCTTTTCAACTGAAACTACCAGGATTCTAAAATAAATGGTAAGTACCCAAGGTCTAACATTGGCACATTTGAACAGCGCTGTCTTGAGCATCTTAAAATGTACACTTACTCTAGTTGTTATTGAGGAACGCATCTGAAGTGTTTATGAGAAGACACTGCTTAACCAAAATTTATATTCCCCAGTACTATCTTTTGTTTTATTACAAAGCATGTACGGGAACCACGACTATTAACAAAACCCACGTGTGGTTGGTTTAATTTTGGAAAGAATAAGAGAGAAGAATTTACCTTTTAATGGTGGCTGAGTGGTCGTCCTGTTTCCTATTAAAAATCAAGTAAATGTTAGAATGCAAAAGGAAATGAAAAACGTCATTCCAAAAATTAGGACTGGGGACTGGGTATGAATGACGAGTTTACCTCATAAAGACAAAGAGTTTTTATTTTAATATAAGATAACTAAATACAAGTTTTTTAAGGTCAAAATCAACGTTACCCGTTAGTTCAGGTATGTGATATTCGGTGGCCAACTAATCGCTTTAATTGAGAAAGATTCCGATTTTTGTGCCATCAGATATCTCGGGTGTGTACACCATCCATAAACCTCAAATCATCTTACATATTTCGTCTAGCTAGAATACCACATGTGCCCTCAACAGTGGTGATCGATATTCCCTTTCCTTCATAAAATGACTCTGATCGTTCTATTTAGTCGGTTTTCCTATCACTGTTGTAAAGGGTCCGTCGACACTATGACTTTTAATGTACCTACCAAATGGAACAGCTGTGAAAAACAGAAGAAATCCTCTTTTTTGATCAATCTCATCTGAATGGAATATTATCACGGCGTAGTTTCCAGTGACAAGAACTGTGTGTCCTGTCATATCACCACAGTACACGCCATATTCTTGGTTTTGGTCATTAATAATCTTCAAGTAGTCATAACTAAAGAAAAATATAAATTAATCATTATTTGGAAATACTGATAAAGTTTTTTCCAAGCCTAGTGACTAATGAGGCAAGCACTTAACCAACGATTAAGCCATGAAGGTACCAGATATCTGCCTTTTTCGTAGTGCTTGTTTAGTTCTGTTTCAATTTGTTTATGAGCATCCTTACTGCACACGTAATTCATGTCGCAATGTCACGCTACGTCATGCATCGAGCACGCGCGCTGGGGAAACTTTCTAATTAACAAATAGATTCCATTTAAATTTTGTCGTGCGTCTGTTCAGTTATATATCACAGATGACATCAAAATGTGGTAAGAACAAAAAAGTGGCCCACGAGCCGTGAGGCGACTGGGTCACTGATGTCCTTACCGCATTTTGACGTCTTCTGTGATCTATAACTGAACAGAACCCACGGCAAAATGAACTCTATTTGTTTTATACAATAACAGAAGAATTCGGCACACTTCAGTGTAAGCAATGCCGCTACCGGTGAGTTTAAGTTGTTTTCATTTCACGATAAATTTTCCGCAACTACGAAGCACTGTTAAACCGATTTAATAAACAGAATAATGGAAAATTACAACATCAACGAAAAAACTAACCTTTATTTCATTTGGAAAGTTGTTTAAGCCTGTAAGCTTTACAAAGCGCTCAACCGCCATTCATGGATTCAGTTCCACGGCGGCGTCCAATTTTTCAACATCGGACAAACTCTTACAGATTTCGATAATTTCTCGAACCATTCAATGTCTGCTTGAAGCTCGTTTAACCCATTTAAATGTTTCCAAAGGTGAATGTTACTTGGCAGATTGTATCTCACTGTATATTTTAAAATAAACCGAACTTTTTTTGTTTTGTTGTGCCCCACGAGTTTTGAAAAACTTTGCCGACAACACTGATTTGGACTCACTCGCGTGTCATACGCAGTGACGTCTTCTGCGCGTCGGTACTCTAATAGATGCCAAGCATCGACCAATCACAACGCGCGTAGTAGCTCGGGGTGATTGTACAAACACATATATAGGGCTGGTAGCCGTTGCGTAAACTTCGCTTGCAGTTTACTCTCTGAAGTGGCCGAGTTTTTGACGACTTTCTCTTCCAATTCTTAGCAGATTGTAAAAAAATGAACAAAAAATCCATAAGGGAATTGCATAATTTTTTCTTTTATTCTATCCACGCACATCCATCTAATCCTCGTGAATCCTGGCGTGTCGCGGCTGTTAAACGGCTAATGTGATCACTTAATGATAAAATTTACTTTAAGGATCGTCACTAGTTGAATCAATTTAAACAATAGATCAATATGAATCTAATATTAGGCAGAGAAAATTGTACGTCAGGGACTTACTTGCAATATTTTTGGACTAAAAGACACCACAGCCATATTCAGAAACGAAGCCCGATTTAGGGTGGTCTGTTGGACATCTTATCTCCGCAAAGAACCATTTTTTTTACATTTTTGATATGTGTTACTCATAATCTCACAGTAGTGAAAGTTTTAGGTCCTGTCCACACTGATCCGGGTAAATTTGGATACACATCTTTTTGACCGGATAGGCCAACCGTCCACACTGAAACGGTGTTTTCGGTCATCGAAAACGGTACTTTCCAAAAACGCTCTTCAAAGTGGGTAAATTTTAAAACGCCGGCTAGGTGGTGTAGTGTGGATAGCGAAAATGGGCTTTTTGAAAACGGTGACGTACCGTCAAATAAACAACATGTGATCTTTGTCAAAACAAAAGGTTTTTAAAATAAGGTTAACAATAGCTCTGTGCAGGCAATAAAGCGTATCATTTTCAAATTTACGCAGTTTAATGTGGACAGGGCCTTAGAAAAAAGTTAATAGGGGAAGATTTTCAAGCGAACTTCCTTAACTGGAATTAGATAGGGCCAGCATCTTGTAATTTTCGTGAGCGCGTGAACAACTAATGTAACGCACGCATTTTAAAATTTGGATAATCACATGGTAATTTTCCAGTCAAACGGATGTCACATGATCTATTAACTGGGCGTTTAGTCCAGTTCATAGATTCGGTAGCTCATTATACAATTTATACCTCATTCTCCCTGTTGTTTCGTTAATGAGGGTTTTGTTTTTTGCGTATATTTTGAAGGAAAAGGAGAGACGTCATGTTATGTTGTGTAGAATTAGGAGGAACGCTAGGAATGAGTTGGATGACAGGGGAGGAAGAGGTGAATGCGAAGTTTTCGGGACGAAAAGATTGAAAAAGTTGTTCAAAAAACGCCATTTTGAATAATAGCGGAAATTGACCGGTGGAGACTAGAGGAACGTGGACTCTGGGGACGAGAAGGGAGTGCAGCTAATGTGCGTTTGGAATCAAATGAACCGAAAAGGAATTTTGTAAGGATGACAGGAAGAATTTCTTGTGAGAGGAGGTTGAATTAGGCGTGCATGAAGGAGACGGTGATGAGAGACGGTGAGAGTTCAGGTTGACATGTGTTTATAATAGAATGTATTTGCGCGTTTATTTTTACCTTGCCTTTGTTTGATTTTGGACCGGCGATCCGATTAAAAAATTGAACTGTTTGTGAAGTAAGAATACTCAAAGCAATGGTCGTCGGTTTTTTTTTGTTTTTAAGAGATTTTATCGGCATTGCATTATGTAAGCTTATATTTTTGGAAGAAATGCGTGGTTTAGTTTTTGGTGTTTGCTAGATCTGTTTTTTTGGCCAGAAAATACTGAAATAAGCTTAACATATTTCTTTTACCCTTTGTTCGCTTTTTGGAGGCAAAGTTATTTTGGCTACTGTGTGCAACATGAAGGTGATATAAAGATAAAGAGGGTTATTGTTACTGATATCTTTTGCTTCAAATCTGTTTATAAGCTCAGGGAACTTGCTACAAAACGGAAACAATTTGAAACTGCATGAAGCTGATATTGCATGGCTAAAAATAGTTGCCTAAGTTCATGATTGCATGCTCCCATATAGTCGCTACATATAGATCTGCTACGAAATGTAATGAAGTTGTTAAAAACCGATAGCTATGAATATGTCATACACCGATACAAGCAATTGTTCTTTAAAAAGAAAAACTGGCGGTTTGCTGCTGTGTGAGAGTTTTAGGGCCTTACAGAAGAATGACTCATCCGGAACAATTAATCCCATCCCGATATATTTCACTCTATCTTTTACATGATACCAAGACAAAAGTCAAGTCATCCGAATGAGTTCATTCCGGTTTTAAATGAATTGATCGAAAACCGCATTAAACCACACAGAGTCAAGTTTGAACCAGAGCAAAAAATGTAAATAACTTACTTTTGCCCGAAGAAGCAGCCCAGTCAAATTGCTTGTTAAAAGCAAAAGCCACAGAGATAAAAATAAATTTTGCGCAAAACAGTGCCATCTTGTTTGATTTGAGTGAAAACTACGCACGGAAAACGACTTGTTGAGCTGTCATATAGTGGAATGTATCAGTCAAGAACTAGTGAACTTGTTCCGAAATATAAGTCATTCTGGAACTATATCCCCCAGTGCAAGCAGAAGGGTGTGAGGAGGCAGCGAGGTATAGTATGAGGCAAAAATCCCTACTCCAAATGAAAAGGTTCGGAGTGTAAAGCTAACTGATCTGCTATTAGCTGCACAGAAGGATCGCACACGCCCCGACCTGCGTTACCCCTAAATAGACTGTCTATAATGTAAGCAAAAGTTATCACTACAGCATTTTTTTTTTTTAAATACTGACTGATTTAGTGTTTCTTGTTTAGTGTTTTTTTTTGTATGCACTGTGACCAGTGATTTTTTTCCTCCCTTCCCCTCAGGCATTAGCAGGCCATTCACTGTTATGCAAGTGAAAGAAAGTAAAATCCCAGGTACTGGAGAAAAGAGTGGGGGACTTCCCTGCCTCTATTTCTCCCACCATGGAACTCTTTAAAATACTATACCAATAAGTGTAAAGGTGGATGACGATAACTTGCAGGACTGTCATAAGTTTTATCAGCCAAAAGAATTATCACCCGTAGCATTGCAACTTAAATAACACAATCAAAATGTTTACCTGTAACAGAGTGAGCCAACCAGCCGTAACAGGTGTTACGGGTTCAGCCTGACAGCCTGGAGGAATATGTAGTAATCTATCACCTCTAATTGGTGCAAAAATTAATTTTTTTTAAGTATGAAAAAAAAAAGTAAAAGAAAAAATGATCGGGTTATGTTCATCCCACGTGGAGCGCTAAAGGGAGGAACCAGGGGGACACTGAGACCTGCGCTAAAGAGCTGTGAGAAGGGGGATCCCACCTGGAATATAGGCAGACCAGCGACCCATAGGTCCCGAAAATTAATGACAGGAAAAAAATAGCAAAATAAATAATAGTGGCCAGAGAAGAAGAGAGCAGGATAATATAGGAGTATATAAGGTGTGTGGATGCAAAAAAGAAAAGCAGCGAGAATGTACCCACAGCAACAGGAAAGGGAGCAAGAAGGGAAAAAATGATGTGAAGATAAAGGGAGGGAGAGCCAAGGCATGTTGCCCACAGATACCCAGGAAAAGTTGTATCGGAAGAGAAAGGAGAACGGCCCAACCCAGACGCTCTCTCTTGTTTGGGGACATGGGGGCGCGGGGCGCCGTTCTCGCCGTCGGAGAAAGAAAATCGAGACGCAAGGAACATCAGATTGTATGCTCTAACCATCATAACATAAATAAATGATATTCCTGTTATAATATATATGCTGTCAGAATGGAGGTGAACTGAAGGGAAGAGAAAGGAAGAAGTCACCAGAAGATGACGCAAACCCAGAAGCAAAAGTAGTAAGGTAGGGGTGAGGTGGGACTAAGGGGGAACACAGTGTCCCACATTGTTTGGAGAAGGAAACAAGAATAAAAAAAAAAAAAAAAAAAAGCTTAGCAGCAAAATAATTCAGAAAAGTGCAAGAGATGACCGAAGGAAAGAGGAAGAAGAATGCGATTAGTTGAAAAGCCGCAGAAGGAAAGAGCAGAGGAGCGAATGCACCAAAAGGAAAGAGGCCGAGGGAGGGAAAGTGAAGCTCGGCTTCCTCCCCAAAGGCAGACGTACGAGGTGCCGCCCGACAGCCGAAAATAAAAAAAAATGTGAAAAAAGACTCCATGATAACCAAGCCCAGGAACCTTCTACTCAACTACTTCAGCAAAAAAGTCGAACTCGAAAGATCTTGAATCAAAATTACTTCCTAAGTAAACAACCAACGCAAAGTTTGTGAAATAGAGCACCAAGGGAAACCTAAGCCACAGAAGAATACATTGTTTCGTTGTGAAGGCCTACTACAATTTAGTGGATGTAAGTGGGAGAGACGAGGACACAAAAAATTTCCATCAGATAGCGCATCCAATTATAGCGCCACACTGCGATCCAATAAGCGCTTAAGGCGCAAAAAAATATAATAAACAGCGCCGCGCTACGAAAAATACCGTAACCGAGAAGTACTAGTGACTACGTGAACAACAGGAGTGAAAGGAGAAAGTAAAGACAATTTCTGGAATAATATAGATGCACCAGTGTAGCAAAGTACACGCAACCGAAAAAAAGTAGTGCTCCGTGTTAGATACCACTAAGAAAAAAAAGAGCGGGAGAGTAGGAAGGCGAGAAGAGGGGAAAAAAAAAAAAAGAAAGTAGAGCGAAAGAAGACATCAAAAGTTAAGAAAAAAGCGAGCAGAGACAAAAGAATATTGAGTAGCAGTGAAGAATATGTGGACCCCCATGAATAGTAATGACAGGAAACAAAAAAAACATCCGGATATAAGCCCCCTCCCCCCTAGGAGACAGTACTGAATAGGGCTAATTTGCTTACATCACACTCTATCGGACAAAATGACAGGGCGTATTTGATTTATTTTTTTTGTCCCCTATTCTATTTTACTGTACTATTTATTGGGATTACACGCCTCCCATGCCTCCTGCCTCGCCCGCAACCCCGCGCCTCACATATTTGGAATACCTACGCCCCACACACCATCCACCTAACCAGCCCTAAAGAATTTTAGCTCCAGTATAAAATAATCACCAAAGACTAGCCCCTACAATCTCCCTCAAAAATTAAGAAGTACAAAGAAAAGAGAAGATCAAAGAAAGAAACCAAACAAAAAAACAGTATCCTACAAAAAAAAAATGCAAAATTCCTAAAAAAACGCGGCGTTTCAGAAAAAGTATTTTCCAGGCCACGTCTGAAAAAAGAAAAATTATTCACACTAGACCCTCACTAAAAAAACTCTCTCTCCCAGCCTTCCAGCACGAACCTACAAAGCTCGCAACCACACTCAACCATCAGCAAACAAAAGTTTTCTCACTCTCTTTCGCCAACCACCGAAAAATAAGACCTTTTCATAAGAACTCGACGTAATACTTGACAAAGCGTCGATGAAATGATAATTAAAACCCTTTTCACTTTCTCTAACCGCACCTCCGGCCCGAAACGTCCTTTCTATACAAAAATATACGAAATGACCGCCGTCCAAAAAGAATCGCCTTTTCAGACTAAGTAACTATATCATCAAAATTCGCCACAGGACGAACACGAAGCATCAGAAAATCACATTACACTTACATTCTCAAGGTCCAACCGTTAAGGCCACAACATATCTTTGTGGACGTCATTTCCCGCCCAGTTTTAAGCTTCTTTAAGCTTCTTGTTTTATCATATTTTTGTGGATTTTATAAATATTTGCGTTAGATGCACTCTAAACAGAGTAGATACATTGTAATAAAGTCACTTACTCGCAGTCGGGAAGACCAGCTTCAATGACAAAATCCTCAAAGGAGATATTCATGACCATGCCGTGTGGAATTGGAACCAAATAAACACAGTCCGTGTTTTTCTGGTAATCAGTGTTTGGATATCCGGGACTTTTCAATGAGTTGTTCACCACTGAACCACAAGCTGGAATAACAAAATATATTTTTTTAGTGTTACAGTAAATCAAAATGAATCAAAATAATACTATGGATCGAAATCGGTATAAATAACAGTTTCGTCGATCACAAAAATAAAAAGAAGGAAAGATTAAAATTGACATCATCCTTGCGAACTGTAAGGGAAACATGTAAACAACAATTGACAAGAGTGGTTAGAAAACATCGCTAATTTATGACATAAATTATCCAATGTAGCACGCTTGCAGAGGTGAATATGCTTTAATAATTCTAAAAAGTTTTGTTTTGGCGATTACACTTACACATATTGTTTTATATACTGGGGCGTATGATAATAACTACATTTTTTGTGTCGTGTGCATGTGATAAGTGTTGTTATTTTCATTTTATACTACGTTCGTTCCATATCCTTTAACCGAGCCAGGACAATTCTGTTCACAAAGATATAATTGTTTTGCATTGTAGTAGAAAATATCCTTTAACTAACCTTGTGTAGCAAAAGCACCGCTCTTTTCATTCCACATAAACAGGAAGAGGGTGAAAACAACTTTAATGACGCTGGAATATTTGTTTTCCATGATATCACTAATGGTAGACCTTTACAGTAAAGTGACCATTCCTACAGATATTAAAATGTGATTATAAGAACAATGTTATTATTTGTTGAAAAGTACCAGTTCAAAATAATAAAAGCCTTATGATCATATAGTGGAAAACTGAACAGTAAATGTCTAAATCGTTTTAAAGGGGCAGTATCACCAACATTTAGTGCTACCTAAAAATCCAATGAAGGTTTTGGAATCAATTGGAAATCCACTTATAGTGCAGAAAGTTGCCTTCCATTGCTAAAATGTACTAAACTAGTAATGAAAGTTTTTAAACAGTTGTGTGGTCACGGACTGATGGGAACGTAGTTGCCAAAAACTTGAAAAATGTATGCCTTTCTTTGGTTGTTCAAAGGCTATATTCTGTTAAATAGTAACTGCATGCACCTTATAATTCTAGCACAGTTCACCCCAAAATTAGAAGATTTCTTGTGAAAATTTTCCTTTAATAACAGTCTGCAAAGATTTTTTTTATTTCATCCCGTTTTGAGATGAATCGTTTGGCATAATTTTCTAGGATATACGAGGAGATTGTGATTTACTTTAAAATTTTGAGGAAATTATTGAACTTATACTGGGCTGTTAATATTCATGTCTGCAGCGGGACAAAAAAAAAATCACAGGCTTGTCTTTCAAATCTTGGTTTATAAATACCACTTAGATAAAAAGAGAAATCCTCTCGCTTTGTTCATTTATCTGTCAGATCTTTAATTGACAGAGGTGGGAGAATAAAAGTAGAAATTCATCCAAGAAAATTTAGAGAATAAGGAACACTTGCTCAACACCTTAATTACTGTAAAAACCTCGGTACAGTACATAAATCTTAAACGTTATATATACCACATACAATGATTGCTAACAATGGTTGTTATATGACAATAGTGTTTTAAATGTATTCTCAACTTTTTTCGTTTTAACAAAAGCGAGTTTTTTTAGAAAAACAAATGCGAAAAATTACCATAATTTCTCTCGCATAAAATGGCCAATCAGCGATCAGGGTTTGTAACACGCGCACGAGGTAAAAGATTGTTAGGATCGTCACATCGTATTGCTTTTCTTTCTCCATACACTTACTTATATTTACTTGAAATAAGTTAGTTGTCATTTGTTATGCTAAAAATATGTACAAAAACTCTTGAAACGTTATCAATGTCTTTGCTTTGCCTTACTGAAGGGAGACGTTTTGTAGGTTCGAAACAGATGTTCCATAATCGCAATACTTCTTTGAAGTGGGGTTCTTTTCATCCCAAACTATAATACTAGTAATACGTTATAATCTTGATTGAACAACTGCTTTTAAAGCATTGGATACCATCGTTGGATTTGGTATCGATGGAATTTGACCACTGTTTTATTAAGTATTTGCTTACAACATAAATTTGAAGGACTTTATTTTGTCCGGTTCGTAACAGATGTTCCCTAATCGTAATACTTGTATGAAGGGCTGTAATTTTCCTCGCAATTTTTGACTCCTTCCTGATCATAAAATGTTTTGTTGGTTTTGGAATCGATAAAGTTTGGCCGTTTATGAAGTATTCGTTTACAACAATCGTTTGAAAACTTGCATAGAAGCTGCAATGCACATGTTAAAATTGCGCATGATCTGCAAAGAGCTTCAATTTGTGGCAAACACAAAACTAAATCTAATTTTGGTAAGTTAGTCAACTTGAAATACTTGATATCAAGTTTTCTACATTTAAAGACGTACCTTTTAACAGTAAACCAACATCGAACCGTAAGGGACGAATAGAATACTGGAATCAATGGAGTCAAATACGTTTTATCAAGCCATTACGTGAGATCATATAATTTTGTTTACCTACGACCACCAAAGAGTTCTGATTGGCTGTTAATAACACAGCAACCAAACTTATGTCAAATTATCTAGCTTGTTTTATAACATCCTAAAAACGCAATTGGGTTTGGCTGCCATGTATAGCTCACCAAAACACTAATATGTCGTCTATAGGATCCCAGTTTTGTTACTTGGCGTTTTGTTTTCTATGTAAATAGTTTCTCCCCAGTGACGATGGATAGCTGATACCAATGGCTTGAAACAGCTGGGCTAGTTAATGCAGCATTTAGCCGATACATGCCCTGCTGACATCCCCATATCCACTTTTTAAAAAGTGGCTTTTTTTTCTTGCTTAAGCCGGTATTTACATTCGTTCTCTTTTTCGCTAGGTTTTGTAGTTTTGTCATTTCTTTTCGGGTTGACTTTAGGCTTCTGATCGGAATCCTATTCTGAAAAACAATACAGCCAACTTTTGCTATAACAGGCAACTTTTACGATCGTGACTTGGTGTTAGTGTGGCCATACGAGGGTCAATAAAAGCAACGTGTGGGACCAATCCAAGCACATAAATTATGATCAATGCGTGTTCCATCAACAAAAACAAACTTCACTTTCTACATTTACAGCCCATAAAACTAGTAGTTACCTACTCTGTTTACTAGAAACAGTGTATTTTACCTAGACGTTGGTCTC
The DNA here is from genome assembly GCF_052425735.1 of Oculina patagonica. Classification (NCBI taxonomy): domain Eukaryota; kingdom Metazoa; phylum Cnidaria; class Anthozoa; order Scleractinia; family Oculinidae; genus Oculina; species Oculina patagonica. Next base: position 21,409,037 of record NC_135765.1, read on the forward strand.
TAGAAACTGCGTCGAGAACCCGACGTTTTATCATCAAAACAGAAATAAAACAAGTGATATATAGGCTCAAAATCAATACATAAACAAACACAGCTGGATTCGTTTTTAAACTAAGCAGAAATTAAATTTTACAATAAAAATGCGAATTCATTGGATTTCTAATCACATGTTTTGCCAAATTGGTTGACCTAGCAGTGCTTTAATTCTCTCCAACGACTAAGTAACAGATATTTTTTTCCTCACGGTAAGCACAATGTTATGTCTCGCAGGTTCTCTATTGTCATAGTCGTAAGAAGTGCGGCAGTCTCACTGACTCACTACCATGTTGTGATCAAAAAGACTGAAATAAAAAAACAGCAAAAAAAGTTCGGCATATCATGGCACTATTCAAGAGTTAAGGTCTCCGTCATTATATTTTGTTTTCTGTTCTTTTGTAACATTACAATATGTTTTAGCATAAACTGAAACAAAACTTTAAGAAGTGTCGACATGCTTTTAAGAGTTTGATAGCGACGGCGTCTTTCCCCTTTTATTTAAAAACCGCTTGAACCGAACCTACGTTTGAAAAGTAGGTTTTAAAACAAAGATTCCTGAAAGACTCTGACTTATTACGTGTTTGTAGATACGATAATTATTGTCCGAAAATAATTGCTCAAACCCAAGTGGCAAAATGCAAATAAGTGTATTCCCTGGAAACTCTTCAACCTCGATAAATCTCCATGTTGGACTGTTAAAAATAATAATTAATAATAATTTTAAGATCGACATTTAAAATTTACATCTCTTGAGTTAGGAGAACCTTCTAGTGTCAACCCTTTGCTGTCCCAAACGAAATACTTTTGTTATCCACGGTCTGCCTGAAACCGAACTGTTATTGTCCGATGTTCTAAATTTGCCTGTCAAGCAATGGCTTCTCTTATAGTCACTCGACAGGTTTTGTGACACGATTTCCATAAATTGAACTAAAAATAACAAATCGAAAGATATTTTATGTTAAAGCTATTCGAACATGCGCTTACGATCGACCTGTCACACGAAAATCGAAAAAGGGACTTACAACCGTAAACTAATTTCATTTTAACTTCGCTTGATTTCACACTGTAAATTAAAAAATTTTACAACTATCTAGTCGCTACAAGTTAAATTCAAGTTTGAAAAAAATACACAATGAACCAAAGGTTAAACAATGAAAAAGTGGCAAATCATTTGTGGAAAAATGGTGGGGAAGGACATTTTCATCACATGTGCTGGACCTCCAGGGGTGTAACAACCCGTCATCTTTTTTAAACCATTTTTGACAGAAAATGTAGTCCTTTCGTATACCTTCAATAGAAAATGAAACTCCTAGAATTGGAATTGGCAATGTTGGCTTTTGTGGAGGGAGGAAAACTGGATAAACCGGAGAAAAACCTTCGGAACATGGACGAGAACTAACAACAAACTCAACATACATATGGTACCGGGCCGGAAGTTATCCAAGGCCATGCCACTTGGTGGGAGGCTGCTCCCCCAACAGGAAAACAAAACGACATCCATTCGTTTTCATCAAAGTATTTGACCTATTATAGTTCAGTTTTCACTGTATTCATGAGTATTTCGATGCATAAATATAAAAACTAGAGGTTCTGGCGCAGCCGGGACGGCTGCCGCAGTACAATTCTATACACAAAGAATTGGCGTCCACACAGGGAAGATCAGAGCGAGCGCTTCTGATCGAAAGAGCGCACACAGAGAAGCTTGGAGCAGGCAATACAGGATATTAATATATTTCTACATAAAACTGCCGCGGCTGCCGAGGCGGCTACACCTGAGTCGCTTTTTTTTCTTTTTTATTTTTACAATCTCTTTTTTGGGTCTTTTTTTCACGGGGGGATTCTGCGTGAAATATTTTTCGGGGTTTTTTTTTAACCATAAAATTTTTTTTTTCTTGGGGGGGGGGGGGGGGGGGGGGTTTTTTTTTTTTTTTTTTTCCCCCTAATTTTTTTTTGAAGAAAAAAAAAAAACTTTTCCCCCCCAAATTTATTTTAGTTAAAAAAATAAAAAAAAAAAAAAAAAAAAATTTTATAAAAAAAAAAAAACAAAAAAAAAACACTTCAACAGCACATTTAAAGGCCAAAAGCAGGGTTTTAGCTAATGCAAATGAAGAATTTGCTACAGCCAGAATGGTTGTTCAAAAAGCAAGGTCGACAATTTTAAAGTGTACCCATTCAAATTTATTCAAAATTCCTGTCGAGTGTAGATAGAGGGCGTTTCTTCTCAAGCGGCGGAAGTTTTTACCTTGAACTTTTTCCAAGGCTTTATAAAAACAAAAGATAACGTAGAAAAGTTTCACCCTCGATCGACATGTTTTTGCGATCCAAGCTCTCGCGGTGCTATCACAATATCATTTTCAAAAGGAAAAGCTTCTTTAGCTTTTTCTTAACGTGATGAAACAAAAATGCACTTTTACATTTGTCGAAATTGTAATTGTAATTGGAAAGCGCCCCTAGGACTATCATAGGGCAAAGTATAAAGAATTTATTGTTTTTTATTATGTGCTACCACTTGCTCGGTCTTCGTGGATATTCCCTCTTGACGTTTCATTTTCACTGGCAGCGGCCGCCAATTTTGCTTGTTTTTTTTTTTTAAAGCTTGCGATACGAAGAAAAACATCATTACTCCAGATTATTCCGAGTATTGAACTACCATCTGGAATACATTTAACATGCTCTGTAAACGGAACAGCGACTCAGTGAGCGGGTATTTATACGAGGTTGAGCAAAATGTCGTTATTTGTCAAAACATATATAGTGTTGTCTCACCGAGTCTTTTGTTTGTAGTTGGGTGAAAAACTATCTGTTGCTTACGTGTTCCAGCAAGGGAGCAATAACCGGGCTTTGGGGAATAAACATTGAATTGAGCGGAAAAAATAATTGGAAACAAATAATGAATTCATGGAGTCGTTTGCCTTTCTTTTATGATGCAAAATTTAATTTCTGCTCAGTTGAATACCCATCAAGCTGTGTTTTTAATGTGTTGTTTTTTGTTTAAAAAAAACACTTTCGTTTTTGTTTTGCTAACTAGGAATTTCAGTAATATTTCCGGGGCAAAATGTCGAGTTAGAAGACAGCCTTTGCTTGTTAGCAGAAAATAGCTTAAGGCAGTTAATATCTGTTATTCCAAAAATGCGTTCATACTAATAGTATAATATTATTTAAAATAAAAGTCTTCACCACTTTCCATGAAGAAAATTATTTTAGGCCCTAAAAAACCCATTGGTCCTGAAGCTGTCCGTTGTAACAGGAGGAGATCGTATTCTTTTTCTATGTCACGTCATGAAACAATCAACTTCGTGTTAATAACAATTATTGTTGATATTTTTACATTTTGTTGTGACTGGGAGGGAATGTCAGTAGGACATGTATCAAGAAGTATGCTGCATTGACTAACCATCATTAACTATTTCCTTTAAATGAAAAACTCCAACCGACAGGAATTGGGCTCTTTAGCTTTTTGGTGACCTAAAAAACATTCTGAGGCTCTGAAATTTCAAGATGTTATAAAACAAGCTGGATAATTTGACATTAGTTTGTTTGCTTTTTTTAACAGCCAATCAGAGCGTCCGGTGTAGAAGATGAACGAAGTTGATTGTTCTCACGTTACGGCTTGATAAAATATATTTGACTTGGCAGTGATTCCAGAATTTCCACTCATCCCAAAACCAGTCTTATACTTGACGCGTTCATGTTGGTTGCTGTTAAAAGGTATGTCTTTCCTTGAAGAAACTTTGCTGTCAATAATTCTAAGTTGAACAACTTGCCAAAGTTAGATTTAATTTTGTGTTTGTCACAATTTCCGGGCACAATTTGAAGCTATATGTAGATCGTGCGTGATCAGTCAACATGTGCATGCATCCAGCTACTATGCAAGTTTTCACACGGCTGTTGCAAGCGAATACTTCACAGACGGCCAAACTTTATTGATATCAAAACCAACGAAACTTTTAAAGCAGTTGATTCCAGATTTAAGGGTATTATCAGTAGTATAGATTGTGAAGAAAAAAACCGCCCATAAAACAAGTATCACTATTATGGAACATCTGCTTCGAGCCTGACAAAAAAGATCATAAGATCTTTTTGTCTTAAGAAAGCGAACTGACAAACAAGTTAATTTCAAGTAAATTTACTTGTAAAGAGCAGGAGAAAGAGTATCGCAAGTTGATCATCAAAATAATCTTTTAATATTCCTTTGCGTGTTACAAACTTCGATCGCTGATTGCCGAAAATCCCATAATTTTTCTTATTATACGTGAAAATGGATCGAGCAATCACGGTTGTGATTGGTAGATTTCGATCTATTTTGTTTGTTTCTGTTTTTGAAGGTATATTAGCTGTCGCCATAATTATGATTGACATAGGGGAACACGAAATCGTTAGTTGGGAGTCCGCGTTTTATTGAAAGGCGCAGTAAAATATATCACGCTATTTTTTCTCAAGCATCTTAGTGGTCCGGAATCCTCAATCCACTGAATTCGATTTTTCTATTGCGGGTGCTCCAGCGATCTTGATTTTCCAACTCGGACCGCCCATGGCGCGAAATCATTTGTAGCTTCGGTCTAATGAACACATTAAAGTTTTGCCTCAAACATTGAAATATATGTTCACCAGCCATTGTAAGTTCTTCAAAATGCGAGCATTGATTTTTTCTCGACAAAATCGAGTTGTAGTTTACATAACGTTCGTAGTTTGTCGTTGTTGTGTATTTGGCAATGATTTCCATGCCACTGCAGTGAACTGCACCGGTTTTCGGACTCCATTTATGAGAGTTTAACTGCCTTGTTTATCTGTCACTTTTTGTCAAAACAAAACACTATTTGCAATCATTCAAGGGAATTAGATTACCACAAGGTTTTTTCTATAGGAAATTTTTTTATTGTATCTACTTTGCGGCTGCATTGGTTAAATTGAAATAGACCGCCTCACTTTTTCAAAAATAAAGTTTGACTGTGAGCCGTTTTTGCGTGTTTAATCAAGGTGTACACCGCTAATGTCTTGCTGCTGGCTTGATTCGAACTCAATGTTCATGAAAGTTGGTGTGATAAATTAAAAAGACATAACATAACTGGCGGTGGTGTTTGTTCGTTACGGAAGTTGTTAGTTCTTTTTAACTTTTTATTCAAAGTCGAGCTTTGACAGTGGTCGTTACGAGAGCTCGTTTGGGTGAACCGAAAAGTTCTTAAAAGCTCGGAAAACTAAATGATCCAATAAAGCCGATTATGGTTTTAGTATAAGTACATGAGAGTCTTGCAACACAAGGAATAAGTGAAATCTATTTTTTCGAGTCATGTCGACCACATTGTTTTTTATAGAGACAGCCTCTTAATTTGTTTAATAGTGGTGTGTATGTTGTGGTTTAATTTTATCCTTGCTATAAATTTTATTTTCCTTTGCTATTGGGTACCGTTATGTAGGTTAATTAATGAGTTTCAAACAAAGGAAAATGAAAGTTGAACTAAGGATAAAATTGAGCTACAACATACAAACTGCTTCCCAGCGTGAAAGAAATTGCAGAGAAATGGAACTCCCTGACTTCCCTAACTTCCTTTCGAAACATTTATCGTGAATTTTTATCGGGAAGCCGAAATCGACTCAAAATTGTTAAAGGGGCACGTCAAGGAGGAGTCCACGCAAGGGAACAACCGGTCAACAGAACAGAAAGGAAGAAAACCGAACGCGGAGGGACAACCACGCCTAAAATTCAGGAGATGCACCAACCATGAATGAGCCTCCGCCCCCGCAGGGCAGACCCACAGTCACGCCAGATATGGCCCAGGCACGACACAAAGATTGGCAGGAAACCGTGACAAAGCCTTTAAGTTTTGCACTACATTTTTGCTATATTTATTACTTAATTTGCTGTTCTTGACCCTATGCAGTGTTAATTTAATATGCTGAACATTTCTTCAGTACGGTTTATTTTAAGCGAAGCTATTTTATTCGGAAATAAATAGCAAACAGCATTTTTACTTTTGCTAACCCGTCGATCGACTCAACATTGAAAAAAAAAAATTGGGGACATAATCTTTCTAGGTTTCTTTAACAAACAAGACGTTATTTGATGTAAAAAGAGGTAAGCTGATCCCTACGGCAAAGCATTTTGAAAATTGCTGTAAAACGATTGAGACATTTCCTTTTCGTTTTTTTGTAGAAATGGTGACTTTCCAGTAACGGTCAATCATTAGTGGTATCATGGACAAAAAATACTTCAGCAACATAAAAATTATCTTGGCACTGTTTGTGTTTATGTGGAATGGAAACAGCGACGCTCTTGCTACACAAGGTAAGTCAAAGGATATATTCCACGTGAATTCAAGACACAGTTCTTTATTTGTAGACATATTGGGGGCTTAAAGGGCCTGGAACAAGTGTAAAATAATCTGAAAATTACAACTATTGTCGCCCTTTGACCTCTCAAGACAGAACTACACGAAATAAACAAGTTGGCGAAGTCCATGTCAAAGCTTTTAATGAGAATATAACTTATTTTTAAAGCAATTTTAAAAAAAAAATATTGGCGTCGCCAATTTAAGGTTTATTTCGCCTAACTTAAGTCACAAACCATTTTCCTATAAAGTTAAACCTTTTTTAGGAACAAAAGGATTTAGCTTGAATAAGACAATGCCGTGTCCATCACACACTCAATAAAAAGTGATTTTTTTGACAACTGTAACATTCAAAATAGTGGACATGAAATTGTCATAACATAGGCGTTTTAAATTGTTTATGCTTTCCTCTCTACGGTCGTGCTATAAAAAAATAAAAATAATATATAGATTTAGGCAAGCCTAAAAGCGGAGCTCCCAGGTTATATGCCCTTTACAGCTTTTTTAGAATGATTTTTTATTCGTGTTATTTTCTTTATATATATTATGTATTGTTTTTCACCATGAACAACAGCACCAAATAAAAGTAAAAATAGTTGATCAATCAAAAGAGGATAATTATCTAGCAGTTTGTGCATAACCTCCCAAAGGTATATAAACTCTCAAAGAGAAACTAGAACAAAGAAAGCGTTGCTCTAGAAAATATCCATACACCCACCATAACTGGTATGTTATAGCTGTACAAAGCATACAAACTAGAAAGTTTTGCATGGCTCATCAGGCTGGAGCGTAACCAGGTTTCTGAAGCATCATTAAGCGGCTAGGAGTATTTCTACTCCCCCTGGATGGGATGCTAGTCCATTGCAGGGTTAATCCCCCCCCCCCAGCAGTAAATAAGCCGGTACCCATTTATACACCTGGGTGAAGAGAAGAACTATGAGAGTAAAGTGTCTTGCCTAAGAACGCAACGTAGTGCCCGGGCCAGGTCTCGAACCCGGACCGCTCGATCCGGAGTCCAGCACAATAACCATTAGGTCACCACACCTCCCACAAATGTTTGGGTAGCCGGATGATTTTTATATTTTTTTATTTTAGCAATGCGCTCAAATTTTAAATGTTTGACTTTTTATAGCTGTATATTTCATTTTGTGTATATAAGTAATTTTAACCTTTTTAACCATTGTAATTTTTTTGTAAAAACTATATTATTCAACCCTTGGGTTGCAATTTAGTTTTAATAAAGCATCTATCCATCTATCTATCTATCTATATTGTGTTGTCAGAGATCCCTTAAGAAATACGTACATGGTTGAAACTTATCTGGCTCTATTTCATTAACTTTAAAATTACACCTGACCACATAAATTGTATATTTTCACACAGAGTACATAAGTATTAGTTGTACATGCAATGAAGAAATAATACATTCTGATTGTTCAATTATCTCTCTCTGTGTCTGCAACTCTCTGTGGAAATTCTGCTACTCGTGTTAACCCTGAAAAAGGGAAAATAACAGATACCATTTTGTTGATGATCATTGACATCAAATGAATATTTATAATTTTAATTTAATTTATTCAGAACATTATACAGATACATAAAAAAGAGAGTTATTTTTCCAATTTTTGCATGGGCCAGGGAATGTGTTGAGGGATATTTTTAGAACCAAAAAGTCCTTTCAGAGTGAGTGTGCCAGGAAAACCTTTTTTTACCTACTGAAGACACTAATAGTGCTATCAATAAGACCCGGCACATGGCAAGGCTTTGATAAATGTTTTGGGGTGTGAAACACCGGCTTAATTCAAGAGTTCCCTATAAAATGATGTGTCTTTTAAGACTCTTATATTTATCTCTGACAGGTGCTGTTGAAAGTACTGTGATTAAGTCCAGGAAAGCTTACATATTCTCCCTAAAACTTTTATCAGGGATATAGCTAAGAAAACACTAAGCCGGCTCATCAACAAGCCCAGATGGCTTTTCTGGGCTAAGCAGCTCTAAAATTTTAATAAGTCTTTGTATTCACGTAAAATTTCAGCTGAGTTTAAGTTCTATTTCTACATTTGCCTGGTACCACAACAAGACAATTTATGTTAAGTTAGTGCTTGAGCTTATTAGCTATTAAGGTTTAAGGTATTAACAAAAGGAATTCAAACACAACAGGTCAATTTGCACTTCTCCCACAAAATCATTACAAGTATTCCGGTATTTTGTCGGGTCAGGTAGCAGATCTTGTTGGGTCTTTGCCCTCATACCCCTCCTCCATGGTGGGGAAGGGGTGCATTGTATGAACAATGAAAACATTTTTCTTGAACAATAAAAACATTTTATGTACATGTGCTGTTACATATAAATTGTGTATATTAAATTCCTCGATTGAACGAGGATTTTAGGGAAACATACAATGTAAACTTACCAAGGGGTTAAGTGTCATTGTCAGAGTAAACCAGGCAATGTCAAAAGATGGGGGTCAGCCGATTTCCCTCATATTTTCAGCATTTAAAACCTATCAGATAAGATTAAGATTGGTGGCATTTAAATGATTTTCTGCCTTTTCAATCTTGAGATTGACCACCCCCCTAGTTTTTGGCACAGAAAGTGCCAAAAATCCTCATAAAAATGGCCAAATTCTCAGTACAGGAAACAGATCTTCCTTTTGCATTTCGTGCACAAAACTTTTTCTCAAGTTAAATTAACTGGTTGTTGATGTTTTGCATGCTTAGAAACAACTTTTCAGTTCAACTGTAATTTTTACCATATTTTCTAAACTAGGTAGGTAGCTTGTGTCTTGCCACAGAGTGAATTTGGGGGATTTTCAAATTTATTTTTTTCAAAAGTGCGATGGTTTATTTTTTATTAAAAGCCATTTTATAACAGTCCATACCCTTCTTAATCGAAAACAATAATTTATTGATTGGCACAAGAAATTCTTTTTCCACTAATTTAGTTCAAAAATGGCTCTGATCGCTCTTATGGCTATTTTCCCGCCAAAATTAAATCACACTAAAATATCACATTACATCGATAAAATTATATTTTGAAATGAAATAGTTGTATTTTAATTCATAGAAAGGAGTAGAAACTTCGGCAAATGTGTTAATAATTGATTTTGAGTTAACTATGTTGATTAAAGTAATAGATACCGCATTCTGTGCATGAATTAATTGTGTATTTCCCGCGAAAATTTAGTCGTATTACGTAAGTATTGCTTCGATTTTCATAGTTTAGTTTGGTATGTCTTAAAAGCGAGATTATAGACCTAGTATATAAGGCGGTCTTTGTAGTAATGATCCAAGGTACTAAATTAGAAACCACGAGACGTTATTTCTCACGTTCGACACGGAACTTTTGTCAGTTTCAATTCATGTTATCACGTTTCATTCGGGACAAACACTCTTATAAGTATGAATTGTTCGTTAGCTTCACTATGGGCTGATAGTGCCCTCCGCGGATGAACACCATCGCGTCACGTGATCAATTTAATCCAATCAGAATCTGAGAAAATTTATTGGTGAACTATAATCGCTGATAGGGCATGACTGTGCGTTGGCTTAAAAGTGCTTTAAATTTTAGGTTTTGGATAGCGATAGTCGACTCGGCTGAGCCTCGTTGATTAATCTAACTCATAGAAAACTCGGGTTAGTGATACACAGTTTTGTAATGGCCACACCCAGCTTCTTAGAATAGAGGAAACTGATGTATACAAAACATCATTTTTTTGAAATGCCAGTGGGATACATCTATAAATATTCAACATTTGAACAAGAAGATCACTTGCTTACCCTTTCCTTTAATTTATGTTGGTTGAATGTTGGATATTTTGCTGTACAGGCAATCAAGTGATCGTAAAGGAAAAACGAATATAATTGTTAGACATGCACGACAGTGTCACTGGCGCGATGTATACTCTTGTAAGCATTTCTCCTTTACATCGGCTAACTCTCGCCCCGCCCAATTATTTATTTTGATAGTTAAAAAGCCGGGCAATAGGTTGGCTTAATATTCCATTTGCACGATTTTTTCTTAGGGTTTCTGTAGTACAAATCTTTTACAGTACAAATGAAATCTGCTTCAGGGTTGTAGGTGAACCACGCCCACACAGAAATTTATCGTGTCTGAAAGGTACACAACACGAAACAAAGTTATTGTTGCCACCATCACGACCTTTGTCAGGTTTGACCAGGCGTTTGTGCTACAAAAATTACGAATTATGTTTCTTAATTTAATTCACAAATAGTTTTGAATAAGAAAGGAAACCAGAGCTAGTTAAATACGTTTTCTCGTAGTGGCGAATCATAAGAAAAGTGTGTGCATCATCATCGCTTGGGTACGAATTCTGATCTGACCAGACGATTCAGTTATAAAATATGACACAGACATATACTAGACATTGATTCTCGTGACCTGAAACGATAAATTGATGAAGGTTGTGCTTCTATGAAAATTTACACACGACTTGGGTCACATTTCAGTTTTCTCCAATGACCAAAACGAAAATGCAGTCCTCGACAAAGATCAAAACAGAGATCTTTTCTGTTTTTATTGGTTAAATTGGAGTTACTACTTACTTCGAGTGCGTCACGATGACACTTGCGTTATAGAAAAATTAGAAATGAAAAAATACGCTTCCTGTCACTAAAGATTCTTGAAAAAAAAATACACAGCTGATCTGAACTTCTACCTATGTTTATTTGGGCCTATTGTGCGTTTTTGTGTCTCTTTTAGGATGAAAAGAATTCGAGACTAACTTGAAAAGATAGGAGCTCGAATTACAACCAGCGTGACAGTGTTGCATACATTACAAAGGTCATGCAAACACGGCGTGGGTCATTAATCTGTTTGCATTGATCCAATGATCTTTGTGCAGTGATAACAACAGGTATTTTTTCAAGGTCGCCAGTCGCATGCAGTCGCCTGTTACTCTCTTTTAGTGTTCTGGACAGATGCTCATACCTGCCACTCTATCTACGGATAAGTCAAAGTCACCTGAACTGAATGAAGAAAGCTCCCTCAGTGATTTCTGAACTTCGAGATCGCCCCGGGGGGGGGGGGCACCCGGTATATTTTTGGGTGGGGGTGTGCCGCTGGGAATTTGAAGCCCTTACCCTATACCAGACCATGTTCAGCTGATTTTTGCAACCCTATACTAGACTAGACACTGAAAATCCCTACCCTATCCCAGACTTGCATTTTGTTAGAACTGTATCATTATCAGTGTTTTAATGGAAAACCATCTGTGAACAACGATGCCGCGATGATTTTATTTACGTTTAGGAAAGCCTCTTTCTCTTCCGAGTTTCTGGACTATATTCGTCATACCGTCGATCGGTTTCCCGGCAAATGCTACCCTTTTCTAGACCAAAATTCTCTGATTTCTATACCCTATCCCAGATTAAACTGCTTGAAAACCATACCCTTCACAGCGGCACATACCTATATAGCTCATGTATGGGAGTGCCCCCCCCCCCGGGGAGATCGCCATCCTCGCTTGCCACTCACAACAAGACCTCGAGTAGTAAGCGAACTATAACATCTTGTTTACAAGCAGAATAGAATAGTTGTACTTTATCCGAGAAGACTACAAGGTGATTCTTGTGAAGCTAACGAACAATTCATACTTATAAGAGTGTTTGTCCCGAATGAAACGTGATAACATGAATTGAAACTGACAAAAGTTCCGTGTCGAACGTGAGAAATAACGTCTCGACTCGTGGTTTTTTTCTTTGGTACCTTGGATCATTACTACAAAGACCGCCTTATATATTAGGTTTATAATCTCGCTTATAAGACATACCAAACTAAACTATGAAAATCGAAGCAATACTTACGTAATACGACTAAATTTTCGCAGGAAATACACAATTAATTCATGCACAGAATGCGGTATCTATTACTTTAATTAACATAGTTAATTCAAAATCAATTATTAACACATTTGCCGAAGTTTCTACTCCTTTCAATGAATTAAAATACAACTATTTTATTTCAAAATATAATTTTATCGATGTAATGTGATATTTTAGTGTGATTTAATTTTGGCGGGAAAATAGCCATAAGAGCGATCAGAGCCATTTTTGAACTAAATTAGTGGAAAAAGAATTTCTTGTGCCAATCAATAAATTATTGTTTTCGATTAAGAAGGGTATGGACTGTTATAAAATGGCTTTTAATAGAAAATAAACCATCGCACTTTTGAAAAAATTAAATTTGAAAATCCCCCAAATTCACTCTGTGGCAAGACACAAGCTACCTACCTAGTTTAGAAAATATGGTAAAAATTACAGTTGAACTGAAAAGTTATTTCTAAGCATGCAAAACATCAACAACCAGTTAATTTAACTTGAGAAAAAGTTTTGTGCACGAAATGCAAAAGGAAGATCTGTTTCCTGTACTGAGAATTTGGCCTTTTTTATGAGGATTTTTGGCACTTTCTGTGCCAAAAACTAGGGGGTGGTCAATCTCAAGATTGAAAAGGCAGAAAATCATTTAAATGCCACCAATCTTAATCTTATCTAATAGGTTTTAAATGCTGAAAATATGAGGGAAATCGGCTGACCTCCATCTTTTGACATTGCCTGGTTTACTCTGACAATGACACTTAAAACACATACCATTTTTCACACCCAAAAGTTTTACACTTGAAAAACAAGTTTCATGCACTAATGTGTCATGGAGTTTCTTTAATATCTAGACCCGGGGGGGGGGGGGGGGGGACTCGCATATGGAAGTGACGGGGATGCTCGTCGTCTCGCTTAGGGGTGTAAATTTCGGACGTTTGGTCTCGCTTAGGGTGTTCCGGGAAAAAAAAACACGCCCAAAACGCCAATATTTTTTGCCATAATGGTCTCGTTTAGGGTTACACACGAAGAAATATACAAATATAAACTCCATTTTTAGTTTTTGGTATCTTTTAGGGGTCAAGAAAGGCTTGAGCCACACCCAGATTGGTCTCTTTTAGGGGTTCTTTTCAAAATTTCCGACGAGCATCCCCGTCCGTTTCATATGGGAGTCCCCCCCCGGGTATCTAGATAAAGAAAGGTATAAGCTGACACTAATGTTATGATTACCTGCATCACCAATTTCACTAACTGCACCTTGACTGTTTTCCCTGCACTGAAAACAAAATTTATACATACCAAAAACCTGTAAAATTCTTAACTTGCATCCTGGCAAAAAGTATGGAAATCCTATCATAGCAAGTTTTAGAAAGACAACAGATTTACCAAAATAAATGATAACTTCAAACTGCATCTTACACCCTCTATAAATACTTCTCACTGAATTGACCTCAAAAAACTTGTTGTACATGTATTATTTACTTTTAATTATATCCTCGAGTCATCGCAGACAGGCCCATTTTGAACATATTTTTTTCACGATCAAAAACTAATCCTACATGTACTTCTCTTGTAGAAAAAAAATTGGCAAAAATATTTGATTTAGTCACTGCTTTAAGTGGAAAACTTTGAAAGGCTTAAAAAATTGTACGAGTCATGTGCAACCTTCAAAAAAGCAATGCTTATAGCCACAGGGCTAAAAAAGTACCCTCTGATTGTCTGGGGCAAGTAGATTTTTCTGTCAAGCAATTAATTTTTCATGCCTGTTTGCGTAATAGGTTAAAAGGCCCAGGCAAGTCGTCTAGATGTAAATTATACAGTCACAAGTTTACTAAGAAACACAATCATGCACAGTCCTAGGCAAGCAAAATTTGAGAGCTGCTTGTCAATCACAGGGAAATCTGGAATTTATTTTTTTCCAAGCCCTTATCCTACATTATAACTTCAGGATCAGTTTGGTTGTTATAACTTAAGAAAATTTCATGATCTTTTGCATAACATTTTAGAATCTGTGCTATATTCTTTTATGTATCATATTTATTCGATTAAACGCCACGGCGTTTATTTAATTTTTCGTGATTGGAGTGCGGCGTTTATTAGAGGGAAGCGTTTATGCGAGGGCGCCGTTCATTTAAAATTCAATTTATTTCTTGTAAACAATAGTATGGTAACTGAACACTTTAATTAAAAAAAAAAAACAGAAACATGTTTTAGTACATGCCTGAAAAGTCAATTTCAATACCTTAAAACCTTGTTACAATCAAGAAAAATATTTGTTTTGGCCTGCTCAAGCTTGATTATTACTGCATTTGCTTTCCGAGTCTGTTATTCAAATGAATGCCACATGATCATGATGCGGCGTTTATTCGAGGGCGACATTTATTAATATTTCTGTTCTAACATGTAGCGCTTATTCGAGGGAGGCGTTTAATCGATTAAATACGGTAAGTTATAAAAAAATATGAATAAACTAGTCAATTTATTCTGAGAAAGGCTGTTGTCAGATAAGAAATACAAAACTTTCACAAAACGTTTTCACTCATAACATTCATATTATAAAAATTTAAAAATAAGGAAAACTACGCAAAGTTCTCAGTGAAAAAAAAAGAGGTCATGGAGAAACTATATTTTGCTAAGACTCTCAGCTAGCAATGTCCCCTATATTGCATCTGACTCGACCACATCCTCACAAATTTTCATGTAAATTTTGTTCTCTACTTGTTCTGTACTCTTTCCAACGTTTAAAAGTGGTGTGTTCTTCCTACTTCGGTGATTTAACTACAGAATAAACAAATTAACGCGGATAGGAAAAACCAGAAGTAAGGTATGCTTTGAATATACAATTCGTGTTTAAGACAAAACGAATTTCAGTTCACTAAGTCCGAATTTCAGTTCACTAAGTCTATGTCCTTGTTTGACATACCGGTACACGACTGAGAGCTAGAACCCAGCTTCGTTTAAAAATAATGTATTAGGTTGAATGCTGGTTAATCTAAATACCAAAGACTTTTGTAATCTGTTAAAAAAATGAACATCAATAGCTCACCTTGTTTTCGTAAAGGAATGTTGTCTTTGACCGTCTTTGCTTCAAACTCACCAAGAAGCTTGGAAGATTTCCATTTCGATCGGCCACAATCTTTACTCCTGTACTAACTATGGTTGTCATCGCGGGTAAAACGAGAAATATATCCAGAAATAATGTATCTGTAATAAACTGTCTTTAAAACTGAGTTCTTCGTGTGCTTTTCAATCGCGAAGTCTTCATGCTTAGTAGTGAACTCATGCGTACGCTTGGTAAATCGGCATGCTGTGAGATTGTTTCCTGACTTTTGACTCTGAACCATATTCAAAATTCTGCTGTTCACCTTACCGTTTCCCGAGAGCTTATCACGTATGAACCAGAACATTTAGCTACATTTGGCAAATCAATCCATGCACAAGTTTAAAAGCTCGCTTACAAGCTGATAAATCCAGACGAGCCGGACAGCCACCAGCGGACTTCCTCAAGTTAGTCTCCCCTTCATGTAATTCTAACATTGTCAACAAGAGCTAAGAATGTTTTTTTCCCTCGCGTTTAAAACTTCCTACTATATATAGCTGAGTAGAAATCGTTTTTAAAAAACTTATTTGCTGAGGGCCTGATAGTAATGATTTTTCCCGCCAAAAGACGCGGGTTGCCACCGGAGCCTAGCTCGTTCCCAGGCCTATTCCGTGCGTACGGACGGACGTACGTACGCGACAACCAAAATTTCTCGGTTCGATAGGATACCATTTGCCCTGTCTGTTCCCTCGTACCCGCATGTTACCAATGGAGCTACGCTACGCGCCTTCGGCGCGTGTTAGCTCCGCTATAAATAAATAAATGGTAATTTACAGTGGCCTCTTCCACATTGTGGCTCTTCTTGATCCCACTGATTCCAGATCGAACTGGAATTTGGCACTGTTGGTTTTTGTGCAGGGGGAAAACCGGAGAGCCCGGAGAAAACTTCTCGGAGCAAGGACGAGAACCAACAACAAACTTAACCAACATATGTCGCCGAGTCCGGGAATGCAACCCGGGACACATTGTTGGGAGGCGAGCGCTCTCACCAGTGCATCATCCCTGCTCTCCGCTTTTTACCGACTGGATCAAGCTTTAGCGTGCAATATCGAATTATGGTGAACGTGGGAAGTTTATTTGGAGAGCACGAAAGAAGCGAAAGAGTTGCTCAATGCGATAGCCGAGAGCAACTCTTTTGGTTTACACATGCAGCAATTCTCGGTTTTGCACAGCTAAAGGCATGGAGCAATATATTTGTTTTACAACATTTCGGATGGCAATGTACATAAATCCCCCTCTAACGCGGACCACGCATTCGTGTCAAAAAAAAATTTCGGTGAAGCGATTTGTTCACGCTATCTGTGTGCACCTTTGGATTATGATGCATGCTTGCGTATACCATATTTCAATGCTCGGTTCTGCTAGCTATGCTATAAATATCTTTGGATAACTTGTGCCATTTATTAATCGGATTAATCTTTCATTTATTTATTTAATCTGCGATCGACGGATTTTCTTTGTGTTATTTAAATTTATTGTTGCAAAGATATTTAAAAACATATTTCGTTTTAACAGCTTGTGGTTCAGTGGTAAACAACTCATTGAAAAGTCCCGGATATCCAGACTTAGATTACAAGAGAAACATGGACTGTATTTATTTGGTTCATATTCCAGACAGCATGGCTATGAACATTTCCTTTAAGGACTTTGTCATTGAGGATAGTCAACCCTACTGCGAGTAAGTAACCTGATTATCTATTTTTTAGAGTACAACTAACGTGCGATATTTGTATAATCTACCAAGTCATGTGACGTACTTTTGGCGGGACAATAACCACTGGATAATAACCAATTTATTCGCTGTTCGCGTGTTCTAGCGTAATGTGATCATCGAAGAACGTTACCTGCTCATTTTGTGGAGTTGCATAGAGCGTTACATGGAGGGCTCATGCGCGTTGTGTGGGTGAACATGCTACAGAGGATAGGTGGGTGGGGGAAAGTCTTTTGATGGACTAGTTAGGGAGTAAGGGAAACCTGAGTAGGAAAGCGGAGCTGGTTTTCACTAGCGACGCAAGCACAAGCGCAAGCACAAACGCAAGCACAATAGAAAGCACAAGCGCAAGGATAACAGTTCTTGTTTCTCCGTGAAAACGGCTTATTGCATTTGGATGCTTTTGTTTCTGCTTGCGGCAAGCTCAAGCACAAGGGTCAAAATTTGTCCTTTTTGCGTGATCGCGCTTGTGATTGCGCGTGTGCTTGCGTCGCTAGTGAAAACCAGGCTTAAGTGTTTTCTCTAGTATATGCTAGTAACCTGCTCATTGAAACGGCGATAAAGAATAAAAATACAGGTCCTCAAGTTGTTTCGAATTTATCAAGTGATTTGTTTACTTTTGCTATTGTTCGTAAAACTTTTTCTGCTAAAAAAACTCATTGTTCTTTGTGTTTAGTTATGACTACTTGGAGATTATTAATGACCAAAACCAAGCGTATGGTCTGTATTGTGGCGATATGACAGGACACACAGTTCTTGTAACTGGAAACTACGCCGTGATAGTATTCCATTCAGATGAGGGTGATCAAGAAAAAGGATTTTTCCTGTATTTCGCCGCTGTCCCAATCGGTAAGTACACTGATAGGAAATATTGATAAGAGAGTAGGATCAAAAATCATTTTCATGAAGGAAACGAGATATCGATCGCCCATGTTATAAGCAATGTGGTATTTCGGGCGAAAGATGTAACACCGCTTGATGTACCCCGAGATATCTGATTGCATAAAAATTTAACTCTTCCTCGATCAAAGTAGTTACTTGGCCATCAAAGTTGACACACTTTTACTCAAAGACTCAACAGTGAGAATTGAAAATATATATTTTTAAAAATTAACGTCTAAAATCCTGTGATTAAGTTTCTTTTTAGTAACACTCAGCTCGTTCTTTAGGAAATCCGTCAGATCTGATTGGTTTTCTTGACAGATCACGATAGTGCGCGCGTAGATGTTATAAAAAAGAAAATCATACTTGATTTGTGACTCAAAATCAATATATAAAAATTCAGGGTTACGGACTTTAGTCCTTTAGAGTGTCTAATAATTTCAAAGCATATGCATGAGCCTCGTTGACTCAGAAAAACTCGGGCTCGTAGTTTAACTGTTAAATAGCTAACAACTCTCAATCTTTATAAGGCAACGTATGTTAAACTCGTCTTTTATCCCCGGTACCCAGTTCTCACTTTTGGAATGACTTTTGGAATGGCATTTTGCGTTTTTCATTTTCCTATTGTATTTCTATTGTAAATTCTAAAGTTTAGTTGATTTTTAATAGGAAACAAGACGGCCACTCAGCCACCACCAAACGGTAAAATATGTTATCTTGCTTTCCACATTTCTTTCTAATCCTGTGCAAAGTTGATATCAACCACACATGTTTTCCCTTAAAAGCCGTGGTTGCCGAACATGCGCTGTAATAAAAAAAAGCAGCAATGAGTCACAATAATTTCTGTTTAACATTTTAACTTATAATCACTACAGATGCATTGATTACGAATACCTCAGCGCAAGTGTACATGCGAAAAGCCTCAAAACAACGATTTTGAAAAGTGTCGATCTAAGACCTGAGGAGCTCATCATTTAACAGCATTGTTCCGCGAAATCCATTCGGAAATTGTTTACAAATTTTAGACCTCCTTTAATGCCGGTTAATACAGGCCGTCAAAGAATTTAGCACCATTTGTTTCTCTTTTCTAGTGTCCCATCAAAAGAAAACAATAACTTAAAACAAAATTATAAATGATAAGCGCCGTATGTTTCGATTTGTTAGCTGATTATTTAACAATTATTCCATGAGTCCGCGTTGGATACGAGGTGGTAAATAGCCAACGAGGCGGGAAGCGCCGAGTTGGCTATAACGACTCGTATCCAACAAGGGCGAATGGAATAATTGTTTTATTAAATTCTTCTCAAGTTTAAATCGACTGGACATTTCATTTTGATGTAAACGAAGTGATAGTTTGAGAAGGCGCGAAAATTTCAGGCGCGGTGTTCACTTCTTGAGTTGAATGAAACTTACGAGGAAAGCGAGTGAGAGAGCTTTCTTCCCAAGATTTTCCTCGAACAATCCCCTCTAAAGTCGTCTAAATATCCTGGAAATTGTTACAACAGTTAAGATTTACAAGAAGATCCGAAGCAAAAGCTTTCTGGAAACTACAAGTCTTGTGCAAGTCGAACGAAGCAAGTGTTTACATTGTACTTCTTTACGGCTCCACGGCTGTCATCAAGACTTCTATATTATTTGAAGCGAAATTGAGCTCAAAGTCGAACGGGTTTATTGAAGTGTTAAAGTACAAAACCAAGATTAAAAGGTAACAAACTTTACTGACGTGCTGAGCCTAGTTTTATGACGTACACTGAATGAAACTGTGTCAGTTTGCCGTTCTTTCGTAAATTATTTGCCGTTTTTCTACTTTATTCACTCGCTCTCTGCAGTTGTGCGTTTAAAAGTATTATTAATTAAACTTTTCGCATCAATCCTTTTGTTTTGCGTAGTTAAATTTACTATGGCATTTCTGTGGTTTTTCTAGGCACCGCTAATTATTTCTTGTTCATGAAGCTCGCCAAATTTGCTGTTTAAAACCATTCAGTTATTTTGAAGGAACTGTCGCTTCCTGAAAATTTTAATTTACGCTAAGCGGCACTTGTCGCACTCATTTCCCATATAAGGTCAAACATAGGTATACGAGCTGACAACCGGGATTCAGTAAACCAATCAGAAAGCTAGAAATGCAATATCCGAGGTTGAGAATTTAATAATGCTAAATACTTACCATTATTCAATTGTCAATCAAACGAACTTTTGGGTAGACACCTCTGGTTCAAACTTCGCATAGCCCAACTAGACCCTGTTTTGGAATTGTCCATTTCTTTATCTTATAACGTTGGGCTGTCAAATGCAGTGAGTTAATATTACATTTAGCTCGACTTTCTTGAAATTCTTGTTTACAAATTCCTGCCTAGGATCAACGTACCCAAAACTCACAAATATTTTATATTTTCTTTAATAGTTTGTGGCTCGGTGGTAAACAATACACTGAGAAGTCCTGGATACCCTAGCATTTATCCAAACAGCATGGACTGTGTTTACGTGGTTCCTATTCCACAAGGCACAACAATGAACATTTCCTTTCACGACTTTGACATGGAGGACGATAAATGGTGCAGGTACTGCAGGGCAATATTGGAGCGGCTTAGCAGTTCATGAACTAGTTCTACTAGATGAGATAATCAACATCAAAGAAAGAATTATAAATATGCCATTTTCGAGATTCCCCAGTCTCACTGAAACTAGCCCTGGTGCACAATCTTTGATAACGAAACGATGTTAACTAACACGTTCCATGTCTTGCAATCAAATTCGTCTCCAGACAAAAAGGTTGTGCAATAGGAATCGGTTTGAAACAGAGCTAAAAGGCCGCTCTGAAATGACAAGTTGAAGTTGAAATGACGCGTTTTGGTTTACTATACTTTCTATTTTGCTTTGCGCGCAAAGTTTTCATTAAAAAGAATACTTTAATTGTCAACTCCACTCTGCTTTTTTACCCAATGGCATAACACAAAGGCAATAGACCCACTTCAAAACTGACCGCCATTGTCTTCTGGTTTTTGGTCAAATTTGTTAAAACACTTATTGCGACACTTAAAAAGAAATGAGATAATATGCTATTTTAAACCACGATCTCTCCAGAGGATTAACATGGCCTATGATCCTGTAGAAGAAAGGGACATAGAGTCCGAAATTTTAGTGAAATTTTTCCGCGAAGCGGCTCTGTCAGAAGAAACTACCACGGTTCCTTGTGGCTAAGAATGAATAGGCTGAAAAGCTTGTAAATGAAGCCGTAGCCTGCTCATGTGGCGAAACTGTCGACAAATAACAACACTCGTAGGTGATCAAAAACAAATAGTAGACTGTAGACAAATTAACTAGATGCTGGGCCAGTATGGCTTTAATTTTTGTATATACTAGTACGTTCTTTATTTTTCTTGCAGCTTTGACTATTTGAGGATTACTAATGATTACAATGACAACCTTGGTGAATACTGTGGTAAAAAATCAGGACAGACAGTTCTTGTAACTGGAGATTACGCTGTGCTGATGTTCCACTCAGATTCAAGTTTTCAAAGAAGAGGATTTCTTTTATTTTTCACTGCTGTTCCACAGGGTAAGTAAAAAACCCGAAGCCTTTCGATTCCTCAAAATAGACGTAAAAAAGGAAACGGAAACCACCAATAAGTGAGAGTGGGCAGACTCTAACGACTCGGAAATATTTGTAAGGATTTGTTTTTCACTGCTATTCCACAGGGTAAATTAAATAAAAAAGGTCGTTAAGGTGCTGAAAGGCGCCAAAAAGACATAACTAATAATTATTAGTAAATTGAATTCCAAAACGCAGAAAGCGCTTACTGAATTAGTAGTGATTTATACTTTCAATCATAATTATAACTAGAACAATAAATGAGCTCCTTTTTTAAAAAATAAAAAAAACTTGAAAGACACTTGGAAGGCATCTAAACAAAATAATAAATGATAGCCCTATACAATTTTGAAAATCGTTTGACTAGACATAACCCATGGAACTATCCAATCACTCACTTTCACCAAGAAAACAAATTAACAGTAAATGGATTTCACAGACAGCATGTCATTATGCTCATTTTAGAAATATTCTGATTTTACATTTATGTACCAAACTTAATTTTTCTTGAGAGGAAACTTGAAACGAACAATACATTTTATCACAGTGATAGTGATTGTGTAAATATGAATATGCAGGCTTTCCGCTCGCAATAAGCATGCATAAGGAGAAAAGCCAAGCAAAAGAGTTTGTCTTTCCCTTGCCCCTTCTTCTCCTCATCTTATCGCCTCTGGAGCGGCGACTCTGCTTGCATGGTAACAGATTTAGAAAAAAAAAAACTCATCACTTCCAAAGGTGCGTACTAAGAACCAATCAGGATTGAGAATTTTATGATTTCTATGAGAACAACATTAATGTACAATTTTCTATTTTTTGTAGTACCACCTAGGGTATTGGTACCAGCTGCTGTTGTACGATCATTACCAGGCTACAAAGTGTGGTGTTCAGCTACTGGAAGTCCTCCCATACACATAGCACTGATAAGAAACTTTACAGTGCTGGTAAATACAACCGGTACTGTAAAAATCAGTTTATATGAGGAAGGAAACTACACTTGTGCAGCGACAAGCAAATATGGAAACAACATAAGCGATTTCCTGGTCACCTTTGCCGGTGAGTGTTTGGTTTGACAGGGAACATCCAGACCACTTTCTTGAGTTAAAGACTAACGTTCTGCATTGCAAATTGCCGAGTTTTAGTGTCAACCCCCAAAATTTCTCAACTCGCTATATGGTTGAACTTCTTTGTAAGCTTCTATAAACCTCACTACATCTCATCTCTTTTGATTTGCGCGCCTATGATGTGCAACCCGTATTCTTAAATGCAAAATGGACCAAAATAACCAACTTCATATCCTCGGGCTACACAAGTTGCATTTTTTCTTGCTCTTCAAAGAGAGCAACACAATCATTGCCAGCAATCGCCAGTGGGTAAACGGCCACAACTAGTTACATCTATTTTAAAATTCCCCTTTTCTAAACATTGACCCAGTATTCTAACTTATATTTCTCCTATTATCTGTTTTTAGATTGTATATCTCAGTGTTCTTATTGGACAGACGGTCTTGGGGGCAATAGTCTTTTGTGCTTAAATCTTACGTCACCCGAGCTCGTTACGAAATGCGCTACAACGGTCACTGACAAGATGTAAGGTTGTCTTTTTTACTGTCGTTAAATTATTTGTTTGGTATGTTTTTAAAAGGAGATACGTATAACTTAAAGTATATGCCTCGTTGCAGATAAGTGTCAAATTCCTGCCGTTGCCAAGCCTTTAGTTTATGAAATAACGTAGATAAGGCTATGTTGCTTCATGTTTTTCTTTGAAATTTTTACTTTAAGGCTGGTTTTTACTAGCAACGGTGTGGGAGTCGGAGTCGGAGTCGGAGTCGGAGTCGTAATCAGAAGCGTAGAGCGTCACGATCTCGTGAAAAGTCAAGTCGACCACGTCGTATGCAGATTTTCAGGCTGATTCCGCTAGTGACTCCGTCGCTAATGATTCAGTAAAACTAAATTGCCGGAGTTGCAAGCAGAAAGGAAGCACTCAGAGGGTCCGAAAACCTGCACTAATTTTTTTTTTGTTTTGTTTTCTTTTGCTTCTACTCTAGACCTTGTCATTGTAGTCTTTACTGGATCGTAAGCGACGGAATCTTGCTGAACGGGATCGGAAAAAATGGAAACGTTCGAATTCTTTCGACTCCGTTTTCGTTGAGCTATTAAAGAACTTCAGATCGGAATACGAGTACGAGATTGAGTACGAGTATGACTTTTGAAACCTGGTGTTTACGCATTTAATTATCACATTTCACACTAATCTTATTTTCAACTGGTCGGCAACAGGGAGGAGTGAGGGCTCTAGGAACCTAACTGGATTGAAATTCGAAGGTCGTACTCTTAGTCGAACTCGTACTCGAACTCAAATCTGAAGGTCGCTAATGAATCCGTTTACGACTCCGATTTTCAAGCTTGCTAGTCCGTAAGCATTTCTACGTCTCTGATTTCGATTCCAACTCCCACTCCTTCGCTAGTGAGCTGTTTGTGAAACACAGCCTTTATCAGCAATGTAGAGCAGCATTTGAAGCGAGTAATCACTTATTGAGTTCAAAAAGCGATATAAACATTGAATGCCCACTGTCCAGCTGACGTAAGAAATGTTTTGTTTCCGATGAAATTTTTATTTTATTTTTGTTTTTGCAGTTCGATGGAGTATACGGCCAACTTTTCACATCCTTTGGCTGGGATTTTTTCAGGCTTTGAAAGTCTGCGGTGGCTGTCAGTATATATATAATGATATGTGTCAATGCAATGTAAAATGTTCACAGTGAAGTGCCAAAATCCACACAAAAAACAAACGTTACGGGCTTGCAAGTGCCAGGCAGCCACGACCCTTAAGCTCGCTTGTTGGAAACTTGTAACAGCTTTCACAGCAGACTGACCGGCACAGCTAATAACGATGTCGTCAACATAAGAGTAAATATTGAATAAAACACAACACAGCGGTTAAGCTTGGGGTCGACCTGATCAAACAAATCAACAGTTCAATATTCTGTAAGGGCTGTACATTCATTAGGATTTTTTTCTTGGTTTTCTTCACCACCCGCTCTTTTCAACGCTTCCAGATTCCTTGTCTATGTTTTGGTATATTGGCGAAGACAAATGAGAGGGAAAGCATGGCCGTAGCTAGCATAGGGGCTAGGGGGCAGTTTGCCCCCCCCAAACAAAATCCAATTTTTGTGCTGGTCTTGTTTCGAATATATGCAATGATTTCGGTGATCCTGTATATCTTTTTGTTTAATCATGAGGCAATGATCAAGCTTCTGACAATTCGTTTTGCTCCAACTCCTTTTCTACAACAGGTAGTAGACGAGCTACTGTGTTTGTTTTGGGAAACAAGGAACACAGAAAACACATTGAGCGAGCGTCAAATGCAAAAAACGGTTCCAACGTTTTGCGCAACCAGCTGGACAGTTAGCGTTACAACTCTATCAGCTTTGTTGGCGAAGTAAGCTTCTGTAGTTCAGGCACTGGAAAGAATGCAGATTGCAGTAGAAGTGATGCAAAAAATATAGCGACTGCGTATTTTGTCTTTTAAGTGTTTCAGCGTTTATAATGGCTATTGTAGTAGCACTAGCTGTACTTATATTCTTGCTGTTTTTACAATGACAATCCAAGCAAAAGACTGCAACCTTTGTGAAGCTTACAAAGTTATCCACATATCAAATGCATGCAAGCCAGACAACAGATCAGATGAGCTTTTGAAGAGGCTGTGGGACCAGATTAAGACAATTGCGAGGGCTATGGGAACCACAGTCACAAAACTAACGAACTGCCAACATCCAGCGCCATCGTGCTGATGCATGACGTATCTCTGACCATACTGCAAGTTACTACTACAAAGTGAATGTGTTCTTTTCGTTTGTGGATCATGTAGTCCCGGAAATCGACACTATGCACATTGTCATGATCAGAAAGCCTCAAAGGTTTGATCGCAGACAGCTAGACAATCGACAGCAATAAACGTTGATACCTGTCATTAGAATGAAATGCTAAAATACTGCGAGAAGTTCCTTACCTTGAAGAATCAGTCTATTTTTCAGTAAAGGTTACAAAGTGAAAAAGTGCTTATGATGGGAACATGTCGTTTGAAGATTAACGCAAATTCAGCATTGCGCGCTTGTGACCCTCAGACTTTTCCAGACATTCACAAGATCTTGACCATTCTTCTTACTACACTCGTGGAAGGAGTTTCCTGTTAACATTCATGCTCAGATCTAAGGCGTCTTAAATTGTGGAACCGTTCTACAATGACCGAGGAAAGGTTAGGGATGCTGTTTATTCACCGGGGGTCGGGCTTCATTCCCGAACCCGAGACCGTTTATTAAAACTGGCGTTAGTGAGTAGCTGAACCTTACGCTTAGTACCATTATTATTATTAAATGCGGAAAGTTGAGAAATATATGTGAAATACACGGCCGGGAGGTCCGTATTGAGAAAAACTATACCCGAGGTCTTGAGTACGGCCCGAGGCCGCAGGCCAAGGGCCGTGCTCAAGACCGAGGGTACAGTTTTTCCCAGTACGGACCGACCTAGGCCGGCAAATAACGTTTTTATTTTGTTTCCTACTTTAATTTGTTTGGAAAAGAAACCGAGAAAAAATGCGTCGCAAAATCTTTGTTTGTGTACGCGCGGATATGACTTCAATGTTGAGTCCGACTCGATCGACGAGCAAGAGTGAAGAATTCTGTTTGCTATTTATTTCGGAATAAAATAGCTTCGTTTAAAATGAACCATACTCAAGAACGGTTCAGCATATTTAATTTACACTGCTGAGAATCAAGAAAAAACATCATAAATATAGCACACATAAGACACAAAACTTAACACATTTAAATCGATTTCGGCTTCCCGAACAATTGCCGATAAATGTTTTGAAAAGTTTGAAACTTTGCTCGTAGGGTGGTAATCCTATTTCTCTTGACTCGAAAATACTCTTTGACTGAAAAGCAGTTTTACAAGCTATTCACACTTGTATTGAACAATAATAATCTCTGAATGAATCCCAGTAGAATTTTAATCTGATAAACAGTGCCAAACTGAATGAAATGCGTAGTGTCAACGTACGGCACAATATTGTGATAATTAATTAGTCCGTTTTTAATCAAAGAATCTCATTTCCTTGAATGATGGCAAAGAGTGCTGTTTTAAGCCAAAAATGACGGATAAACAAGGCAGTTTAATTCTTAGAGGAAGTCTAAAAACCGGTGAAGTTTACCGCAGTGGTGTGAAAATCATTGCGAAATGCATGTACAAACAACGGCAAACTACGAACGGTACACTACAGCTCAATTTTGTTGAGAAATAAAAAAAATACTCGCCTTTTGAAGAACTTTGAGGCCTTTAATTCCACTGCTTTTTAGTCCTTTCAAATTTACAACGGTTAGTGAACAGCTATTTCGATTTTGGAGAGCAAAACTTTTCATGTGTTCGTTCGACTCGCGCTGCAAACTGATTTCGCGCGGTGACGCATCCCGTTCCGTTGACCGCGGTCAAGATCGGAAAATTCCGCCCGCTCCCGGAACCAATCAGATTGCAGGATTCGGTTCATCTTGCCCGCTCGCGCGCTGAGAAAAAAAATAAATATCTATATTTTTTCGATCTTAATTGAATAAAATGGGATTTTGCGGCTGTGATGTCAGTTTAAAAACTTATAATCCTGGTGGCCAATTTATTATTTAATTTTCACTAGATTCCCTTTTAGTTTCTTTTAATGACCCCCTTCCGGTCAAAAAGTTTAGCTACGGCTTGGAAAATGCCATGGTAACCGTTAGGATTTTACCAGCAGTTCCTAATATATTAGAACATCGAGCAACAGTTTGCTTATTTTTAGAAGGACATTTTCAGTGGCACCAAGAGATTCCGGCACCGCCTGGCGAAATTCAATGTCATAACAGTTTTAGGACCCTGCCACGTTACATTTACTCTCATTTCATTTTCCAGGTCATTGAGATCAAACAACATTCAAAAGCTACCTGCGAACATATTTGACAACTTAACGAAGTTACAAACACTGTAAGTTCAAAAACTGTTTACTTTTTAGGACCTTCAGTGAGCAAATTTCTCCCTTTGCAACTCCGATTAAAAACCTCGCGTAATAACAAACATTGCAGAATTAAACAACGATCCAATTTGTCATACGATTAAATATTCAGAAACCATAATGGCGACAAATTAAACTTATGTTAGGGAAGAAGCGGTTGAAGTACTTAAGGAATTTTTAGGCCGTATAGTGTGATCGTCCGGGTGAGAGTAGTCCTGAGAAAAACTGTTGTTGGTGACTGACGTTTCGACAACCTGAGCGGAGGTCATCTTCGGAGTCAAGTGAAAAGTTGTTGTCAGTCGATGATGTTATAAGTCTGGTCCGTTAAAGTTGATTGGTCAGTTTAGCCGTGATGTTATTGGCTGTAAGGCTCGTGTAAAGTTTTTCAACAGTGATTGGTCAGTTTCGATCCGTATGTCAAATTAAGTCGTTAAAGTTCCGTCTACTGCTAGTCAAATTAAGTCGCCCTGTTTGCGGTCCGTTTGTAAGTTCTGTTTATGTCGTAAATAAGTCGTTTGTAAGGTGCCAGTAGTTGTTGACATCTGTTGATAGGCGTCTGTTCTAAGTTTGTGTACAAGCTTTCCAGAGGCAGTCGTTGAAAATAGTTAGTATTGTAGTTAAGCATTCAGCAGAATCCAGGTCGATTTGTGGTTAGTAAGTCGATGGTGTTCAGAAATGTGATAATTAATTGACATCAACATTTCTCGTCGCTCGTTTGTGTTCAGTCAGTCTCTTGTTGAGGTTTCTACCTGTCTCTCCGATGAAGGAGGCCTGGAATTCGGACTATACCCTACATCAAGGGCACTTTTGAGACTATTGCGCGGTTTCTACAATCCTACAAAATCCGTGTAGCTCACAAACCTAGAACTACGTTACGACATTAACTGACCAACGTTAAAGACATGGACCAACGTAATGACAGACAGGGAGCGATTTATAAGAACCAATACTCCGACTGCCAGGCCTTCTACATCGCTCAGATTGTCGAAATGTCAGTCACCAACATCAGTTCTTCTCCGAACTACTCTCACCCGGACGACCACACTATACGACGTACTGATATTCCTGGGTTGAAACCATTTACTATATAAGGATTGTTTAGCCACCATGCAAAACTTTATCAGCCTCAGACACTTTAGAAGAGAGCTTAATATTTTTTCTGAAACAATGAATTTCTGAGTCACATAACAAACGCGCCTTTCAATGCCATTACGTAACCTTTATGGAACACCTATTTTGCGGTGCTTCTTGCTATAGTGTAATGCGCGTTATTTGCCAAACTTGGACATAACCAACTTTGGTGTCATCATCAAACAGTTCGTTTAATCGTTGTTTAGACCTGTTAACGAATAGTTCCTGGTACGTTATTAAAGGAAATCTCAATTTCTTTGTATTTGAGTGAGTATATTGTGTTACGTAGAGGAGTCTCACGCTTTAATTAAAGATTATTCAAATTTATCTCACAGACTGCTAACTTCAAACGCTATCACATTTCTACCTGATGGAGTGTTTACCAGATTAACAGCTTTGTGGAGGCTGTAAGTGAAAGGATCTGCAAACTGCAAAGGAATTTCAATTTGTTGAATTGCCGAAACAAATTTTTATTTTCAATCACGAGAAAAAAAAGAAAAAGAATATAGAATTGTACAAAGATGGTATCCTTATTTCATATCTCCCAGAGCATTTGCTGTAAAAAATCCGCAAACATGTTAACCGCATTCAGACCCGGCTTTTTTGGGCCTTCTGGGACTGGGGGTGGGGGGGGGGGGGCTTAAACTCCCCACCCCATGTAACTTTAAAACCGATAAACCCCATGATTAGCAAATTGACACACGATGATATAGTCAGTAATTTTAGTAACTGTTAAAGTTTTGGTGTCATAATGACTTAATATGACGTCATTATCACGTCACATGTATAATGTTAGTGGATGAAAAGATATTTTATTAATATTTTCATCTCAGTTGAATATATGACCACAAATCTTGGTAGCAACATTTCTTTTAACTTGACGAATGTATTAACGAGACTTAACAAGTGCAGGGACGTACTTCGCTCAATATCAACAAAACAATTGCATTCGGGTAGATGTATGTCACGAATAAAAGTATTTATTCCCATGATGCCCTATATAGACGTGCAAATATTTTAATCTAAACCACTACTTAGACCTAATAAATCGTTAATTAGACAATTCATTAAACTCCTAGGAATTTTGATTCAAACGCTATTGCAGTTTTACCATATGGGGTATTTGCCACGTTGACAGAATTAGTTTTTCTGTAAGTGAAAAAATCTTCCTTCGCGGACACAATAAAGAGATCAATGGAGAGAGCAGGTCTCAATTGTGGAACGAAACAGCTGTAAATTGGCGGCGATGAAATTTAAATGTTGAGCCCTTTGTTCTGTTACTCCAAAAAGAAGAACTTGAAAACGAATAATAACAGTTATTTAATCCATCAAGAAGGAGCTTGTTTTTCGAGGGTAACAGCACAAGTAGAAAGCGTTTTTTGGGCAAATTAGTAATAACAGTTGTATTCGGGTTTTTTGAACTCAAATCCTGATAAATTCAACAAAGTTTAATCTTGATTTTATCCTGTTTTAATTTTTTTGTTATAGTACTTTTCACGTGCCTGCTTGCTCATTCGAGTAAGCTTTGAGAAATTATGTTAATAGGATAGCAAAAACACAGGATTTATAAAGATTTCAATCTTCTACGTGCAAAATGACGACTCAAATAACTGATAGTGTTGAAAGTAGTAGGAGCTATGCACATTTTACAGAACCTTTCGTGTTTTAATTGCTCGTGACTGTAATCACTGTATTGTAAAATTCGAAAACAGTATCCTCTTAGTAGCACCACCGACATGACTTTTCCTTCATGAACTTTTCATCATTCATCAGGGATATTTCTTCAAACGCTATCTCCGTTTTACCTGACGGAGTGTTTACCGCGCTAACAAATCTAAATGAGCTGTAAGTCAAAATTAACGCACATAGTTCCATGCAAAATAGGGTTTCCTCAACTTTTGCAAATGTCTAATCGTTTACCTCTTTTTGAGTAGAAAGCAAAGATACAAAGTGAGCATTTGAATGATTCTGGAACAATGTTTTCACAAGACACTGGACATCACCATGAGCACATTTTTTCTCAAATCTATAAAACAAATAAGGATTCATTTGATGAATTAATTTTTTCATATTTCTGAAGCCAAACGAGTAAAAGTCTCACATAGCTTTAAATGTTATCTCTTGTTTAACGTGATGAAAGCTTATTGGTCCTCATTTCTCAGTGCGAGGACGAAACGGCTGACTATTAACTTATCATAAATGCTTGCACTACTCAAAAATCTGAGCTTCACTAAGGGCCTGATTACATGGCAAATTTTAGCCCGGGCTGAAATTTCAGCCCAGTTTGCCGGCCTGAGATTTCAGCCCGGCTTCCAAAACAAATCTTCTTAGGGGCCTCTTCATATGATTCCGGTTGACCGGGCTGGCCCAGTTACCGAGATCTCAGCTCACTCCAATTTTCTTTGTAAAATTTTTGATGTGTTCATGTGAGAAGGCGGGCCAGCCCCGTTACCGATATCTCGGTTTCTGCAACCGAGATATCGGCAACCGGGAAGAAAATTTTCCCATATGAACACTCCAGCCCGGCCACCGTGACGCAACTTTTTTGAGAAAATAGCTTTCCTTTCGTAACTGGGCGGACAAAATGGCCTTGTATCTATTTTCACTTCAGAAATATGCAAATTAACTTTAAAAGTAAAGTTACAAGGGTCGATAAAGCTACGATAGTCGCGAAAGATGCAACTTTATGTGTCGCTATTTTGGTTTCGTTTGTTGAATTTTATCCCCGTCAACCAGTCTAAAACTTTCCATATGAACAGACGTCAAAATCCGTCCTGGTAACCGAGACAGCCCGTAAACCGGGCTCATGTGAAGAGGCCCTTAAAAACACGTCTGCAATTACTTGAAGAAAGTTTCATCCCGAGCCGAATTACAGCCCGAGCGGAAATTTCCAGCACAGTTTTTGAAACCGGGCTGGAAATCTCAACCCGGGCAAACGGGCCGAAAAACCTAATGTAATCGCGTTTTCAATTACAGCCCGGACTGAAAGGCGAACCGGGCTAAAAATCGCCTTATAATTTGGCCCTTAATGATATAAAACAAATTAACTTTGCAGGAACTTGACTTCAAACAATATAGAAAACATCACTGCGGATATACTTGGCACTCTCACACAATTACGCAGTCTGTAGGTCGTAAATAATAATTAAATCCGTCCTTCCTTCCTTCCTTCCTTCCTTCCTTCCTTCCTTCCTTCCTTCCTTCCTTCCTTCCTTCCTTCCTTCCTTCCTTCCTTCCTTCCTTCCCTGCCATCCATGAATCATTTTATTGAATTTGGGAAGACACAGAACGGAGGTCCGCCTTGTAAATGAAAACCAAACACAAAAAATGCACCACCGCTTACAAATAAATGATAAAGTAAAATGTTACGCGAGCGTGGGACAAAGTGTGAACCTGCGTCCCCGACGGGAATCGAATCCATGGCACACCAGCTCTTACCAACTAAGCTACGAGAGACTCGTGGTGAGCTAGCTGGGCAATTTACTAGGCACATATGGGACACGCGTCCTGCTACTGCAAGCTCAGCAATGTCAAATCACAATAATCGCCTTAAAAATTGTTCAAGACTGCTTATCGATTATTTACGGAAAATAAAGACACGTCCTAATAGTGAAATTGTAAATAAAAATTAAAAGCCATAACACTCCATTTGAATCTGGTAGTGCGAATACTAAGGATCTTGCTTGGTGTAAGACTCGCGTCGTTGCCCCTTTTTACATTTAATCTTTTAATAATTTAAGGATATTTATTTTGACAAAAAAAAAAAAAAAGATTTTATGTAAATTGTAACGTAATTCTTTCCCAACTTCCGGGTGAGGAGCCCGGTCAATATCCTGGATATAATTTCATGGGTTCTTCAGTGAAGAAAGCCTGGTTACATTCCTCTTCCGCTCAATGCTTTCAACAAGTGAAGGAAAATTTTCCCCTCCCTCCACTTCCCAGCACTATCTGTTGTTGTTTCATTTGGTTGGCGGTGTTTTCACATTTGCTGGACGATACTGTTAGGTTTTTATATTTCAGCTTTCTATCCTTGATAGCACATACCAGTTGCCAAATATCTCAACTAGTAATGTTGTCATTTATTACCCCAGCAAACAGAGCTTCGCCAAAGCAACACATACATACTTAATATAATTTATGTGTGGTAATTTATCTTGGAGGAACGGGATACATAAAAAAGGTTTTTCTCTTTTCAACTGTTGTTAACTTGTTTTCAGGTATCTAGCTTCAAACAACATTAAAAACATTACCGCGGATGTTCTTCGCCCTCTTTCAAAATTAACAACACTGTACGTTTGACGTAACAACAACAACAATAATTTGAACATCTGAACATTCTGAACGTAACTGTTCAGAATGTTTACGAATGTGTTCTAAAAATACTTTAAATTATATTAAATACTTAACGACGTTTAACGCGCTGAATTGATACAAGTAAAGAAAGTTAAAAGTGCTTTTAATTCCCCTTTTTTCTAACTGTAACTACTTTCGCTACAACCTACAAAAAATAGATTGTCGGCTTAGTAATTAAGAGTGAGTGTCCGTAAAAATCAAAGAAAATCCCGAGGTCAATTGCTCGTGAAAAACAGGTTCTCTAATATTCTGATATTGTGACAAACGA
The DNA here is from genome assembly GCF_052425735.1 of Oculina patagonica. Taxonomy (NCBI): domain Eukaryota; kingdom Metazoa; phylum Cnidaria; class Anthozoa; order Scleractinia; family Oculinidae; genus Oculina; species Oculina patagonica. Next base: position 21,442,302 of record NC_135765.1, read on the forward strand.
GAATTTAAGGCTCGTTTATACAGGCGTTTATTGCGGTGATTTAAGCGGCGATTTCAAATCGCGCGTGTAAAATAGCGGCGATTTCATGCGATTTCGTTGCGATTAGTCTCCAGGAACGTGCTCAAATTTAGACGCGATTTACCGGCGATTTTTCCGTTAAAGCGTGACAAAAACCTACTATGTCGTACCCCCCAAGGGTGTTTTGTCGCAAACATGGCGGACGTTGCTTGCATCACGCCCTCAAAAAAGTCTCCAAAAAAGAGAGAAAGCTCCAAAGGAAGCAAGAAAACTTGTTCGTCGTAGGAAGAGGAATATCTAATTAGCCGTTGGGCAGAGAAAGACTGTGTCTGTTTAGTACATGTTCGCCTGACTACAAGCGACTGGAGAAGAAAATAGCTGCAAGTGTTGACATTCAGCGAGCACTACAGGACGAGCTCGGTAGCACGTTTACTGGTAGGCACTTTTCTCTTTGATAAAGAGGAATAAAAATCATTTTAGGGGAAAGAAAGGGTGGATGTAGGTATATTTCTGGTTCAGCAATAAAATACAAAAACACTGGGAAGTTTGATTTCACTCTGGATTACTTTGAAAATCGGTGGAGAAGTTATATTCATTGTCTACTTATTGTATGATTATGTATAGGCCATTAATAACTGAACAGAAAGTTGATATATATACGGCCGAATGTCTTTTACACGGTTGCATGCTGGAATGTTTAGTTGCATTGCTAAGATTTTTTTCTTCTGACTGCTGATCCTCCTTTTTATTTTCCTTTGAAAGAACTCAGATGAGTTCCAAATTTTATCAAAAAGTCTCTGACCCGCACACTGTGTTTTGTCTTTCAGGGACGCATCTTCGAACAGAATCCAAGAACTATCCGCTGATCTATTTTCCGTTCATCAAGATTTACAGCTTGTGTGAGTCTGACCTAATCATCTGCTATTGGTTTACTCGTGAAAATATAACAAAACGACTTAACTCCATTGTGACCCTTATAATTGCACCAACAAAAGGTTCCAATTTATGATTAAACCGAAATATAAAAACTCCAGTCTTTACATAAGCACCTAAAAGTAATAAGGCAGAAAGTATTTTGGATGTATTGATCTTCCCGTGTGGTAGGGCAAATTCGCGTCTCTGTATTAGCCCGCTTCCCTCCCTCTCCACCCCCGCTTCCTCCAAATGATGCACAAGAGACACTTGCAACAATATCTCGTACGGAAGGTAGGTTTAATGTATAAATTGATAGCCTAACAGGTGTGGAGTCGAGTGAGCGAGGGGCGGAGTGACGGTAAAATGCCACTGAGGTCCTTTCCTAACCTTCATGGAATGACTACGTCATCCATGACGCAAAAAAGTATACCAAAAGTAGTCACAACTGTCAATAACTTTCTTGCAATAATACATAGACATTAGTCTGAAAGTTTTTAGCTTAATTGTAAAATACCTTTTAAGAGGGAATTTCCACCAACACCCAGCCAAATCGAAAATAAATGGCACATGATAGAAAACATTCTTCATATTTCGCCCAAAGAAAGCCTATGGGAGGCCTAAGAACTGTCCCTTGGTAATTGTGTTTGGATAAAATACGGATTTAAGTGAAACCGTTAATTTTGAGGAGCCGTAAATAAACAAGGTTTCAGAAAAACAAATTCTCCGCGTCAACTCAACGTGTTAGCGTCCTGTAACAAGTGAAAAGAAAAGACTTTAGATAAAGAAAGTACATAAATCAGTATATCTTTAGAAAAAAAAATACTTTTTACTTGAATTAATTTGAGACGCGAAAAAACGCGTTAAACATAAAGTGGATGAGAACTGGACCCGGCCGAGAACTGGGTCCATACTGTATGAAGAATTTTGATTTTTTTAACATGTGCCACAACTCGCACGGTCTTAGTGGACATTCCTTCTTAATATAGCACGAAAGAAAAATAAACCTTTTTGCATTTTTTTAAAGTTTTATCAAATGGCATTATTCCCAAGCACACATAATTTTCATTTGAAAGAATATAATTGTGCTGGTAGCGTGGAAATTTAAATACGGTTTATTTCTAATGCATACTGGTCAACTACCCAACGGTGGGTTTTTCCCCCTTATGCATTTGTTTTACTTTGGTTTTCTTTTACTTCTCTGCAGGTTCCTATCTTCAAACAACATTCCAAATTTGCCTGCCAAGTTATTTTTCAATACGTTTCGACTACGGCGCTTGTACGTTTGACACAATTGTGATAACGATGATAATATTTTAGTTGAAAGGATCCAAGGGTTCAAAAGACCTTTCCTTTTAAACCCAGAGGCAAAAACGACCGCAATCAGGCTTCCTAGACGAAAATTTTTTTAAAACATAATAAAGTACAAACTTGTGGCAATCATTCTCAGAAACTCCACCAATTGTGTCCTTGTCACATCGCAGCTACAGCAACATTTTGACCTGTTTGTTTTGTCCATTGGGTAATATTAAATAGACTTAGACAAGCCTAAAAGCGGATCTTCCCGATTATTTACTTTGCCCTATATTGAAATCTGAATTTACTGACCATAGAGTGGGGTAAAATAGGACTTGATCCCGCGATCCGATGAAAAAAACATTACCTGGTCAGTGGTCAAGTTAAAAAAAATCTTGACGTCGATGAGCTCTAAACTTGAGCGCGCAATATGGTCATGTGATACTGGTCAGGGGATACCTCGTTTTGACAGCCGACAAAAGATGTAAGCTAACGTTAATCAGTTTCTTGAAGCTTTTGGAGTATGGCCGCCATACTTCGTACGTCAAACGTAGGGCACACGCGCCATCGACCCATGCCGCTGGCCATGACTACCACGAAAAATCAAATGTATGGTTTTCTTTATCTGTGCAGGCATGATTCTCCTATTTCTATGATTATGGGGCTCCGTTCTGTGGCCCTTCGGGCCACTGAGGAGCTCCCCTAATATGCTTATACCTCAAACTTTTAGCAACGTTGTCAGATAGATGGTTATAACACTAAAAAAGAAAACGCAAAACTAAGGTAGCTTTAAGCTCTTCCGACGCTACCATGGTAACAAATTTTGACGTCAAATAACTTCAATTTGTTCGTAAGTCATGCAAGCCCAAACAAAATTAAAGCAAAAGGCTCTCCTCAGGAACACCAAAGACGAGCATGTCTAAACGATTACTGTGTTTTGTCCTCAGAGATCTTTCGTATAACAGAATTATCAGCTTACCAAAGGGCTTGTTTTGCTGTATGTGGCGGTTAAAGTATCTGTAAGTTTTTCAAAAGAGATCCTTTGGAGACAAGTTTGTTAAGAGCATGTCCACAAGAGGGAGGGAGTGATACAGCCCAAATCACCGATTTTGCTCAAACCTGGCACGAATGTTGCGTAAGTTGAGTTACCAATTTATTTCCTCCAAGTTCTGGGACCCCCTGCACAAATAGCTAATTTTCACTAATTTTTTGCATATTTTAATAGTTGGCTTTTATTGAACAGTTCAACAGGAAAAAAAACCTTTCTGAAAATAAAATTCCCTAGGTCATATTCTGTGGTTATTAGAAGCAAAGCACAATAATAAATTTAAACATGCTCTTCATCCGGTCTTTAGTACTAAAGATACACATCTCGTACTGTTGACAATGGAAAGGTAAAAGGTTAAGTCCTCGATCGAGCCTAGAGGCCCATCAGGCCGGAGTTTATCCCAGTTTCCGTAGCACGAAGCGACTAGGAGTATTTTTTCTCCCCCTTGATGGATTGGTAGTCCATTGCAGGGTTACGTCCAGCAGTATATTTGCCGCTACCCATTTATATGCGTGAGTATCACTATGGGAGTAAAGCGCCTTGCCCAAGAACACAACGCAGTGACCCCGATTAGGGCTCGAGCCCGGAACGCTTGATCCGGAGTTCAGCGCACTAACCATTATGCCACCGCACTTCCCATACTGTTGGCCTTTTATTAATGACAAATATCTACAATGGGCAACAATTTATATACATTATCCTCATGGCCAAAAAAGTCAAAAATGTTTGTGGAGTTCATTTATTTATCCGTTCTGGGTTACTATTTACACGTGAGTTAACGATTTGTGACAATTTCAGCAATTTCAGCACAATTCACATCCTCGGGGACCCAGGGGCAGTTAATGGGGGTAGAGGAAAGTCGAAATTGCAGGAAAAAATTGACGAAGAAAAATTGGAGCGAAAGCGAGGAGCCCCTGGGAAAAGAGTCTTACCACGCCAGTTTTAAATAGCTCTGAACGCTACCTCCTGATTGGGTAGAAAAATGACTTTGCATTACCTTTATTTTATTCTGCCTAAGCGGCTAACAGCAACTAGCATCGGCCATGCTTTAATTTTAATTTACTTCAAAGAGCCGTGAAAGCCTGGAAATCATTTCGAATGACAGAAAGAAAGAAATTTCAAGATCCACCGGACAATTTTCGTTTAGACCTATCAGAAGTGTAGTTAATAGTGACTTATTTACCTGTGTGATGTATTGGCGGCTGTTCGGCACTAGTACCCGAATTTTAAATTATATGTCATTTCATATGTCCAATTTGGTATCTGTTGGTAACAGAAACTGTCACAGTGACAGTAATGACCAGTAACGGAAATGATCCCTTTGTTTCACTCGTAGCTTTTACTCTTTAATAAGTTTTATTTCTTGATTGCTAGATTTTTACAGAATAACCTCATAACCTCTATATCGAACGAGACTTTTTCCAGCAGGACCCGTCTTCGATACCTGTGCGTTTATGTATATCCTTTTACTTCCTCGAATATAATTCTCGTCCACAAATATGCTTCTTTTTTAAATAATAATAATAATAATAATAATAATAATAATAATAATAATAATAATAATAATAATAATAATAATAATAATAATAATCATGATGATGATGATGATGATGATGATAAGGGGACTTCCTGAATATCTGGGTATAGTTGGGGTCCATACACCGGTAGAGATGATACAGAAGTCCGCTCTTTTGGCATCAGCAAGGATCTTGAGAAAGGTTATGGAACTGTAAAAGGATTTTTAATTTGTTTAAAAAAACTGAACACTTGTTGTCCAAACTACCGGCCATAACGTCGAAAGGCCGTGGAAAGTTAAAATTGAAATAATAATAATGATAATAATAATGATAATAATAATAATAATAATAATAATAATAATAATAATAATAATAATAATAATAATAATAATAACAACAACAACAACAACAATAAATTTGTAGTATTTTGGCAAAAACCGACCAGCGAATAACTAGAAATACGTTTCAACAAGTCTAGGGATTAGTTTTTTGTTTCTAACAGAGGCACAAAACTAACCTTTAAATTTTAGATTTCTTAGCGTTAACCGACTGGAGACTATTCCACATCGAGCCTTCTTTAATCTGGATGAGGTTGCAATCATGTAAGTAATGAAGGCGGAGTGGCCTTGTTTTCTGTCTGTTCTAAGGGTGCTAGACGTGTTATAAAGAACTAGTATTGTAGTCGCGTTTGTAAATGTGTGTTGACAGTAAATACAAATAAGGTTTTCTTATCAAGATGATGCTTTTATAGTTTGATAGTAGAAAGGTCATGATGTCATTGAGTCTAGATCGAAATATGTGAGACAGTCATAAGAGTTAGTTAGTTAACCGGCAAGTGCAATGCTTCTGCTGCTTATATAATATTTTCCGTTGTTTTCATGTAAGAATGCTTTCAGACAATCCTATAAAGGCAATCGAACCGGAGGCATTTAAACTTTACGGTGGCAGTAATTTAAATATGTAAGTTATCAATTTGAATAATACCGAGTAGAATCCCAAGTGGAACCTTCAAGTGAAACGAAATTGATTTCAGAAAACGGGAGTTAGAAAAATCCAGGGTAAAGTTGCAATGTTTGAATTAATGAGGCAAATCCAAGGTAAACCACTTTCAGTTCGAGTTTTTGGGAGGTTCGAGAAATAGTGATTCCACTGTTAAGGTAATAAGATCTTTAAAAGTACCTTAGCTTTCGCTTTCACTAAATTTTTAATATTTTCACATCTTGACAATTCGACACAAGTTGCACAGTGTTTTAGCGAAGCATACAATAGACCAGTATGATTTTTTCCACCATTACTTAAGGGTTATCATGTTGTAAAAAACAGCCTTCGGCTTTCTAAATCATGGTCTCAAGATATCCTTTAGTTTCTAAATTTACGTGGTGAGAGGTGAATTGGCCAAAAAGCTTACCAGACTCCAGTGGCTTATGAATATTTTGTGTCACTCCCGCCTCAGTAATACACGCCTAAATGTGCCATAACGCTGAATCATAATAAATGATTTTGTATCCAATTCTGTAAAAGTTCCCGACAAGTGACTTGAAACAATAGCGTACATAATTCCCTTGGAAGATAAATAATTTCATTTCTTTTCACGATTTTCTTGTGCATATTTTTTTTTCTTTCCGTCAGATATTTGTTACGGACGAAACTAAAGATGTTGAGCCTTGAGTCATTCGCTGGCCTCCATGGTCTAGATTCTAAACTGTGATGTATCATATTCATGACTGGAAAACTGACAGAATCATACGGCACTGATATATTACTTCACATTTCTTGTGTGGAACGGTTATATATATATACCATACTTCCCTATAGATGCCATAGGTTATGTAAGAAGAACATTATAGTATAGACCTACATTGGTGCGTGTTTCAACAAGACGTGCCATCATAACTGTATGTTTGTATAAATAAACGTTGCCTGCCCTTCCTTTATATGGCTTTATTAAAAGGCGAAGCACGAAAACTTTAAGTCACTGCCTTAGGCTACATAAAAAATATCGATGAACGGGACTTCTGAGCAGCACTTAATATAATTAATAGCAGTTGTTTAATTTGTGGGAATATAGTTTGGATTACAGTCAAGCGATGCTTTTTAACCGTTTTTGTTTTGTTTGTTTTTATGTTCTTCTTTGTCAGGGTGATAAAGAATAGAACAGTTGGAACGTTGAAAAACCGCTCTCCAGCGAAGAACTGCACAATATATTTGTACGTATTTTGACAGATAGAAACCAAGAAATTTTCTTCTAATGCAAGGTTACAGATTTCTTTGAAATTGATGAAAGTATAGGTCATAAATAGTGGTAACATTTGGATGAAATTGGATTACAATATTGGGCATTTTGGAGTTTGAACTTCCCGCGCGTTACCACTTTGGATTTTATGAACTATTCATTACCAACGCTAGGTCCTACACTGACAAGTAAAATACAAAGACTTGTTATTTGTTAAATGTATTTTACTGGATTTTAGGACATTACATGCATGTTCGGACATACGTGATCCTTTTGCTATACAACAAGAAGCAATAGTGTCACATGAATTGAGAAATTCTAAACTCAAAAGGCTGATGTGAAGCTCGGCCTTTGTATGTTACAACCCAGATACCCAAATTAAGTATGTTAATTTTCGTAACGACTCAGCTCGTTTAGTTTCTACTATTCTGAGTAGTTTTTACTTAATTAAGTTAATACTGTTTATGCGGTTTTCACGAAATTTACATTTCTGTCAAAATAAAATAGTTGTTGCTGTTGTTGATGATGTTTGTTTGCAACATTTTTCAAGGCAGCTACTTTTATTATGAATTTAAAAGCATTTTTTCTGGTAAGGCTAGATTTTAGAATACCGTTGTCCGCAAAACTATATTAAAGTAAAAAATGCTGATTGGTGTTGTTTGACAATAAAGCATAGATTTTTCCACCAACTAGGTCTCGTGGTAAGCAAACTCCAAAAAGTTGTTCAGAATACAATCTGCAGTGGTTAAGGTTGCTTTATACTTAGGGAACCTTAGTCAGTAAGCTCATATTTGTCGATTCAAGGCAATGTTATTTTTTATAACATTACGCTTTTTCCTCTCCCAGGAATCCTCTCAATTCTGAGGCAGAAGCCCTCATTGTTTATGGTCCAGAGTCAAGGGAAAATAAATCTTTTATCTCCGCTATCATGGCTTCGGGATTCAGAAGAATACGTAGACATATAACAGATGACATTTACTTTACCTTTGATACATTTCTTCCTTGTCCTGTTGGAACGTTCTCAAACACTTCATCAAGAGGAAAAGATGGCTGTACACCATGCCCTCCAGGTATATGTAATCGTAGCATATTTAGTATTTTTACTAACTAGAGTGCAGTGACAGACAGACAGACAGACAGACAGACGGACGGACAGAGACAGA